>NW_025767209.1:0-367500 GCF_003918875.1 Haliotis rubra | reverse complement strand
GAAGTTTCACCTTTTTTCAGATGCCACACATAGACGTCCACTAAGTACAATGAAATACGGAACAAGGACATGAATAGTGAAGGTATCGTCTTTCTTTAATGTCACCCAAAGAAATATTGCTATAGCGTCGTAACTTTTGCACCAATTTGCAAAGTTATTTGGTCGAGTCTTTAAGTAACATTTGGAAAGAATGGAGGAAGATAAGGCTGTGGTGTTGATGCTGTGGATGAAGAAGATGAGTTGTTGAGTCTGTGTATGATGAAGTAGATTTGTTACAAGTAACCTTCCTCATCCACAGACTCAACAACTCTCCTTCCTTATCCACAGCCTCAACAACCCTTCTTCCTCATCAACATCCTCAACAACTCATCTTCCTTATCCACAGCCTCAACAACTCATCCTCCTCATGCACAGCCTCAACAACACATCCTCCTCATGCACAGCCTCAACAACTCATCCTTCTCATGCAGAGCTTCAACAACTCATCTTCTTCATGCACAGCCTCAACAACTCATCATTCTCATGCACAGCCTCAACAACTCATCCTTCTCATCCACAGCCTCAACAACTCATCCTCCTCATGCACAGCCTGAACAACTCATCCTTCTCATGCACAGCCTCAACAACTCATCCTCCTCATGCACAGCCTCAACAACTCATCCTTCTCATCCACATCCTCAACAATACATCTTCCTCATGCACAGCCTCAACAACTCATCTTCCTCATGCACAGCCTAAACAACTCATCCTTCTCATGCACAGCCTCAACAACTCATCCTTCTCATCCACAGCCTCAACAACTGATCTTCCTCATGCACAGCCTCAACGACTCATCTTCCTCATGCACAGCCTCAACAACTCATCTTCCTCATCCACAGTCTCAACAACTCATCTTCCTCATACACAACCTGAACAACTCATCTTCCTCATGCACAGCCTCAACAACTCATCTTCCTCATCCACAGCCTCAACAACTCATCCTCCTCATGCACATCCTGAACAACTCACCCTCCTCATACACAGCCTGAACAACTCATCCTCCTCATCCACAGCCTCAACAACTCATCCTCCTCATCCACAGACTCAACAACTCATCCTCCTCATCCACAGCCTGAACAACTCATCTTCCTCTTACACAGTCTGAACAACTCATCCTCCTCATCCACGGTCTGAACAACTCATCCTCCTCATGCACAACCTCAAAAACTCATCCTCCTCATGCACAGCCTCAACAACTCATCCTCCTCATACACAGCCTGAACAACCCATCTTCCTCATACACAGCCTGAACAACTCATCCTCCTCATCCACAGCCTCAACAACTCATCCTCCTCATCCACAGCCTGAACAACTCATCCTCTTCATCCACATCTCAACAACACATCTTCCTCATGCACGGCCTCAACAACTCATCCTTCTCATGCACAGCCTCAACAACTCATCTTCCTCATCCACAGTCTCAACAACTCATCCTCCTCATCCACAGCCAGAACAACTCATCCTTCTCATGCACAGCCTCAACAACTCATCCTCCTCATGCACAGCCTCAACAACTCATCCTCCTCATCCACATCCTCAACAATACATCTTCCTCATGCACAGCCTCAACAACTCATCCTTCTCATGCACAGCCTCAACAACTCATCTTCCTCATGCACAGCCTAAACAACTCATCCTTCTCATGCACAGCCTCAACAACTCATCCTTCTCATCCACAGCCTCAACAACTGATCTTCCTCATGCACAGCCTCAACGACTCATCTTCCTCATGCACAGCCTCAACAACTCATCTTCCTCATCCACAGTTTCAACAACTCATCTTCCTCATACACAACCTGAACAACTCATCTTCCTCATGCACAACCTGAACAACTCATCTTCCTCATCCTCAGCCTCAACAACTCATCCTCCTCATGCACATCCTGAACAACTCACCCTCCTCATACACAGCCTGAACAACTCATCCTCCTCATCCACAGCCTCAACAACTCATCCTCCTCACGCACAGACTCAACAACTCATCCTCCTCATACACAGCCTGAACAACTCATCTTCCTCTTACACAGTCTGAACAACTCATCCTCCTCATCCACGGCCTGAACAACTCATCCTCCTCATGCACAACCTCAAAAACTCATCCTCCTCATGCACAGCCTCAACAACTCATCCTCCTCATACACAGCCTGAACAACTCATCTTCCTCATACACAGCCTGAACAACTCATCCTCCTCATCCACAGCCTCAACAACTCATCCTCCTCATCCATAGCCTGAAGAACTCATCCTCTTCATCCACATCTCAACAACACATCTTCCTCATGCACGGCCTCAACAACTCATCCTTCTCATGCAGAGCCTGAACAACTCATCCTCCTCATCCACAGCCTCAACAACTCATCCTCCTCATCCACAGCCTCAACAACTCATCCCCCTCATGCACAGCCTGAACAACTCATCCTTATAATGCACAGCCTCAACAAGTCATCTTCCTCATCCACAATCTCAACAACTCATCTTCCTCATACACAACCTGAACAACTCATCTTCCTCATGCACAACCTGAACAACTCATCTTCCTCATGCACAGCCTCAACAACTCATCCTTCTCATGCACAGCCTCAACAACTCATCCTCCTCATGCACAGCCTCAACAACTCATCCTCCTCATGCAGAGCCTCAACAACTCATCTTCCTCATCCACAGCCTGAACAACTCATCCTCCTCATCCACAGCCTCAACAACTCACCCCCCTCATGCACAGCCTGAACAACTCATCCTTCTCATGCACAGCCTCAACAACTCATCTTCCTCATCCACAGCTTCAACAACTCATCCTCCTTATACACAGCCTGAACAACTCATCTTCCTCATACACAGCCTGAACAACTCATCCTCCTCATCCACAGCCTCAACAACTCATCCTCCTCATCCACAGCCTGAACAACTCATCCTCTTCATCCACATCTCAACAACACATCTTCCTCATGCACGGCCTCAACAACTCATCCTTCTCATGCAGAGCCTGAACAACTCATCTTCCTCATCCACAGCCTCAACAACTCATCCTCCTCATCCACAGCCTCAAGAACTCATCCCCCTCATGCACAGCCTGAACAACTCATCCTTATCATGCACAGCCTCAACAACTCATCTTCCTCATCCACAGTCTCAACAACTCATCTTCCTCATACACAACCTGAACAACTCATCTTCCTCATGCACAACCTGAAGAACTCATCTTCCTCATGCACAGCCTCAACAACTCATCCTTCTCATGCACAGCCTCAACAACTCATCCTCCTCATGCACAGCCTCAACAACTCATCCTCCTCATGCAGAGCCTCAACAACTCATCTTCCTCATCCACAGCCTGAACAACTCATCCTCCTCATCCACAGCCTCAACAACTCACCCCCCTCATGCACAGCCTGAACAACTCATCCTTCTCATGCACAGCCTCAACAACTCATCTTCCTCATCCACAGCTTCAACAACTCATCCTCCTCATGCACAGCCTCAACAACTCATCTTCCTCATCCACAGCCTCAACACCAGTCATATTTTCCTCCATTCTTTCCACAGAGTATTTATAAACAAAAGCCATTTATTCTAAGGGAAGTTTTAAATAATTATTACTTCAAAGTGAAAAAAATGTCTTGTATGTTTTATAATTTGCAAGTGGTTATGGGATATGTTCTTTTGCAGAAGGTTGCAGGTACTGCCTCTTAGTAACACGCGATACCAGGTTTCCAGAGGATTACCGTTTAAGTCTGCATGTAGATGTAACTGTGATCAGCAACAAGAAGCAGCAAGAAAGGAGAAAACCAATAACTAAAGAACTTCGGAAGAAAGTTTCTGCTTTACGGAACTCAACAGGCGGTGTGCTGTTTATACATATCCAGCGAATTGCCAAGACTGACAGGTCATTGCACCATCTGAATGAATACATTGATCCAACTCTGGAAACACTTCTTCACTGGGATGAGCAGTTTGCTAATATCTATAAAAAGATTTGGTTGACTGAGATTGAACCTAATCACGCACAAGCACACGAATTCGTGGTATTAAGTGTTAAAGGTTCGTCCTTTCTTTGTACGGCAGAATTCAATACGTCTGTGAATACTGATTTCAGCATTAAGTCTGCAACTGAAGGTGTGATTCAGGACTTATTGAAGTCAACTGACATTCCACCTGGTGAACCTAAACTCGTGGGAGACGAATTCATAAATGGTACAGCAAATAGTCCATCATTTCAAGAAAGTAGATGTTTACAGTTTAAACGTTGGATGAAAGCTGACATACTACACCTCTGGAACGATTTAAAATTGAAGAGTTATCTAACTTCCTTCTCAAAGCTGCCAACGGGTGGTTCAATCATATTTGGAATAGAAGAAAACTCGGTACAGGAGCGTGTATCAACAAGAGATACATACAACCGCGTGAAAATAGAATCGACTGGCTTGAATATTTCCAGTGAGGAACGTAGGGGCTTCCAACGAAGACTACAGGGGCTGATTGAGAGGGAAATTGTGATATCCCACACATCTCCAGATAATGAAAGAAGGTTACCCTGGGAGTGTAAACTACATAGATTAGTGTCAGGAAAGTATATACTGGAGATCGCTGTTGGATACATGTATGGGTGTGTGTTCCATGACTCAGGTCCCGAAGCCTATAAAATAATAAATAACATAATACAGAAAGTGGATTTTGAAACCTGGCTACGAATGATCCAATATGGACAGTAAGTATCCAGATCCTTGCCAGTGTGTATGCATGGATAATACTTCGTGTATGCATTATACTGAGGCTAAATACGAAAAAATAAACTGTAACAGTTTCAAAGTGGTAACAGAGAGATAAAATGTCCAAAATAGGTGCAGTGGAATAGATTACATAACAGTAACACGTATTACAATTACTCAAAGCTACTGATATTCTAAAGCCTTTTTTCAGATGTTTGACTCACATGAATTAGCTGGTAATGCTTTTAAGATGTATATTTGATTTTGCTTCAGACACAAGTCTTCTAACGTGGCCTAGTAATGATCCGTTCCTTCCAAAGCTGAGACAAGAGGATGGTTCCTTCAGAAATATTCGGGAAAGTTTCTTCAGTACAGGTCTGTTTTCTTACTGAGAACGCGAAAATGTTAATGATCCCTGTTTTTTTCAAAATAGCTTGATGTTGTCATAAACTGACGAGCAAAAGAAAGTACACAGGTGTAATTGTTGTTGCAATCCCAAATATGCGTTCTAAGTAATAAAATTTTTGAAAAACATTGATTGTATAGATCGCAACCATCATGTTTCATTTGCCAAAATGCAACCAAAAACATTTGTACTTGTTTTGCACGATTTTTTGCAAAATTGTGATTATTGTCCCATGCACCAGAACCTTTCTGGCAGAGAGTATAAAACCTGTTTATCGTGAAGACTGAACAATCAGTTGACATAAATCTCACGAGGAAATGCCAAGATTGACGTCGGCGTAACGAGAACGGGCCAAAGGAATGACACAAATGGCTGCTTTCAACAGCGATATTGCAAGGACATTGGGTTGCACAAGACAAACCATAATTTGGCTGTTTAACCGTTTCGGTACGACAGGCCAGACATGTGATCGACCCAGAAGTGGACGTTCCAGAGTCACAACACCCCAAGAGGATCGCTATCTGCGGGTTATTCACCTACGCAACTGGATGTTGACGGTGACGTCATCAGCAGCCACATCATTGGGTCATCGCGTAAGCCGATTCACAGTGACAAGACGACTTCGTCCTGCTGGCATGTATGGGCCTACCGACCGCTGCGTGGAATGGCCTTGACCTTCCAGCATCGTAGGAACCGTCTGCAGTGGTCATCACTACATCGCTGTTTATTGTTACAATGTCATTTTGCTGATAAAACACGTGTATTGCAGTGTGCTTCAACATATATTTTCCATTTCATCAAAAGGTTTTGTTATTTTTATGTTATTGGAAGAAACACAACCTGTATACTTTCTTTTGCACATCAGTTTACAAACATGAACACACATTGAGAAGTTGCAGACACAAACTTTATATAGGGAAAGGCATTTGTGGCGATAAATATGTGCATTATATGAAGTATTTGCAGTTTTAATTCAGAAGAACGTTTTCTGTGATTACGTTTTGTTCTTTAGGTCTTACTGTTTGGCCAAGTTTCAAGTCATCCAGTCACCAGAAACTTCTGACAGATCGACTGGAAACGACATTCCACAATCACAAAGATGCAGCTGGTCTGTTGTACATGAGTAACTCCCTTGTAGAACTACTGAAGACAGAGAAAGTATCAGACGTTAAGATACCCAGCGATCTTCTGCTTGAAGCTCTGTATGTTTCTTCAAGTCAAGCGGTGACGCTTCTGTGCGTCGTCAAAAACAAAAATGATGAAGTTGAAGAGAAGCAGAAGTACATTCTGCAGCTGACAAGGAAAGTTACGAAGAGGATTCGTCAGTTTACAGATGAGCATGTCAGTTGCATATACGGCCTTCTTGACTCCGATGAACTTGTAGATGATGTGACTTTTATTAAAGGTTTGTTGTCTATGGAGAAGAATGCCCGAGCATACAATAACCTGGCCTCTTTGAAAATGACTCGAGAAAAATGTGAGAAAGTGTTCAACGCCTTTATTGTTGCTGTTGGTACGATACAGCTGGTTCCTGGTGAGAAGGAAGAGGAAGAACTGTGGCTCCTCACAGAGGAAGAGTTCTATGAGCGTATCAAAATCATTGAAGGAACACATGAGCAAATTGAGGAGTTCACTGAGCAAGTACGCCTTAGGCATCAAATGTCCAGGTGATTATCGGAATGTTTCCTAACATAATGATCAAGCAAATATACAAAGATGCCTCGTTCATGCAGTCAGTTGTGTGCGTGCGTGCGTGCGTGCGTGCGTGAGTGAGAAGAAATATTCGACCTATGAACACAGGCATTGATTTGAGTGAGTGAGTGAATGAGTATGGTTTAACGTCGCCTTTAGCAATAACCCAGCAATATCATGGTGGGGAACACCAGGAATGGGCTTCACACATTGTACCCATGTGGGGAATCGAACCGGGGTCTTGGGTGTGACGAGCGGAGGCTTTTCCCATAAGCCTACCCTACTGCCCAGGCCTGATTCGACCCCATGACCATTGGATTACTGACTGCATCAAGGTCCACTCTGCATACTGAAACCTGGGACATCAGAGCATCATATTCCCGATATTATATGAACGAAAAAGAAAGGATAACGTGAAAAATGGTCATGCAATTATCACTGTTTAAGGTGTATCTTTGTCAGCTTTGGACTTTTCGCATTACCATTTTGCAAGCTCTTACGATCGAATACATACATTCATGTATATAACGATGACTTGAATATTCATTTTGTTTTTCAGAACACTTACGGCAGTTAACACTGATACACTGGGCAATGGAGACAACAAAAAACCGAGGCTGAACGTAGGTTTTCATTATGAATCATATATTTTTAAATTCATGATGCCCCATATACATGTGTTTGTTGTTAAACGCCACACTCAGCAATATTTCAGACATTATCTCTTACTAATTGAGGACCAGTGACTGACATCAGGAGCATCCACTAAGGGCCTAACCACATTATCGCGCAACCTACAACAAACAACGGCTGCTGAAGGTCAATTCTAAGCTGGATCTTCACGGATCAACTATGACACCATCCACGTCATTGGAAAGCTAAGCACTTTTAACAAAGTCTGTTTAATTTCAACTTTCAGCCGGAGGAAGACAGAAGAAAATATTGCATTGGATTTGAAATGGTAAAAGCTCTACAGAAGAAGACCTCACACCATCTGCATCATCTTCTGGAACTCAACAACAAGACTCAAGCATGTAAGAATCCCGCAAAGATTCCACTTTTCTGTCCTTTTGGAAACACTTCACGTCTCTTTCACTCAAATCCGTGTGTTGGTTACCTTAAAGTCATCAATGATCTCATCCAAAACTAATAGAAAAGTACCATTATGATAAGAACAACAATTACAAATAAACAATAAACATAAACACGAAGACCCATTAATGATTCACGTCACTCTTCTCACAAGAAAGGCCATATCAATCCATTTTGACGACCATTTTCTGGTGTGCGTTATGTGATATTGCTGGAATATCGGTGAATACGTTCTACAGTATTACTCACCATGATGCAGAGGATACAACATTTCGTCAGGGATGTTGCAAAATTGTGTTGTAGTGTGTTTAAGATGTATATGCAAACATGATTCCTGCAGTTTAGATTGGACTTTGCTAATTTTCTTTTATCTTATACAGGCTTATCGCTTATGAAAGCACACATCTCAGTAGAGACAGCTCCACTGGGCATCGTGAAGGTGAAGACCAGAGATTCTGCTACTCAAACGGTAGGCGTTCCTTTAATTCTTCATGACCCGTGAAGATCCGGGTTAGAATGAACCTTCAGTAATCCATGCTTGTCATAAGAGGCCACTAACGGGATCAGGTGGTCAGGCTCGCTGACTTGGTTGACACATGTCATCGGTTCCCGACTGCGCAGATCGATGCTCATGCTGTTGATCACTGAATTGTCTGGTCTAAACTCGATTATTTACACGCCATATAGCTGGAATATTGCTGAGTGCGGCGTAAAACCAAACTCACTACTACTGAAGATCAATTCTAACTCCGATCTTCACTGGTAAATCTGTCCAGAATGGTAGTCATAGTACAGTTCATGATGAGGTGACTAACGGAATCGGGGGATCAGGCTCGCTGAGTTGGTCGACACATGTTATCGTATCCCATTTGCGTAGATCGATACTCATGCTGTTGGTCCCAGACTCGTTAATTCACAGACCGCCACCATTTACCTGGAATATTGCTGAGTGGGGCGGTAAACAGCAACCAAACAACCTGCTTTAATTCTTTTAAAAATTTGTTTCCATTCAAATGTTCTGAAGCCATGCCCTCATTGATAAAACCCACCATCAAGAGATGTGTGATGCGTTGCTCCCGAGTAATATCACCCCTCGAGGGTCTTTTCCAGTGTAACATTGGTACACAGTAAGCTAGTTGATCTTTTGATTGCTGAATGCGGTATAAAGTAACTGACAAAACAAATCTGTTACATATGGATCAGACAATCCAGTGATCAGCCTTATTAACAACCTCATGTTTTGTTTTTAGGACCAGCCAAGGAAGAGTCGAAGAAAACAAATTCATGATGCCCAAGGCTCCTGGGTAAGCGCGTTATTATGACAAATGAGTGAGTGAGTTTTGTTGAATGCTGCTTTAAACCGTTAAGGCATTTCAGCCCGTGCCAGCTTAATGTGTCAATAAAGTCATGAGTGACGCAGGCTTTATGCAATGTTGTGAAATGCATGAGCATGACGATGGTGGTGATAAACCTAGTAGCTGAGATTCTGAACTCACAAGATTGGTTTCTTAAAGTGGTAAAACCTGCACCTTTGTACAACATCAGACGCGTGGGCCACCAATGTCCGCTTTCGTGACATGCAGTGGTAATTCAATGCTGTAAATTGACTTTTATTTTCAAGAAGAAACATTGAAATGTCTGTTCTAACTTAGCCGTGTATCTTAAGTGACAAAATCACCGTTGATAAGAACAACGAATACCTTGGTACCAGGAAAAATATGTTCACAATTTTCACAATTTGAGATGGAATGCCTATATGGTCATTGCCCCTATATACTGAAGGAAATGACTGTCACGTCTAATACTGTTTTAAATTGATACAATATCGCCTTCTTAATTCATAAATGTGTGTATGAAATGATGTCAAATCATGTTGCCTCAAAATTTATTTATGTTTGAATGATTGTTTAATGCCGCACCCTGCAATATTCCAGCTATATGAAGGATGTCTGTAAATAGCCCCAGTGAGCAATCGATCTACGCAGTGGAAACACGATGACATGCATCAAACAAGTCAGCGAGTCTGACCATATGGTCCTGTTGGTCGCATCTTATGGCAAGCATGGGTTGCTGAAGACCAGTTCGAACCCAGGTCTTCACAGGTCATATTAATTATATAACATGAAAAGCTAGGAATATGTTTACTGAATATTAATACAGCTACTTAAATAAAGCGGCAATGTTTCTAATGAACACATTCTTATATCGTTTTTCAGAGATCAAAATCTGCACAATGCAAGAGGTCACGCCCTCCCAGTGCGCTCCAACCACGGAGCGAAGGCTGTATATGTATACACGTGTGTTAATGTATGCATTCAACTCATGTAGAGTCTATTTGAACAAACTGGGTATAAGGGAATCGTCAGGAAAAGGAATATTGAATCGGAATTAATATACACTATGTCAATCTGCAGTTTCAATGCTCTGGGTAATTTTGATGATGCTGACGCACAGAACATACATGTTTATCATAATAACATCACATATGTGATCTATTGCCACATCCTTGCCAAAGATAGTAAACGAATTACGTGCCAACATTCATTTTCACCTTCATTCTGTGCGCAATATGAATCAGTGTTAACATGAATGTTTTCAACTGTGATTGAATCTGGAACATCTCGTTAAGTACGGCCTTAAAGATCACATATACTCTAGGGGGGTACAAATACATACATGTATATCACTAACTGGCATCGCTATAAATGAAACCCCGTCATTAAAACTACTCCTTTCGATCTTTAATTAACTCAAATCCACATTTTTGACAACAGTGCACAATTCTCGCCCGCGAACGAAATTTCAACCAATCAGAGTGGGGCGTCTATACAACTAACTGAAAATCCTACCTCATATGACGTCACTGCAGTGCTCTGGCGACAGAGTTACGTAACCTGTCTGTGGTTTCGTTGGCGGGCGAGCGTGAAGCAGGCGACTTTTTGGCAACTTTTAATCGCTCGGTACTAATTAACCACAAGTTTTTAAAGAATGATTTTGGTGTTCCGCATAAGAGTAAAAAAACAACAAAGTTTATTTGTTCTTTTATAGTATAATTGACGTCTGGTTCCTTTCCCCGAGTTTTGTGCCCACTCCTGTTCCCTTTATATCTGTATAGCTAGTTCACACAGCTGCCTTGATAGTGTGTGCTGAATTTCTAATGTTGGTGATCTTTAGCCTATTTTTATATTGTCTTGTCCTCTATAGTTAAAATGTTTTAGATTAAATTACTAGTTTTACATTTATATCTGTGATATTCTAATTTGTTTTAATGTCCTCCGTTGACAGGATTTAATACTCTATCTTAACTTATTGTTAATATATATGTTGCTTAGTCACGATATGGCTGAAATATTGCCAAAGTGTCTTTAAATTTTAACTCACTCACTCACTCACTCTAATGTTAGTGAACACAGGTTCATGTATATATCTGAAGCTTGATAAAATCCTTTGTGAGTGAGTGGGTAAAGAAGCTCATTGAATTCAACGTTTCAAATCTGAAATGTTTCAATATGTGTGGCCCAGCAAGTGCTGTGGTGCTGTTGATGTAGATGTCGATACATAACTATTTTCCATTTCATCTCAGTATTGCATCCATCCAGTGTTTGTTGATCTAGGTGCCTAGAAACATGTATGTTTTACTTTGGTCTGTGTTACATCCATCCAGTGTTTGTTGATATAGGTTCCTAGATACATGTATGTTTTACATTGGACTGTGTTACACCCATCCAGTGTTTCTTGATATAGGTGCCTAGAAACATGTATGTTTTACTTTGGTCTGTGTTACATCCATCCACTGTTTGTTGATACAGGTTCCTAGATACATGTATGTTTTACCTTGGTCTGTGTTACATCCATCCAGTGTGTGTTGATATAGGTTCCTAGATACATGTATGTTTTACCTTGGTCCGTGTTACATCCATCCAGTGTGTGTTGATATAGGTTCCTAGATACATGTATGTTTTACTCTGGTCTGTGTAACACCCATCCAGTGTTTCTTGATATAGGTGCCTAGAAACATGTATGTTTTACTTTGGTCTGTGTTACATCCATCCACTGTTTGTTGATACAGGTTCCTAGATACATGTATGTTTTACCTTGGTCTGTGTTACATCCGTCCACTGTTTGTTGATATAGGTTCCTAGATACATGTATGTTTTACCTTGGTCTGTGTTACATCCATCCAGTGTTTGTTGATATAGGTTCCTAGATACATGTATGTTTTACTCTGGTCTGTGTAACACCCATCCACTGTTTGTTGATATAGGTTCCTAGATACATGTATGTTTTACTTTGGTCTGTGTTACATCCATCCACTGTTTGTTGATATAGGTGCCTAGATACATGTATGTTTTACTTTGGTCTGTGTTACATCCATCCAGTGTTTGTTGATATAGGTGCCTAGATACATGTATGTTTTACCTTGGTCTGTGTTACATCCATCCACTGTTTATTGATATAGGTTCCTAGATACATGTATGTTTTACTTTGGTCTGTGTTACATCCATCCACTGTTTGTTGATATAGGTTCCTAGATACATGTATGTTTTACCTTGGTCTGTGTTACATCCATCCACTGTTTGTTGATATAGGTGCCTAGATACATGTATGTTTTACTTTGGTCTGTGTTACATCCATCCAGTGTTTGTTGATATAGGTTCCTAGATACATGTATGTTTTACTTTGGTCTGTGTTACATCCATCCAGTGTTTGTTGATATAGGTGCCTAGATACATGTATGTTTGACTTTGGTCTGTGTTACATCCATCCAGTGTTTGTTGATATAGGTGTATGTGTACATATAGGTGTCTAATATCTTTGTTCTCTGTAATGCATGCATTCACTGTTTATTTATATCAATGCCTATTTACATGTATGTTTTACCTTTGGTCTCTAAAGATTACATACATACAATGTGGGTAGATATACCTAGACACAAGCATTGTCTACGCTTAGTCTCTAAACTATTCACATAAAGAGGACCCGTGAATATCCGGGTTAGAATTGATCTTCAGTAACCCATGCTTGTCGTAAGACGCGACACATGTCATCCCAATTGCGTAGATCGATGTTTATCCTGTTGATCCCTGGGTTGTTTGGTCCTGACTCGATTATTTACAGACCGCCGCCTTATAGTTGGAATATTGCTGAGTGTAGCGTAAAACTAAACTCACTCACTCACTCACTCACTCATATAAAGAGAACATTCCTTTTATACTTCGACTGACTTATCATCACAGTTTCGTTCTTGAAGTAGAGTCACACCTCCGTTTCTGATTTTTGGGATATGAGCTTAGCAACGCATTTTTTCTGAGCGTTATATAATTGGACGGCTGTTCTTGAAGTGGTAGTTGCTGTTGCCTCGATACAGATACTAACAACTATGCTAAGCAAGAATTAAAATTTGAACACACAAACGCAGACTTGTCTTCATTTTTACTACAGTTTCTAACATGCTGTTGAAAGGAAGTTAATAATTCCAGCGAAGGTGACAATCAGGATTGCTCCTACACAGTCTTTACATGATTTGAATCCGGTTTTTCAAAACTAGACATCATGAAACTAGATTATAGTGGATGGAACTGTAATCGTCATTGCAGTTCAAAATACCGTAAAATACAAAAATATTTTTGTGCAAACTGTGAGTGTAATGAAATGTACTACAAATCGGAAATCCCCTTTACTTAAATAGTGTTAGCCGCCGCCATACTGTAAAAAGTTACAGGTAAGATGTATCCATCGCAGATTTGAATGAGCGAACGATCCTCGTTCTGTCACAGGGCAGTGTGGTAGCCTTGAAGCCAAAGTGTCTGGCCGCCACACCGAAGACCCGGGTTCGAATCTCCACACGTGTACAATGTGTGAAGCCCATTTCTGATGTCCCCTGCTCACTACTTACTCTCCCACTCCCACTTGCAATCATGCAAACAAATAATATATGTATGAATCCGATTCGTTTTGCTACATAAAAGTCTCAAAGTGTTTGGTAATGCTTTATCCCATAGAAATTAGATTTATCTTGGTTACTAAACCTAGTACCCAACCTCGCTAAATACAATGTTTATTCCTCATGTAGGATTTACCATCCCCAAACACAAACGTGTGATGGTTGTTTTGTCCTGCAACGAGTGTCTTAATTGTGCTGTCACAGCTCGCTAAATATACTGAACATCATTGAAAACGCACCGCCTGTAAATTTTGAAATATGGTAATAGGATTGTTTTGAGAGTGAAAATGAACTTTGGAAATGTTGTCAATAACACAAAAGAAATAAATAATGCTGTACAGTAAAGAACGGATTGCCCGAACACATCATGGAACACATCACATGACAACAACAAAATTCATGCACAACGCCAACGTCCTAGCCAGGCACGTGTTACCACCCCTCGCCAAGATCGAGACATTGTTCGGCGCCATATTCGGGATCGTACGTTGCCGGCTGCCAGAACCGCCAACGCTGTTCAAGGCCGACCTGGTTTGATCAGTCCTTGTAGTTTCTCGTGGCAGAGTGAATGCCCTTTACTACCGTGACACCATTCTTCAGAACAACGTCGTTCCCTTCTTTAACCAACATCAAGATCTACACACATTCCAGCAGGACAATGCTCGACCGCACACTGCACGTGTTGCAACACAACAACATTCCTCTACTTCCATGGCCTGCATTGTCACGAGATTTGTCTCCCATTGAACACTTGTGGGATTACATCGGCCAACGCCTTTCGCGTCGCCCACAGATCAACAACCTTGGGGAACTTGAGAACTTGAGAATGCCTTGCAACAGGAGTGGAATGCATTGCCTAAAAACATTATTCAGAGACTTATCAGTTCAATGAGGAGACATTGCACAGCTTATATTGCTGCTAATGGTGGTCATACACGTTACTGACTTTCCAATTTGACTCCATCTTTTTTCATGGTCAGCTGAATTAAAACTTCACTGTTTTGTTGGATCGGTTCTTGTTTCTTTTCTTTACCAATCATTGGACTACAAAAGTATGTAAAATTTACACCGATTGCTCATTTATGCTATTGGAAATCCAAACTAATACAGGTGGTGCGTTTTCAATGATGTTCAGTATGTAATGATTATTCCAAACTGGATAACTAACGTCCCATATCGTTGTTAGATGCTACTGTCGACAAACCAACGCAAAACGTGGCTAGTTGCCCTGTTTATTCCCAATGCAGTATAGTTGCCATCACCGAACATACTCGCTTGATAGCCTCCATCAGAACTTCTTTCTAAAATGTATCATATTATAGTGCAGGATACTATACCGTGGATACCAGAATCTGCGTACGTATTGCAGGAAACAGATGGTATGGCAGTACGCTGACAAATGTCATTCACTATACCGTGGATACCAGAATCTGCGATACGTATTGCAGGAAACAGATGGTATGGGAGTACATTGACAAAACATGTCATTCACTATACCTTGGATACCAGAATATGAGATACTTATTGCAGGAAACAGATGGTATGGTAGTACATTGACATAAATGTCATTCACTATACTGTGGATACCAGAATATGAGATACTTATTGCAGGAAACAGATGGTATGGTAGTACATTGTCATAAATGTCATTCACTATACCGTGGATACCAGAATATGAGATACTTATTGCCGGAAACAGATGGTATGGCAGTATATAGACAAAGCATGTCATCCACTATACCGTGGATACCAGAATATGAGATACTTATTGCCGGAAACAGATGGTATGGCAGTATATAGACAAAGCATGTCATCCACTATACCGTGGATACCAGAATATGAGATACTTATTGCCGGAAACAGATGGTATGGCAGTATATAGAACAAAGCATGTCATCCACTATACCGTGGATACCAGAATATGAGATACTTATTGCCGGAAACAGATGGTATGGCAGTATATAGACAAAGCATGTCATCCACTATACCGTGGATACCAGAATATGAGATACTTATTGCCGGAAACAGATGGTATGGCAGTATATAGACAAAGCATGTCATCCACTATACCGTGGATACCAGAATATGAGATACTTATTGCCGGAAACAGATGGTATGGCAGTACATAGACAAAGCATGTCATCCACTATACCGTGGATACCAGAATATGAGATACTTATTGCCGGAAACAGATGGTATGGCAGTATATAGACAAAGCATGTCATCCACTATACCGTGGATACCAGAATATGAGATACTTATTGCCGGAAACAGATGGTATGGCAGTATATAGACAAAGCATGTCATCCACTATACCGTGGATACCAGAATATGAGATACTTATTGCCGGAAACAGATGGTATGGCAGTACATAGACAAAAGCATGTCATCCACTATACCGTGGATACCAGAATATGAGATACTTATTGCCGGAAACAGATGGTATGGCAGTATATAGACAAAGCATGTCATCCACTATACCGTGGATACCAGAATATGAGATACTTATTGCCGGAAACAGATGGTATGGCAGTATATAGACAAAGCATGTCATCCACTATACCGTGGATACCAGAATATGAGATACTTATTGCCGGAAACAGATGGTATGGCAGTATATAGACAAAGCATGTCATCCACTATACCGTGGATACCAGAATATGAGATACTTATTGCCGGAAACAGATGGTATGGCAGTATATAGACAAAGCATGTCATCCACTATACCGTGGATACCAGAATATGAGATACTTATTGCCGGAAACAGATGGTATGGCAGTACATAGACAAAGCATGTCATCCACTATACCGTGGATACCAGAATATGAGATACTTATTGCCGGAAACAGATGGTATGGCAGTATATAGACAAAAGCATGTCATCCACTATACCGTGGATACCAGAATATGAGATACTTATTGCCGGAAACAGATGGTATGGCAGTATATAGACAAAGCATGTCATCCACTATACCGTGGATACCAGAATATGAGATACTTATTGCCGGAAACAGATGGTATGGCAGTATATAGACAAAGCATGTCATCCACTATACCGTGGATACCAGAATATGAGATACTTATTGCCGGAAACAGATGGTATGGCAGTATATAGACAAAGCATGTCATCCACTATACCGTGGATACCAGAATATGAGATACTTATTGCCGGAAACAGATGGTATGGCAGTATATAGACAAAGCATGTCATCCACTATACCGTGGATACCAGAATATGAGATACTTATTGCCGGAAACAGATGGTATGGCAGTATATAGACAAAGCATGTCATCCACTATACCGTGGATACCAGAATCTGCAATACGTACTGCAGGAAATAGATGGTATGGCAGTATATAGACAAAACATGTCATCCACTATACCGTGGATACCAGAATCTGCAATACGTACTGCAGGAAATAGATGGTATGGCAGTATATAGACATAAAATGTCATGTATCATCAGAAAGAAATTATTCATTATTTTTCAAATAACATTATGTGAAGTTTCTTTTTTGACTCAGTATATAATATATAAAACCCTGTCAACGAAGGACAGTAGAACCACTAGATTATCACAGATTAAGTTAAAACTAGCTAACATATATCTTTAAAAGTAGAAAATTATTTCTGGACAATACAATGTAAAAATGGGCTTTAGGTCGCCAACAACTGAAGGTCACCATACTAGGGACCATGGGGACTTACAGTGCCTTTGCTACCTGCATGGACCCTAGCTGGATTTACAGCATCCCTTCAGCTGTTGGCGATTGTAGGAAAATTTAGCCACAAATTAAAATGACAAGAATACTACGTTTAAAAACACAGTACGTGAAAATCTTACTTTGAAAGTTTTTGGGACTTACGTACCCTCTCATGGAGGACAATAATTTTACGCTACTTCAACCCCCTTTGAGGATACAACCACTAACAACCTAAGCTGATAATCTACACTACCAATCATTAAAACACATCTATATACAGAACATATTAATCAAAATTCATTAATGAAATCAATTTCTTTTAAAAAAGCAAGAATTAAATGAAGATGAACAGAATTAAAAAGATCCCT
The DNA here is from genome assembly GCF_003918875.1 of Haliotis rubra. Lineage (NCBI taxonomy): Eukaryota > Metazoa > Mollusca > Gastropoda > Lepetellida > Haliotidae > Haliotis > Haliotis rubra. The sequence continues at coordinate 349,548 of NW_025767209.1, read as the reverse complement.
AACAGTTTAAACATTGAAATATTTATCCCTTATGATGGAGAATTCAACACAGTCATGCAGGAGATGCTTGACTGTGACTCTCTCATCACGAGGGATACAAAACGGAGGATCTTCACCTTTTAACAAATATTTGTGAGTGTACCTTGTATGGCCAATGCGACATCGTTGCATGATGACCTCTTCAAATCTGGACTGACAATCCAAGTAGGTGTAACCAATATAGGGTTTTATTTCATGTAATTTATTAATACCTACTTGAGTGTCCCACTTCTTCTGCATCAGATCGCGGATGTAAGTTCTAATGCTAGCTTTGTAAACAGAGTATGGGAACAGAAGCGGTGTCACAGATTTGTTGAGTGCTGCCTTAGCAGCAAGATCGGCCATTGCATTCCCAGAAATGCCAACATGGCAGGGTAACCAACAAAAGGCGATGTCGCATTGGCCAGTAGCAAGCTCATTATACAATTCAATAATTTCTAATAAAAGTGGATGTTTACAAGAAAGATTTTTAATAGCTTGAAGACACGAAAGAGAATCAGAAAATATTATGTATTCTTTATATTTACGGTGTTTATTAATATATTAAAGAGCTGTTAATATGGCCTTAGCTTCTGCTGTGAAAATAGAGCTGTTGTTTGGTAGTCGAGAAGATACTGTTTTGGACCCAATGACTGTAGCACATGCCACCGCGCCACCATCCTTGGACCCATCTGTAAAGAAGGATTTATTATAAGTATTATATTTACTTTTTAATTAATTATATTCTTGTTTATATTGTAATTCATTAGTTTCTGCTTTCTTAAACTTTGTGAGGGTGAGGTCAACTTGTGGTCTCACTAATTGCCAAGGAGGAGAAGAAAGAAGACGGGAAGGAGATATATTGTCCTGCTCAATGCCAGCAGCAGAAATGAAGGGTTGAATCCTTAGCCCAAGAGGCGGAACAAGAGAAGACTTTTTGTTGTACACATCTCCATAGAGAGGATTAAAGACACAATTAAAATCTTGATTAGACTCGTTAGAAGATAGTTTGGTATTATAGTGTAATGATAGTTTTATATGGCGTTGGGCAAGAGAAGGCTCATCTGCCTCAACATAGAGACTGTCAACGGGAGATGTTCTGAATGACCCAAGACAAAGTCTCAGACCTTGGTGGTGGACAGACTCTAAAAGTTTTAAGTTGCTTTCTCAAGCTCCACCATATACGATGGAGCCATAATCAAGTTTGGAGCGGACCAATGATCGGTATAGGTGAAGGGGGGCTAGCTTGATCCCCTCCCCACTTTGAGTTGGAAACAACTTTCAACAAATCAAGGGCCTTCAGGCATTTAGCTTTAACTCATTAAGCCCGAGAGACACTTCACTACTCAACACCTGGAACCCCTCGCTGATTGCCTGGCTCGCTGTTGCGAGCTAATAAGTGCTATTCACACCTGATTTCCCAGGCAGGTTTCGGGGATGACAGGAAACTGTCTAGTCGCTCGTATGAAAATTACGTTGTGGGTAAATGTTCACATATAACATGACATAGTGGGGTGAAAATCGTATTGTGGGCTGCAGCCCACAACACTTCAAAAATATTCTGTTTGATGGAACCTCTGAGGCTCTTCTTTCAAGCCTCAAAAAATACTCACAAAGCCATGGACACATTTGTCCAAGTGTCCATAGCAGCTACGGACTGTTACTAAAAATAGATAGAAGGGCACTCTGCCGTCATACAAGTCAAATGATTTCAATCACCAACTGGTCACGTGACGGGTTCTGAAAACCGCGCTTTTTGGCTGGCGCATGCGCAGTTGTGCTTCCTCTCCAAGACGTGCCGTCCGAACTGAGTGAGTATAATTTTTCATCTGGGCCTAAATCTGTTAGAATCATAACCATCAATTATTTATACAAGAAAATGAGGTGTAGCAGTTAATGAAATGTTGTGATTAATGATTTGTGAAGATTCATTAGATGTTTTTTTCTGTAGGATCCCTTACATTTGCTGGCTCTGGTCATTGAATTTATTTTGGAATTGGAATTTATTCAGCCTTATTTTTTTCCTAAATTATTTTACTAGCAATACATATCACATAAATGTAAATAATATTCTAATTTCCTCTAGTGTTGTCGCCGGTTTCGTTGCATTCAAACTCGACCTACAGCTGTGTCATCCTTCAAGTCTCTAGTTTCCAAAACGAATAGTCAAGAGTCATACCATTCGAGCCAGGGATTTTTTTCATTAGAAGTTCTATTTCCGCAACAGGCCGAGTCCGAAGATAGTAACTGTACATAACAGTTATCCACATATCGCGATGTATGTCTACCACGATCTTATTTGTCGTTGAAATTATGCGAAACTGACACGAATTTAATCACTCGGTTTAAAACTTATCATTCTGGCTATCACGCTAACTGTCTTCTAGGAAAGTAGATCTACCTGTCTTTGCTTACGCAAATTCGGCAGTGATCTTTAAACATTCCCATTCACTGACAGAGTCAAGCAAAAAGTATTGGGGCAATACGTACAGACGTGTGTCAAAAGTATTCACACGGTGACAGAATTTCCATATATTTAAATGTTAAGAGTGAAACAGAAATAAGTTTCATAAATTGAGTTTTTTACCTATTATGAAACATTGTTGGCTAATATGAAATCAATAGAGTATAAATTTTAATGAGCCATTTTTTATTCTAATGTGCAAAGTGGCCCATGTCCCCTGCCTTTCCCAATCCCTGTTCAGGAATTTACGTTAGCATGTCCAGGCTATTTCTTAAAATTTCTAGATTTAATATTTCTTTCTGTATTTTATCATTCATATATAAAACAAAACACACTTTTTGGAAATAGGTTCAGTGAAGCAAAAAATGCAGCCATTTCTTTACCTCAACCGGCCACGCGACCACTTTTTCCATCCTGATCCATTTTTTTAGAAAACATGTCCAAGGTCAGTATATTTTAAATTAAGGTGAAAAATGATAAAACATAAAAATCACAAATATGGTACATGTTTGTTCTCTTTATTACAGCTTTCAAATTGCCCCCAAAATTTGGGCAATAATTTTAAAAGTTGATAATACAACATAATCTTAACATATTTGTGATTGTAATGATTTTCATTGCAATATTCATAACCTAAAACAATATTCTTCACATAAGTTTTATGGAGAATGAATTGAGGTTATGGAAACAATCTTTCACCTACCATTTTAATGCAAAAAGATTTTTTTATGTGAAATAAAAGATGTTTCAAAGTCTAGCAAAATATCACAATAGATTTATTCTCCATAGTGTAGATATCGCTTACAACTGGAATGGCTGATGCTATATTTATTGAACAATATTTATCTGTTTTTGTAGTAAATGGTTATGAACAAACAAAAATAATAAACATTTAATGGGACGGAATGACTCAAGCTGTGAATGATTAACGCTGAAGACTGGTAGATATCTACATTTAAAAAGAATACACAAGAACATAATTATTGCCATATGTAACAAATATAGAGCATAGATAAGGCATCATGAGAAATTTTGTAAAATATTTTCAAAAGTGATGATATCTACATTTGTCCTTCAATCATCTGAATGATGTTCAAGCAACTATGCTAAATCAATGATAACACAATCCATATTAAAGCATTTAGTGTAACTTCTGTATATCTTCTGATTTCTGAGGTACATCACTGAGTCAATGGCCCTGAAAGAAGGAAAAAGAAAACCATGAATAATTATGTTTTTATTCATTGTGTTAAAGAAAAACATGTATTTCTTTTATTGCAGGCAGAATTTAATTTAATCTTAATTTGATTTTACATAAATAAATATTCCAGGTATTTTCAGAAAAATTGTTTTAGGATTTTGTATGCGTAACAGCCAGGGTTCAAACCTCCAATCATCCAGACAGACACACTATCTACAAGACCATTAAAGCGGTCATCATCATTATGAAGTACTTATAGGATATATCTTTAGCATGATTAAAAATGTTGGCAAGAAATGTAAGGGAACTAGTATATTCAACAAAAAGTGTTCAGTTAAGGGTTAGTAGAAGAACAAAAGAAAGTTGTTTCATTGGGTTAACAGCAAGTCAAATACAACACAACAAAAAGTTAGAAAACATTTCTTACAATAACTCTTTACTCAATTACTGTAGCTGACAATGACTGTTGACATGATGAATCTCATAATTGTAACATTTATCCATTATCAATGGATGATTTACAAGTTTAACAATTCTTAAAACATACTAAAGAGCGAAAATAGTTATTGCTGCATTTGCAAAAGCACTCAAATCAATTATGAATATGTGATTTTATTTTTACCAAATGGCTTTATGAACTATTGTAACATTTATATATCATAAATACATGAATAACTTATATATAAAATAATAATAACAGTAAACTATATTCAGGATTATAACGTATTAATTTATCATTCATAAAATAGAAATAAAATAGAAAAGTTCAAAGAATTTTTTTACAAATATATATGTCGTGTCTAACATATTCTTTTAAACGTGATGTACAGTATGATACCATAAATATTATCATCTTTCAGTAACTTGCTATTAGGCTGCCCATGTTTGTTGCTAGGAGCTGGCCGAGTTACTTGCCCTTTACTTCAAGACCCCAGTGCTGTTTACAAAGACATTTCACAACTCTTCTGTTCCTCTAAAAAGTTTTAATTGATCTTAAAATGTTGCTCAGTCAATGATTTTCAATCAGCAAATGTTCAAAATGCTGCCAAATAGCTATAAACATACTTCCGAGAACGTATAAAATTTCAAATTTGTGAGAAAAACAAAATACCAACCTGAAATCAATGTGACTGCTGATGGCGTCTGCTCCAGAGTATCAGCAACAGAGAAAAGTCATTTGTTTCACTCTAATAAGTGCAGGAAATGAACAGGAGCCCGTAATACAAGGGCCCCCTCCCTCGCGGAAAATCAGACCAACTTTTAGATTGTTCAGGCAAGAGTTACTTCCCTTGGAAATCAGTCAGCCTGGTCATGCTATTTATGTCATTGTGCGAATATTTTTGGCACGGGTCTGTAATTTCTCCTGTTTTAGTGTAGCATAAATAATTTTCATGTAGCCATTTTGGGGTTGAATTTAGTTAAAATTGGCAGCTAAATGTTACTCGACCCCCAAAAATACTAGAATCTGTACTTTACTAAGAAAGCGTAATCCCATATATAACCTATGTTGTGTTACGAGAGTGTGTATTTTTTTGTACTTTGTATTAACATTGGTAAGGTGATAATAATTATGAGTCACAATGTTTAAAGTTTTGTGTGTTGGTTGTGGGTCACATTTCGCATCAAGTATGTTCAGTGGCAATAGTATTTTAGCGGCACGCCTTTTGGTAGAGCTGAGTTGACTGCCCTTGACTATGGCTCCCATCATGTCGAAAACACAATGCCTATCTCGAAGATTCTGAGTGGTTTAATGATACAGCCACGCTTTGCTGGAAAGTTCAAGAATCTGTGTCAGTAAATATAAAGGCTGGCTGTTGTGTGGTGCGACATGGCACTTACACACGGAATTACGCTGGACTTTCGGTATCACTGGCGGTGCCTCTCGTCAACATAGTAATAAGTATGACCCTTACTCTTCGTGCTTAACAGCTCTCATTTGTAAACAAGCTTCATTTAGAATATCTTAAGTTCCTATAATTATCAAGGCTCGTGGTGAGTTGAAATTTTATATTTGTGTCTCAAAATTTTAGATTTGTGACCCAGTTGCATTGTTATAGAAATCTGTATTGTGATTCATTAGCTTGCTCATTGTTTGCTCAATATATTATTGAATATTTTAGACTTGTCTGTGTTCAAATGGGATTCTTAAACCTTTTGTCATGGCAATTATTTAACCGTAGCAGTAATAAACGTGAAATCATCTCTGCTCTTAGCACACAAATGTCAGTTGTATTTGCCAACAAGTGTTTAACTAATCACATTTATCAACATAGGTACATGTACAATTCTACAGTGAACAACCCAAAAGCTGCCATGTTGAAAGAGTGCATGGTAGAGTACATATTTTCGTTAAATGGTTGCCATTTGATAAATAAGCAACAGAAAATACAACTGAAATTGTGCTAAGAGCAGACATTATTCCACATTTAACTGACAAATTTCACATATTCCTCAAAATCATACTTCCTGAAAATTTTATTTATGCTACAGTAAGTCCATAGGAAATTATGTCTTGTCCGAATACATTTTGCACTGTAATTTACTCTAATTTTCTACATCTATCCTACCTAAGCCTGCTGGAACTTTTTTCAGCTTTGACCAAACTGAATTTTTTTTTTACAATGCCAAGTATTGAGTAAAGATTTTTATTTCTCGGTGCAGTGGTTATCACAATAACATTTCTTTTGTTATATTGTTTTACACAAACACTATATTATGTAAACTTCTTAATCTTAAATACTGATCATTAAGATATTTCTACCCTTGAAAGTCCGGGTTAGAATGAGCCTCCAGTAACCCATGCTTATAAGATGCGACGAACGGGATCGGGTGGTAAGGATGGCTGGCTTGGTTGACATGTGTATCCCGCTTCTGTAGATCGATGCTCATGCTATTGATCACTGGATTGTCTGGTCAAGACTCTATTATTTACAAACCGCTGCCATATAGCTGCAATAATGCTGAGTGCAGTGTAAAACTAAACTCACTCCCTACCTCACTCAATAAAATATTTTCAAAATTTCATTTCAGCAAGTATCAATTTTCCATCATGTGCAATCCCGGGAAACATGGTGGGTTGGCAGGGTGGGGCCAAAGTGGGAGCTTTTGGTACCCATGCATAAAGCAATATAAAGACCTCATCTTTGAAGACAAGTGCCAGAAAAGGGTAATTAATTGTTGAAATTTCTTCCATTCTTTTTTGGTTTACATTATTCAATTACATAATAAAATTTAATATTTGCATATACCAAGCTCTTAGTAAATATGTGTGTGTTTACAGTGTTTCCAAAAGAAACTGTGCGGTTTGGTAGCCAAGTGGTCAAAGCGTTTGCTTGTCACTCCGAATACCCGGGTTAGATTCCCCACGTGGGTACGATGTGTGAAGCCCATTTCTGTTTTCTCCCTGCCATGATGTTGCTTGAATATTACTAAAAGTGTGAAACTAAAATTGCACACTCTATGAAAAATCTACTTTCTATGAAATAACGTATTATTTCAGTGTAACAAAGGTAATTTCATTCCCGAGACAAAGATGCCATCTATTCTTGCAATGTGGAAGAGGGACAAGGGACGAAGGGATTATTTTCCTATCGAGCATGAAGTGAATCTAATCAATGGAACATATTTCTACCATAGGGGGACGAAAAAAACAAAAGTGAGTTTTCGTTTTTTGGTGTGTGTTTTTAAATCTTTGCATATTTCTTAACAGTTGGCTCATGTTATTCTGAATCTCACATGTCACGGTAAGATCTTTTTAAATATGTGGTAATTTGCCACTGTCTAGCATCATGATGCTGCCATGGTTATGTGTAAATGGTCTGTTATGTTTCCATAGCTCCAACCGTGAAGGTCCAGGTTAGAATATTCATCTTCAGTAACCCATGCTTGTCGTAAGAGGCGATTAACGGGATTGGGTGGTCAGGCTCGCTGACTTTTTTCAAACGTCATCGGTTCCTAATGGTGTAGATCAGTGTTCACGAATAGCGTCTGACCCTCTGACAATTCCGTTAGATTTGCCAACGGCCCAATAGAAGTCTACAACCCACTGGCCCCAGTGTCCTGACTGTATATTTCACAATGACTTTGACTGAAGTGTTAAATGTGACATGTGACAGTTTTTTTGCTGCTTATTGCTGTTTACAAATCTTATGTTTGTTAATAATTGCAATGCCAATTATAAGAAATGTTAAATCTGAAATGTGAGTTCAATTGTATTCTATGGGTCCTGTGAATTTTCAATGGGTCAGACAGACATCTGAGACTTACAGGACCCAATGTCCTGTTACTTTGAAACACCATTCGTGAACACTGGTAGATCGATGCTCAGCTGTAGATCACTGTATTGTCTGGTCCAGACTCAATTATTTAGACTCCTGCCATATAGCTGGAATATTAATGAGTGCGGCGTGAAACTCTCACTCACTCCATACGTCAAATATTTTAATAAACTTATTGTCATTCTACTTAGTGGCTATCTTTTAGCATCATAGATCACATATTGTGTGACATCTACACAATGCTCTTACATCCAGTGGCAACTTCTTAAAACCATAAATGTTATAACAAATTACACAAATATATTGTTGAAATCTAACCATTTAAACTTTAAACACAAATAATATAGGTAGAATATGTGTTTCTTTCGTAGTTTCAACCACTGGCCACTGAAATATCACATTTTCTGCCTTATGTAAACATTGTGCTGGTTAAAACATCTTCTCTACATGCATTTGCACAAATATTATCCCATTCATGTCAAATTTGTATTTATGTAAAATCTCTTTACTTCAGAATTCAAAGGTCAGAGCTCATTTTTGAGGCCAAGGAGGCTAAACGGGTAAGTTCTCATTCATTGTACAAGTATGTGCACTCTATTCTATCTATTGATGCCCATCTTTTCATTATTTACATTGTATTTATACATACTTGCACATATTGCAGATTCTTGCCGCAGCAGGTATGATTAGTATTGATGCTGAATGTTCAATATTTTAATTTAGTTGTTTCATTGTCAAATCATGATTACCAGTGGTGATGGAATCCAAGAAATGTACTTTCGCTATATTCTTTGCTTCCATCATCAATTAATCAGTTTGATCAATTTATCTATCTCATGATTTTCATCACATTGATCGGTGCAATGCAGTAATAACAATGATGTAATGACAATGAAAGTCAAAGAGATCAATTCTTTCTATCTCGGGTTTCTAATGATCTGTTTTATGAAGTTGTTTTACAATTTTTCTCCTTGGAAAAATAGTCTGGATCTCACATTGCATTGAACTGTTCTATGGTTGAGTTGAAAGGTTTATTTCTTTCTTTTTATGTTTTTAAAGTTTGTTACTCTCAGGGTTCATACAGTTGTGAAAAAACTTCAACAGCTGCCCCTTTTGATTTAGTGATACTAAAAATCATCTAAAAGCAGTGTTCACGAATCGCGTCTGACCCTCTGACAAATCCAGCAGATTTGCCAACGGTCCGAGAGAAGTCTACAACCCGTCCGCCCCAGTGTCTGACTGTATATTTTACAATGACTTTGACTGAAGTTCTTATATGGGACATGTGACTCCTGTTTGCTGTTTATAAATCTTATGCTTGTTTATAATTTCAGAACCAATTATAAGAAATGCTAAATCTGAAATGTGTGTTTAATTTTATTCTATGGGTCCTGTGAATTTTCAATGGGTAAGACAGACATCTGAAACTTACAGGACCCAATGTCCTGTTTCTTTGAAACATGATTCGTGAAGACTGTAAAACTGAAATTGCCAATACTGAAAACAGGTCTTCAAAAAGCTATATAAAATAACAAAGACGATATAACAGTGTTTTCATTCTAGTAGCTGCTTAATGTTTGTTCATTTATAAACTCACAAATATTATTACAATAGTAGGTCGCAATTGATACCCTACTAACTTTTAAAGCTATAAACATCTACATAGTCGAGAGATTAATCTTTTTTCTCTCTGGTGGGTGATTAATTGAATTGCTAAATATTATTTCTCTTCCAGAAGCTCCAGAGAAGGAACTATTTCCTGGAAAGGAGATGGACAGGGAACCAATGGAAGTCTCATCCCAAGCCACACGCATGGAGGAAAATCCAGCAGAAAATTGTGTAGATCATACACACAGTCCGAATGTCACTGGTCAGTCTCTCCTTTAAGATACATGTATTATTCCAAAGCTCCCTTGGCACAAATTCGCCCCTACTAATTTTTAAAGCTATAAACATCTACTAAGTTGGAAAGAATAATCTTTCTTTTTTCTGGTTGGAGCGGTTGGGTAGCGTAGTGGTTAAAGCGTTGGCTTGTCACGTGGAAGATCTGGGTTTCATTTCCCACATGGGTACAATGTGTAAAGCCCATTTCTGGTGTCCCTCGCTGTGTTATTGCTGGAATATTGCTAGAAGTGGCTTAAAACCAAACCTGCTCATTTAGTCCAAAACTCCCTTGGCACAAATTCACTGAACAACTGATACTGTGGAAAGCAGTTGTACAGTTGCTTTATGTGTGGCTTTCGACCGATATATTGTATGCATATCCGATATGTAATTAGCAGTTGTCATTCACCATTAGCAAGCATTAGTACTTGTATGTGGCACCATGTTAATCCTCAATGAATTTATTCTTCCTTCAAGATGGTCCATGCAGCAGAGATGAAAATATGAAGAGTGACAATAGTGAATCTTTCACAATCATTCATACAGAAGACGACTCAGGCCAGCGTTCTGCACAACATAGGTCAGATTGACATAATCATCCTTGTTAAAATAATTTATCAGCCTTTGCATTTTGATAAGCCATTCTAAGAATTCATGCATATTATTTATTAGCATATGTATCTTTATACATAGTGTTAAAACTTCAAAACCGTACCAATCACATGCGGATTAAATTAAGGTGATAATGATATAAAAATATCAAAGTTTTTAATGCCTATCACAGTTTTGTACCTGTATTATCTTTTGATTGACATACCATATATGAGTTGGTACGCTTGTGTAAATATAATGACATGTGACATGGGTAGTGCTAGCTAAAACAAATTCAACTGTTGTATGTTTGCCTCTGTCGTACCACTGAATCGCAGAATAAATCATAATAGCATCTGAAATATACACACTTGATATGTGGTACGCAAGTCCCAAAACTTTGAAAGTTAAATTTCAGCTTACCGGATTTTGAAACATATTTTTGTTCCTTCAAAATTAGGCTAAACTTTTCCTACAATTGCCAGCGGCTGAAGGGATGGTGTAAATACAACTAGGGTCCATGCAGGTAGCAAAGGCACTGTAGCTGCCCATGGTCCCTAGTATAGTGATCTACCTTCAGTTGTTGGCCTGTTTTATATTGTATCGTCTTCTATAGTTAAAGTAGTTTAGATTTAGTTACAAGTTTTAAATATATGATATCTATCTGTGATAGTGTAGTTGGTTTTACTTTCTTTTATCTGCAGATGTTTTATAATGATTACCTTGTTTTCATTGCTATATGGCTGTAATATTGCCGATGTGATGTAAAATTTTAACTCGCACCTGAGATCTGTTTAATGAAATTTAATGGTACCAAGAACTAACGACATGTCATACTTCATTGGTTAAGTTTGTGCAAAGACTTTGTGGGTGATACACCATCAATTGATGAGATTTTGTCCGTAACATTGTGGCAATACTCAACTGCATTTGACTTTAATCTCGCGCGTTGTGGGTACTCTGGCCAAGTCTTTGTGGGGTTATGTAATTGCATTTTAAGAAAGAGTTTGTACATAACCTTGTGGGGTGATAGACCATCTGTTGTGGGGATTTTGTCCATAACATTGTGGCAATACTCAACTGCATTTAATTTTAATCTCACGCGTTGTGGGTACTCTGGCCAAGTCTTTGTGGGGTTATTTAATTGCATTTTAAGAAAGAGTTTGTACATAACCTTGTGGGGTGATAGACCATCTGTTGTGGGGATTTTGTCCATAACATTGTGGCAATACTCAACTGCATTTAATTTTAATCTCACGCGTTGTGGGTACTCTGGCCAAGTCTTTGTGGGGTTATTTAATTGCATTTTAAGAAAGAGTTTGTACATAACCTTGTGGGGTGATAGACCATCTGTTGTGGGGATTTTGTCCATAACATTGTGGTAATGCCCAACTGCATTTCATTTTAATCTCGCGCGTTGTGGGTACTCTGGCCAAGTCTTTGTGGGGTTATTCACTTGCAGTTTATGAAAAACTTTATCCATAACCTTGTGGGTCCAAGTAACTTGGAAATTTACTTTTCACTATTTTTTGAGAACTTGTCTCCTAGAACATCCAACCTTTTGTTTTCATTTGGTGGGAATGAAATTACTATACAATATGATCTATATCTTTCAGAAGGTCTATTGACCAGAAAGCAGAATCCGAAATACCATGCATGGACGCTAATGAACAACCACCATCCCCTGGCACAAAGAAGGGTAAAATGTTAAAGTTAAACACCCTGGATGACACAACAGACATAGCAGCACCCCAATTCAAAACAACTAGTGAGTCTCTTCTCATCCTTATTAAATTCTGTGTTTCATATCTCCCGAATACATAGAAATTTGCTTCCTCCCCAAAGAATAACGTTTTTATTTCTAAATCGGCTGCTTAGACCAATAATGTTTTACTGTTGATAAGAAAAGTGGTGGCTTTGCCACAATGAGGATTTTCAACCGCTTTGAGTATGAAAATGTATATAATCTCTAATATGTTTCCTAAATGTTTTTTCAAGGCAATATCGTAATGGCACAACCTGCATGTTCAATCTCTTTGAATAAAAATGCCTTTTAAAACTTTTTCTGTTTATTGTTTCACTCGTATCACCCGACTTATTTGGAAATTGATTAAATATCTCTAATTTTTCACTATCAGTGTAGTCTTAAATCGCATTACATTCATAAGTTTTAGAGAGGTGAAATTGGCTACATAAATTCCAGATATTTTTTTTATAGCTTTCCTTGTTTTGCGTCTGTAAACAACAGTCTGTCTCTTGAAGGAAAACCAAATTCTATGGATAGTCAACTTCTTTATTGCAGTGAGTGGGACGTTTCGGCGTAGGTACTAACACTGTTGTCAGTCAAGTGATGCTTGATAACGGCATTAGTACCTATGCCGAAATGTCACACTCATTGCATTAATGAAGTTGACTATGAATAGAACTTGGTTTTTCTTCATCTTCACAACTTCTAAAATGCCTCTAAGAGAACTTAATCTGTCACTTGCATTTCTGATACCAAATTGTATATTTATTTTGCAGTTGGCAACAAACTTCGAGATTTGGAATCTGACCGGAACAAACCGGAGCCTTCTATGGTCAGCTTTTTTGATAACAATGGTTAGTTCCCTGTATGCAAGAGCATTCAATTTGTTGCGATCATTTTAAAAGGTTTTTTTGATTGTCCAACAACATTTTATATGTGTCTCAACTTTAATCATTTCTTATTCTAATGTCTATGATGTGTATCTCTCCAAAAGTATCTCTTTGAAACCGAAGACCCATTTAACCTGTTACATCAGTCTAGGAAAAGTTAGTTTTTTTGGATAAAAATAAAAACTACAGAATCTATTGAATTTTATATATTTCATAAGCTTGGAAAATTTACTTTGTAGTATGTTGTGTAACAATGTAAATTTGAATGTTCATTGGACATCTTAAGAAAGGCTCAAACCTTGTCAGTGAACTGTCTTCACAATTTGATAAACAAGTAAATTGTGTTATTGCAGATGCAGAATACGAGCTGTATGATTCTGACTTCTCTGAATATGTCCCAGACCAAAATGAGTTGGTTGAAGACAGTGAGAGTGACACACCTACCCGCACCACCATGTTCCCCCATCTTGAGCATAAATTTCAAAGGGAAATAGAATCAGATTCTTCAGAAAGTGAAGACTTGAACAATGAATGTGAAGTGTTGAACGACATCAATAACCCAAAGATCTATATCAGAAAAGTTTTAAAGTCCACAACCACGAAACTTGGTAGAGCCAAAAAGTCTGAAAGGGTCTACAATAGCAGACACATTTGTCCCTATTGTAAGACTTCTCAGTCCAATTTTTCTCAACATGTTTACCGAAAACATGGTGATGAAGAGGAGATTAAAGAGATTGTGAATGAAAATGGTTTTTCAAAGAAAGTGAAGAATCTGTTTGCAATCTTAAGGCACCGAAGTGATCATGAAAGCAACCTGCAAGTCTTGAGTAATATGCAAGGAGAAATCATACTAGGCAGAAGACTACCCTCAAGCATTAAGATGTTTGATGTTTCACAATATGGGCCATGCCCAAATTGTTTTGTTTGGATGTTGAAAACAAACCTGAAAAGACACACACAATACTGTCCAGGTATTGACAGTAAACATCAGTCTTTGCCTTTTCTGCGAACCCAAAGTGATGTGTTGACTGGAAGAATTGATGAATGTGCCTCACCTTTACTTGTACAAGAGGTATTCAGTACACTACATAATGATTTGGTGGGGAGGACAGCCCGTGAAGATTACCTGATTATTCTACTTGGTAATCAGTGGATACGACGACTCTTGGGTAACCCTGTTAAACGTGGAAATTACACATCCGGAATAATGAGATTGGTTGCAAAAATGCTCATTCTCTTGCGGAAGGATGAAGTCTATAAGCAGGATGGGAAAGCAGAAAACACATTGTCCGATTACCTTCGACCTCAGCATTTTGACAAGGTTGTGTCTGCTGTATGCTCCTGTGCCCATAAGCTGTCTGATGATGTTCTGGATTTGAAGGCTCCCTCAAACTGCATCAAGTTAGGGTATGAATTGAAGAGATTGGTATGTGTGAAGCAAGCATGTGCCATACGAGAGAGAAATGTGGACAGGCGGGAAGAATGCAGGTACTTCATCCACCTCATGAACACTGAATGGAGTGACAAAGTAACAAAAGTAGCTCGTCTCCTACTCAATGAAAGACACTTCAATCAAGTTAAAAATCTACCTGAACCAAAAGACCTGCAAAAACTGAACTGCTACCTGAGAACACAACTAAGGGACTTACTTTTGGATGAAGCAAACCCAACATTCGATGTATACAGAAAGGCATGCACACTTGTTGAAGCCAAACTTATTTCCTACAACAGGAGGAGATCAGGCGAAGTGCAAGCAATCAAGTGAGTTGTATATGTAATTTAGCATTAGAAATTGATAATATCTTCTGTGTTGCTTTGGATAGCCTTTGATATGCACTTACGAGTACAAAGAAGTGTGAAAGTGATTATACAGTTAATTACCTCTTGTCACTTTTCACTCATGAGTATGTTATGCCATTAGGTATCACCATTTCAGTAGCTGCTTATATGTTTAGCCATCATCCCAGGGCTCTGATCGTTCTTAAGTGTTCTGTAATTACTGTTATCTTTCGCAGAGCTACAGGTAACTTTTTTGGGTCATTGAGTTATGTACTCGCTTGTGTTCATCTCAATTGGGTATCATAATTTTCCTTTTGAGTAACCAAATAAGTACCCACTCACTCAAACTCAATTGGGTATTTTGCCATCATCCATTAATTGTAAAGATATAATTAAATGTTGGTTTATGTGTTTGTTATTTATATTTGATCTGTTATTTGAGAAACAACCAGTAAGACTGCAAGTTGCAAAGTTCAGGTGCTGAAATTGAACCTCTCAATATACCTCCGTTATTTATCTATTTTTGTTTGTACGCATGTAAGATGAAATTTAGTTACCAAACTTCAAGAGTACTTGTAAGCAATAGACTTAATAGGAATTGAGTCTTCACATAAATATTTGCATAATTTATGCATATACGCAGCTTATATGTACCTCTGCTTTTGTAATACTTCATGTGATTAATTGCATTCTATTAACCTTTATCCAGATATTACAAGGAAACAGTATTTACAGGGGTGGAAATAACCCATTGCCTGACGTCCCAATCCAGTGTATTTTCTGTCGGGAAAGCAAATTTGTATATCACTCTCTACCGGTGTCCAGTTGACTTTTTAATGTTAATTATATTGTTTATTTGAAAATCAACAAGAACATTGGCCGGTATTATGGAAAAATTATGAGGGCAAGGGATTTTACATGTTCCACTGTACCGGACTACACAAGTAATTTTAAAGTTATTTCCACCCCTGATTTAATAAATGTAAACTTTACACTGACTGATACGCCAATTTTTTTTGCATTGACAGGCTGTCAGCTTACGACAAAAGGCGATCGGGTCTATCAGCTTTAGACATTGAAATGTCGCGGGATTTGACTACCTTTGAAAAGAAGCTCGTGGAAAGTCAAGAGATCGTCGAAGTCAGGGGAAAGGTAATTGTGAAATCATATGTCTAAAATAGCAATTTCAAGGAAAATGGCTAATTATTAAACGTTAATCAGCATTTCATTAACAATAAATCTGATTGTATTTCCTTGTTACTGCTATATTGGATGCAACATCGTGAGAACTGATGTTATGACATGAAACATTTTCTATTTTAATAATTGATTTTTCATTTTGATAAATATATTCAGAATAATTTTCATACACCTATTCTATGAAATGTTGTGTAAAGTTATATAGAGCTCGCTCTACTTGTTTTGTAGACTGGCCGGGGTGTTCCTGTACTTCTACCGAGCGATACAAAAGAAGCCTTGAGTTTCATCACCAGTGCTGATGTTCGACAAGCTGTTGGCGTGCAATCAGAAAATAGTTTTGTTTTTGCATCAAGTGAGGAACAACTACTTCTACATAGAAAATATTCACATATTTAAGTTGAAATATCTCGGTAATGAAATTTTGCTTGCTGGTATGATAATATGAATCCAAAGCGGAATGCTGTTGTCTGGAACATGGGTGTTTTTAAACGTGGTCCGTAAATATCAATTTTAAAGTGAATTTAAAAGTGCAAAACAAGAGAAAAGAAAGTTTTTAGATAACAACGTATTGTATATTATAGAAAGGTCTGTACAAGACGTAATAACTTAAGACATTACAGCTGAATCTTTATGTAGAAATCTGACATCAGCAAAAATCTCAACATTGTCTGCAGATGATCAGTGTGTTGTAAGTACTAAGATGTGTTTAATTGTGTATAATTTGTAGGTGGACTCGGAGTATTTAGAGGATACGAGTGCTTGAAAGTTGTTGCAAAGCGAGCTAACCTCAAGTGTCCGGAGAGAGTCACCAGCACAAATCTTCGCAAATACATGGCCACAATTACTCAAGTAAGTACCACAAGCATGTTAAATCATTCTGTGTGTATGCAGTTTTGTTGCAAAAGTTAAATATTCTCACAGTTATATAAAGGAAATCCTAAATCCAATAACACTTTCCATTTTTACAGGTTCTGGATATGAGTAGGGGAGAGATGGAATGGGTATGTGACCACCTTGGCCATACAATGGATGTCCATAGAGCACATTACAGAGCCAGATCAGACATGCTGGAGAGGTTGGAAGTTGCAAAAATCCTGTTACTACAGGATACCGGAAAGACCAAACAATTTGTGGGAAAGAAGCTACATGAAATACAGTTCGAAGGTAATGTATAAATTACAAAGCTATTTGTTAACAGCTTTTATAATGAATAGGTTGTGCCTGCTGCCTTTATAAAAACACACTTCTGTGAAACTATGACTTCTTATGATGTACATATCATAACTACATGTATTTCAAAATTGAAATCTGAAAGACATGTCAAAAAAATGTTTCCTAAAAAATGTCTAACTTCTCGTTCCCAAGAATTTGTAAACACAAACTCTGATATTCATTATATACTGAGAAAAGTTGTATGTTCATTGCAGTGATATGTCACTTTTTTGTTCATCAAATTCATGATGACATTGAACATACAATGGCATGACATTACTATTACAATTCAGTTATTGGGATAGAGAACTTTGAGAACGTCTTTTATTCTAATGTGCAAAATGGCCTATGGCCCCTGCCTTTCCCAATCAGTGCAATTGATGACCGCCTCCGTGGTGTAGTGGTTAGAGCGTCAGCCCAGAGAGTGGAAGGTCGCAGGTTCGGTCACTGGCTGAGTCATACCAAAAGATGTTAAAATATGGTACTTGTTGGTCCCTGCCTGGCACTCTGCATTAATGGGTACAACAAGGACTGGTCGGCTCGGAGTCAGTATAATGTGTCTGAGTGGGGTATTCATGCTTCTCTGCGGCATGGTATCTCAGTGGGCTAGCACTATAAAACCAGCTCAGTCTGGGCTAGTACAAGCAGCCACATATACACACGCATGCACGTCGTCATAGGAGCGAAATATTCTCAAGCACGACGTTAAACCCTTTTAACCTCACCTACAATTGATGATACCTCGTTAACTGTTGCTAAGTGACAGTGCAACAATGGTATGATGTAGGCAGTAATTGATAGACAAGAACTCTTAACATAATTGTTGCCCATGCTTTATCATTGTGAGCTTTTATTTTGTGTTTAAGATATTGTATGGGAAGATGAAAATGTACCTGACTTGAGAGACACCAGAGACGTGCAATCAATGGTTCCCCTTGTGGAGGATGAAGCAGATGTCGAGGGAGAAGCAGAACTTGAAGGCGAAGCAGATATCTTTCAAGCAATGGCAGAAGATGATGATATTGAAGAAGCTATCTGTACCAAAAGTAATATTTTACTTAACGTGTTTACATACTGCTCCCAATTGCTTAGAATTTGTGCGCGTCATCACTGAGAAAAGTTGTATGAGTAGTGAGTAGCCATTGCTGCCGCAGTGAGACCTACATTTAATACTTAACATTTTTAGAGGTTTTAATTTAACGTTTGTACCTTTTGAGCAAGCCTGGGGAATTATTCATAGTTGTGCAAACACATCTCATATGCTGTTGTGAACATGATTCAAAATTGCCTTCTAAAGTTTTGACCACACTTAGCATGCATTATCACCCAGATGTTTTTACGTAAGTTTTGTTCAATGACCAAAAGTCACAGGCAGTGATGTTTTAGGCATATTTTATATGCATAACATAGGCATAACATAAATATGAGTATGCATATCTGATGATTAAATAAAGACACCTTCACCCATACTTTCAGCTGTCTTGGCCCAAGTATGAAAGTAAATGACACTAAGAATGACTCTCCATCAATATTACTTTATGATGGTCATATTGCTATGGACGCCGTGATGGTGTTGGAATATAGCTAAAAGCGGCGTAAAACCAAACTCACTCACTCAAATTGGTATGGCTATGGTTCTTGCCCAAGTTCAAGGTCATCTATTACATACTACAGGTGATGTTTATTAAAAGGGGTTTAAACTTGAGTTTTGATATATATTTTATTTTTGGCTTATATTTTAACACATTGACATGAATTTTAGTTTATGGATACAAATTTGTGTCTCAAGGACCTATGTTCACCTAAGCACTATAAATAACACAATGAGGAAACAATTGTCATTTACTAAATGGTATAGCCAACAAATTGTCACATATTTGGAGAGTTGAGTTCCAGGACTTTCCACTTTGTAAAAACAACATGCAGAACTGACATAAATAACAATGGGACTGCCTTAGTTATGGCAGTGTCGTGCCAACAACTAGTTGTTCAATGATGCTATAACCTTTTTACTGTCAGGTGTGATATACTAAGGGCTGAAGTATTTATAGATGCTGTAAGGAATACTAAGGATATTATAACCAGGATATTTAGAGTTGAAAACATTATATACATTTTATAAAAAATTAAGGAAAGTTTGAAGTCAAGTTAAGAAGGGTGAATGTACTGGGAAAGTGCATTGACCAAGCTAACCGAACTGTTATTGATTCACTTTTCTTGCGGGAATAACAATTCCTCTAAATTGACATAAATGAGGGTGAAAGGTTCAGCCTGGTGTTTCTACACAAATTGGGTGGATGGACATTTGGGATACAGATGGTCAGTTTGTCAATAAAGGGGCATGCATAGGATCTGAAATTATTTGAATAAGTATTGTTTGGCGCCTACCAGTCTGTGATATTAGTTAGATATGTTATGGTTTGGTTGATGTATGGCTTAAGGATAACTAGCAATGTGATTTTATCACTGGAAGAAATTGATGGTTCCAAATAAAGTCTACGAAAGGGACTAATGAAAGTAACTAATTATCAAGATTGGATATGAGTCATTTTTGTATGTGGTAGGACATTATTTCCTGGGGGAGGAGCCTAAAATTGTCAAAGAAGACTTTTCCCACATTTCGGAGGGAGCCAAAGAGACTCTGGGCCCCACCGTTGACTTGAGAGGTTCTCTCTGTATACTGAGAGAATTGCTCGGATGAAATTGTAACTTTAGGAGTTGTGCAAGAAACCAACAAGTTCTTCCAGGAGATTTGTGAATCTGTGTTGCATGTAAACCAGGAAAGCTAGGAAATATCTGAGGACCTTTGTGAAAGAATTCATTCCAAAATAAATGGACTTGAACACCACACCGGACTTATCCTTGACTATCCATCTTAGCTACATCATCCCCAGAACCAGAGTGGCTAGACAGCTTGCCTAGGGAATAAGAGTATAACACCCCGACACCCTCAGGTAACAATATTACTAACTTTAGCACTTCTAACATTTATTGAGGTACTCTTTCAAATTTATTTCCAGAGAAGAGGAAGAAGGCACAGTACACAGTGAAACGACAGAAATGGAACCCTCAAGAGGAAGACGAACTTGTCAGATTGTTCCACAGAAATTTTGAGAAAGGCACCTGTCCTTCAATGGACGATGTTGATAAAGCAATGGACAAGTCTAAGAGAAAAAATGGTCTTGTACATCTGCGCCCAAAGGAAAATATCAAAAAGAAAATTTGGAATATGTTGCAAAAGGGCAGGAATGTTACAAACTAGGGAAAATTTACTAGTAAAAAGCCTGTATTTCCAGTAGCACTGGTCTTATGTTTTTGCTGAATCTTTCATTCTGGGGGCATGTTCGATTTCCCCTGTGCATCTTTTTGTTTGCAGCCAAAAGACATTTTCTTAATGGCCGTAACTTTCATTGGTCAGTGACAGAACTTTCATACTGGATGTACCATAATTTGTATCTTGTGACCTTTGCCTTTCATGATGAATACGACAACCACTTTGCTATTATTAATACAATGTGTGATTATATTTGTTGACAACATATGCAAAAGTAATTTTGAATCAGTGAGTGTTTAAAACTGTTTAAATTTTCATTGAAACTAGTTTTTAGTAAGTGTATGGAGAAAGTTATTATTCATTAGGATACAAAGTTATTCTACATAATATATCGGTCATTTTCAAAATTAGTAGGATTTTCAGTTCTCTGTTACAGTAAAATCAAGTCCTCAAAATTGATTTAAGTTTATTAAAATAAAATCTCAATTTCGTCATTTTCAAAAGAACAAACATGCAGGCTCAAATATACTAATTTACCTTTAAATTGATACATAAAAAATTGACCCGTGAAGATCCGGGATAGAATAGGTCTTCAGCAACCCATGTGCTTGCCATAAAAAGGCGACTATCTTGTCGTAAGAGGCGACTAACGGGATCGGGTGGTCAGTTTCTCTGACTTGGTTGACCCATGTCATTGGTTCCCAATTGCGCAGATCGATGCTCATGCTGTTGATGACTGGATTGTCTGGTCCAGACTCGATTGTTTACAGACCGCCGTCATATAGCTGGAATATTGCTCAGTGCGGCGTAAAACTAAACTCACTCACTTACTACATGCTGTGGTAATGGTTTGGACATTTTCTTATATCAATATAAAACTTGTGAATGAATTTAGGCTTTAGAACAAAAACAAATTATAGCTTCTAAAGAATAGAAATACACACCTGTCTATTATGAAAATAACTTAAAATATATAGAGTGCAATTGGTAACGGTCAGGGTATCAGCGTAACAAACAAATGTTATCCGTCTTAAAAAGTTGCAAAGATTATATTCTGAAAGGTTCTATGATACTGTACACATGGCCATGCTACATAGGCAACTGCCTAGATATCATTTTGCTGTTGATATTATGGTGCAATATTAGTCTGCATAAAATATACTTCTTTCATTCACTTGGATATCTTTAGTCTTTGTTAATAGTGAGATGGTAACATATTTATCAAATACAAAGGTTTGGCCAACATATTAGGCACTAGCAATATTCTAAGTAAATGGTAGTCTTACATAAAGTCGACCCGTGAAGATCCGGGGTAGAATAGGTCTTCAGCAACCCATGTGCTTGCCATAAAAAGGCGACTATCTTGTCGTAAGAGGCGACTAACGGGATCGGGTGGTCAGGCTCAATGACTTGGTTGACACGTCATCGGTTCCCAATTGCGCAGATCAATGCTCATCCTGTTGATAACTGGATTGTCTGGTCCAGACTCGATTATTTACAGACCGCCGCCATATAGCTGGAATATTGCTGAGTGCAGCGTAAAACTAAACTCACTCACTCGCTTACATAAAGTCAAAAAACACTACACCAAAAAATCTTTAAAGGTTGCAATACAATTAAGTTGATTACCGTTACTACATTTTGTACTAACTGTTGCCATAGATTTCCTAACCGTTACCTTTAATTCATTAAGACTATAATCTTATAGAAAATAGAAACTTAATGTGATATATTGGTTTGGGTTTTTATTATTTAACATAAATACATAGAAATTTATTATCACACCATAGAACATATTCTTCAGCATTCTTCAGACCGTCACTATTATTTGTCCAAACTGTTACCAGAGACTGTGTGTGTTTTTCCTACTACATCCAAACTCCTTTGAACTGTAAAATTCCATGCCTGAACTATCTTAACTATTAAAGCAATTATAAATTTCAGATATTGATGAATAACTTTTTGAAATACAAATCATTTTGTCCTCACCATTACAAGCAGTGTCCAAACCGTTACTTTGCAGAATGGTTACGGTTTGGACAGTAACAATGAAGACAATTTGTAAGTAAAAATGTAAAATATAAAAAATGAATGATCCCTACAATATTTAAGAGCAAATTTGCCAATTTTGACCCTAAAAAGGGAAGTATAAATTTCAAAATGACAAGACTAATGATATACCACATTTACTGACTAGTAGACATCTGAATGTTTTCTAGAACAAAACAAATGCTTTTAATTTTGAAGATTTTTTTTTATTTGGAATGGACAGAAAATACTACCAATTATGAAATTGGCCCGTATGATTCATATAGGTCAATCATAAATTTGCACAATGTACTGGACACAGTGGGTAAGGAATTATGGGTAATATAAATGGTGGATTTGTGGAGCACATGGTCAGTATGGGTCAGTGTTGTAGTGCAAATAAGGAAAGACGGGAGTTGAGAAGTCTTGCAGACAGGATTGATAGGATGGAGCAAAGAATGTCTATCCATTCACGTGATATTGACAAAATTTATGCAAACATTGAGTGTCCCAGACATTGCATATATGATGCACGACTGCAGGAAGTAGAAATTAAGGTAAACATGATCAAGCAGAAGGCAAGGCAGGGCAAGGCACCTCCACTGCCTCCAAAGAGAATTAACTTGAGCGGTGCCTCATGCACCACCGATAGTACATTTCCTTCACCAACTGTTCTGTTAGCCCCTCATCCAACTCCAGTTGCTGGGTCTGCGAACACATCAAGTAGTGATTATCTTGAGATGCATTGATGTGTGAAGAAAAAATATACTTTGTACCTGCTTTGTCATATGTAGTCAGTGTTTAGATATTAATGACTATCTCCTCAGCAGAATAAGCAGTTAAGTTTCCTTATTGATATGTTCTCATGTAAATTGTTTGCCTTCATTTATATGATGTATACATGAAGAGTGTTAAAAAAAGTATACAATGTTTCCACCCTATTTTCTGTGTACTTGAGTTTTCAAAATGGGTACCAATAGCCAGCACATGTTACATTCATTTCTGGGGCGGTTGTCTAGCCCAGTGATTAAAGCGTTTGCTTGTGACAGCAAACACTTCGGTTCTATTCCCAACATGGGTACAATGAGTGAAGCCTGTATCTGGTGTTCCCCGTCGTGATATTGCTGGAATATTGCTGGAATATTGCTAAAAGCAGTATGAAACCAGACTTACTCATTCACTCACTAGATTCCTTTCTGAGATGACTGATATTATATTGAACAGCTTGAATTTTCGGGAAGTTCACTTTGGTTTCCATCGCACTATGTACAGAGAAAGTTTTCTGTGTTACATGTTATGCTAATGATACCCAAATGTATGTGCTGAAGAATATTAGTTGCTTTAGAATGAATAGCTTGATGTAATTAGGGGCCAGGTAAGCACCTCTTTGTTTCAGCACTAATGTTTAGTTTGAAATGTATAATTTCCAAAAAGAACATCAAAAAGAAAAGTTGGAGTATGTTGCAAAAATGCAAGAATGTTACAAACTAGGGGAAATATCCTAGTAAAAGCCTGTATTTCCCAATAGTAGCACTGGTGTTATGTTTGGTGTGAATCATTAATGATCAAAGTCAATGGATACACTTTCATTGGCCTCTTTGTATATATAGTCATTCTGAGTTTCCATGGTAACAGGTTGAATTTTGCGTGTTGAGTTTGAGAACAAGTGTGACCTGGAAGCTATTAAACATGTTGAAACAAAAACATTTTGTATGTGACTAATTGACTGTTGAACAAGTTGTATTGGCCATTTAATTTTAAAGATATTGTTTTACATTTCAACATTAATATGTTGTATACTCTCATGTAGGGAGTGTTAACTGCAGTGTTAGGACATCTATGCTTTAAGCACTCATTTTCATTATCTTTAAAAATATTTAAAACTGGCATGATGAAAGTAGATCAAAATGAAGTGGTCTGAAGGTGAAAATGACATGTGTCAGTAACTTTTCTATTTTCAAGGCAGTTAACTTTTGCACTAACTCAAGTTAAGTTACTATAAGCTAATGAAGAGATTTAGGGTAGCATGTGAAAGTCTCAAGTTGACTTTGAAGAATTCAATTAATAATGTGTGTCTCGCACCATTGTTGTTGGTGTAACAGTGTTTTGAGATACAGTTGTTTAAGACTGACAATGTTTTAAGTCTCCACATACCTTTTCCTTAATCTTAGATTCTGGGGGCATGTTGGAATTCCCCTGTTCGTCTATTTGTTTTGCAGCCAAAAAACAGTTTCTTAGAACTTAAACCTTGGCCATTAGTATTCATTTGTCAGTGAAAGAACTTTCATACTGGATGTACCATAATTTGTATCTTGTGACCTTTGCCTTTCATGGCACCACTTTGTTATTAATACAATGTGTGATTATATTTGTTGACATCAATGTCTTACAAACACATCATGTGTTGCAATGGTACATATGCAAAAGTAATTTTGAATTAGTGGGTGTTTAAAACTGTTAAATTTTCATTGAAACTAGTTTTTAGTAAGTGTATGGAGAAAGTTATTAGTCATTAGGATACAAAGTTATTCTACATGATTTCAACATGCTTTTGTTAATGAACAGATTTAAACTTTGCTTTTCACAATTAAGATAATATGATTTATATAGGTCAAACATAAATTTGGACAATGTCTTGGACACAGTGGGTAAGGAATTATTAGTAGTATCAATGTTGGAGCACATGTTCAGTATGGGTCAATGTTGTAGTGCAAATAAGGAAAGACAGGAGGAGCAAAGAATGTCTATCCATTCACGTGATATTGACAATTTATGCAACCATTGAGTGTCCAAGACATTGCATATATGATGCACGACTGCAGGAAGTAGAAATGAAGGTAAACATGATCAAGCAGAAGGCAAGGCAAGGCATGGCACCTCCACTGCCTCCAAAGAGAATTAACATGTTTTAGTCATGTATAGTCCATTGGGCTCAAAATCGGACTGATGAATTGCAATCTAACTCGAAAGCAATTAAACATAGAATACTCAATGAAACACTAACCATAATCATAACATCAGACCAACTCAGTGATTCTTTTTATGACCTAAAAAAAGAAAACTATCATTAAAATTTGGACACGGTTCACTATTTCTTACGAGGGAGGATTGCAAAGGGCGGAACAGCCAGGTGTAAGCGAACGCACATAAGTGCCGACAGTCATTGATTCAATTACCCATGCTGTGCCGTCGCCATCATTTCTCTCACACCTGGCTGTTCCTCTTTGCACCCCTTCCCCGTAACAAATAGTGAACTGTCAAGATTTTATTGATAGTTTGTTCGACAACTTTTTTATTTTTGGGACATAAATTCTGCAAAAGATTCAGAGTTGGTCTGATGTTTTGATGATCATCAGTGTTTCATTTAGTACTATATGTTTCAAAGTTTTCGAGTTAGATTGCAATTCATCGGTCTGATTTTGAGCCAAACGGACTATAGTCAGTGTTTAGATATTAATGACTATATTGTCAGCAGAACAAGCAGTTAAGTTTCCTTATTGGTATGTTCTCATGTAAAATGGTTGCCTTCATGTATATGATGTATATGTTACAGGAAATGTCTACAATCAGGCAGTGTGTACAATGACTGAAATAACGAGTCAATGTGTACATTACCTGATTCACTGAGTCATTGTGTACATTGTGTAAAATTTGCAGGCATTGTGTACATTACCTGATTGATTAACCAAATTATTGTACAGATTGACTGATAGTTGAACAGGGATTATTGAGAAGACAAAATTAGCATGTTTTTCGTCTGTTATCACTGATGCTTCTTTTAATAAAGTAATGTTTATAGTTAAGATTAATGCAAGTTTAATTGATAAGGCAATGTACACAATGCCTGGACATTTTAGACAATATACACAATGACTGAGTGAATAAGGCAATGTATACATACAATTTTCTGTTTACTTGAGTTTTCAAATTTTAGTATGTGGTAGAGTAGGGTACCAATAGCCAGCACATGTTACGTTCATTTCTGGGGCGGTTGGCTAGCCCAGTGGTTAAAGCGTTTGCTTGTGACACCGAAGACTCGGGTTCATTTTCCCACATGGGTACAATGAGTGAAGCCCGGATCTTGTGTTCCCAGCCATGTTAATGCTGGAATATTGCTAAAACCAAACTCGCTTATTTACTAACAAAAGCTTGTGTCAGAACTGAAATAAATTGTGCTTTACCCATTTTGTAGTGTCTGGTTTTGTATGTCTTTATCGCAAGATATGATGCAGGGAGATAGTATGCTTGTGCTCAGATTTCATACCCTTTACCCTCAGTTGTTACCTCAATGGAAGGTTTCCCTATACATTCACACATTGAAATAAGAAGTTACAAGAAATGGGCAGCATTCAAAGAAAACTTGTGAATATTTCAACACAAATTGTTTGTTTTGGACACCAACAACCTATGGTGAAGGACATTTTCCAAAGTTGGTGTCACTTTCACAGTAGCTGCACCCAGCCTTCTATTCCCTCATGTATATTAATATACTAATTTCATTCAATCCAGTGTTTAATGGTTCCAATTGGAATAAGAAATTTTAGTTCCGTTTTTGTGGTGTTAAATAAACACTTGCTTAGTTGATAGTAGTTTTCTGAAAGGTGCAGATTGTCTTGACAAAGTTTACAATTGCAATGTTTTTTAATGTGCGCATTCATAATCTGATTTCATTTATGTTGTGCACAAATTCTACGTGGCTAATAAGTACTAGTAGTTGAATTTGACGTTAAGCATTATTTAATTCATTTATATACAAATTCTGTTTATGAATGAATTGAGAAAACTAGAATTCAATTTGTTGCCACAAAGTATGGTTGAAATACCCATACTGTTGACGGCAAAACACCTCTCATTGTGGGACATTCACCTCGCAAAGTAGCTATAATACGAATTTCAAGGTGCTACCCACATGGTATACTTTTGAGGAAAAGTGAACCCCACTATATTTTTAAAAACCCACAATGTTTTCAACCCACAAGGCCTTTTTTGTGCGTACGTCCGTACAAACAAGCTCTGATTGTTTAATTGTGTCGTAAAGATTCAAGTTAAAACAAAGCAGGTGTGAATACATTTCATGTATGGCAACGTTTTATGTAATTTTTATTGCAAGTTTCTCTTGTAGACCTTTCGCGGCGTGTACATTTATGTTCTATGAACATATGTATGTATTCTTTGACATAAGACATACTGAAATTTACATACATGCTTTATAATCTTCTACGATATTAGAGTTTTTGCCGACAGATTTCTACTGTATACTGGATATTTCAAGGAAAGTACTATTACGCTAGTCATTCATAACTTTGTTTCATCTAGATTTAAACGTTATCATACGAACATACATATAAAATTTGTATAATACAGATTCCTTGAATAAACATGAAACAAAGAGTCACGTGACAGGGCGTCATCAAATTTCCCCAATAGAACATACGGTATCTCAATCGCTCAATATAGTGGCTGATCATTTGTTGTCTATGACCAATCGTATCATGAGATACCTGTCACAGAGGAAGGGACAGGTGATGGGGCGTGGGCGAAATTTCCGAAGACCACGTTTGGTCACTCAACAGCTGGATAGAGATTGATTATTGGCTATTCCGTTGACCAGTCGATATGCTGGGTTTCGGGTTGAACAACTCAAGCTATCATGTAACAGTTTGTGTATTGTAAACATACATAATCGTAAAGATCTATGAAATATACACATAAGACAAATAGGAGTAGATAGATCACGGATGTAAGTTCTAATGCAGAAATGCCAACGTGGCTGGGTAACCAACAAAAGACGATGTCGCATTGGCCAGAAGCAAGCTCACTATGCAATTCAATAATTTCTAATAAAAGTGGATGTTTATAAGAAATATTTTTAATAGCCTAAGGCAAGAAAGTGAGTCAGAAAAGATGATATATTGTTGATATTTAGGGTGTTTTATATTAAGGCTGTTAATATGGCGTTTGCTTCTGCTGCAAATATAGAGCTGTTATATGGTAATCGAGAAGAGATTGTTCTGGATCCAATGACAGTGGCACAAGCCACTGCGCCACCATCCTTGGACCCATCTGTAAAGAAGGATTTATAAGTATTATATTCACTTTTTAATTAATTATATTCTTGTTTATATTGTAATTCATTAGTTTCTGCTTTTTTAAATGTGGTTAATGTTAGGTCAACTTGTGGCCTAACCAACTACCAAGGAGGAGAAGAAAGAAGACGGGAAGGAGCTATATTTTCCAGCTCAATGCCAGCAGCAGAAATGAATGGTTTTATTCTTAAACCAAGAGGAGGAACAAGAGACGGCTCTTTGTTGTACAAATCCTCATAAAGAGGATTAAAGACACAGTTGAATGCAGGGTTAGACTCGTTAGAATAATGAGTGAGTAAGTTATTATTAAAGGTCACATCGGCAATCGTTAGAATAAAGTTTTGTTATATACTGAAAGGATAATTTTATACGGCGTTGTGTAAGAGATGGTTCATCTGCCTCGACGTAGAGACTGTCAACAGGAGACGTTCTAAAGGATCCAAGACAAAGTCTTAGACCTTGGTGATGAACAGAATCTAATAGTTTTAAGTTGCTTTTGCAGGCTCTACCATATACGATGGAGCCAGAATCAAGTTTCGAGCCAACCAATGATCGATACAGATGTAGGAGAGTGGCTTGATCCCCTCCCTACTTTGAATTAGAAACGACTTTCAATAAATCGAGTGCCTTCATGCATTTAGTTTTTAGAGATTTGATAAGCGGAAGAAAAGTTAAATGGGAGTCGAAAATGAGACCTAAGAACTTGGCTTCTTTTACAACCTTGATGGGAGTGCCATTTAAAAACATTTCTGGGTCTTTATGTGGTTTATATTTACAGCAGAAATGTATGCAGAAATGTATGTTTTTGATTTAGAAAATTTAAAGCCGTTTTCAAGACACCATTTATTTATTTTATTTAAACACAACTGTAGTTGCCGTTCTACAGTATGCATATTCTTACCGCGACAAGAAATATTAAAATCATCCACAAAAAGTGATCCATCAATTGAATCGTTTAAAACCTTGGATAAGCTGTTGATCTTAATGCTAAATATAGTGACAGACAAAATACTTCCTTGGGGGACACCCTGATCCTGATTAAAATGGTCAGACAGGGTTGAACCCACTCGGACCTGAAATTGCCTGTCTTTTAAAAGCTGTGATATAAAAAGAGGCAAACGGCCCCTCAAACCAAAATCATGTAAATCTTTCAAAATGCCATACTTCCAGGTCGTATCATAAGCTTTCTCGAGATCAAAGAAAATTGATACAGCATGTTGTTTATTTACTATAGCATTTTTAACAAAGGATTCTAAACGTACCAAATGATCAATGGTACTACGATTTTTCCTGAAACCACATTGAATATTTGTTATAAGGTTATTGGTTTCAAGATACCAAGTTAATCTATTATTCACCATACGTTCCATGGTTTTACAGACACAGCTAGTTAGAGATATTGGTCTGTAATTAGACGGATCAGTATGATCCTTGCCAGGTTTTGGTATTGGGACTACAATGGCATTACGCCATGAAGGAGGAAATTCTCCAGACGTCCATATTTGGTCAAATATATCTAAAAGTGTCATCAGACATGGTTCAGGTAAGTGTTTCAGTAGCTGATAATGAACAGCAGATTTTGAACCTTTGCCTTTAATTCTTTGAAACATGTTCAATACTCTGGACATTGGCGTACGTGAATTAATTTTGGAGACACAATTTCTCCAAGATTGTCGTTTGTTTTGTTTAAAGGTACGACGCGCCTTTGCATTGAGTATTTTAAATGTATTTAAGTTCTGGACAGTTGGATGATGGCGGAAATAACGCTCGGCCTGTTTCCTCGCTTTTTTGGCTTGTCTACAATCTGTATTAAACCACGGTTTTCGTACATGTGGAGTCGTAGAGGACTTTGGTATACACTCATCAGCTATTTCATTTAAAACGTCAGCAAAAGTTTGAATGTGATCAGTTATATCACTGAAACATTCAGGTCAAAGTTTCGATTTACATGAAGTTTGATATACAGACCAGTTAGCCTTCAAAAAGTTCCATCTTGTATACGATGGAGAATCAGATGGAGTTATTTCTGAAAGGATAGTTGGGAAGTGGTCACTTCCACGAAGGTCATTATGAACAGACCAATCAAATTCATTCAGGAGGTTAGAATCTGCAAGAGACAAATCTAGAGAAGAATAAGTGCCAGTTGCAGGATGCAGATAGGTGCTTGAATCATCATTAAATATGCACAGGTCATTATTGGAAATGAAATCGTCAATTATTTTGCCTTTAGTATTAGTGTTAGTACTGCCCCAGAGTGGGTTGTGACCGCTTAGGACACCCATGATAACACATGGCTTTTGGAGTTGATCATAGAGTGATTGAAGATCAGTCAATTGAAGGTTAGATGAAGGCGGAATATACAGAGAGCATAACGTAAATGCTACACACAGAGTAAGTCGCACTGCAACAGCTTGGAGATTAGTGTTGAGAGTAACGTGGCTGTGAATAACATTCTGTCGTATAAGGATAGTAGAACCTCCAGTGGCTCTATCACCTAGAGGGGAAAAAATAATTATAGGCTTCAAACTGACGTCAGGTAAAATTATCTGTCTGTTTCAGATACGTCTTTTGCAGACAGAACGTTGATGGTGTTAAATCCTGGATTAATAGCTGTATTTCATTAAAATTTGTCCGGAGTCCTCTACAGTTCCACTGCACGATATTGGTAGATACACCTACCTTTTAGGTGGATTAATTGGGGATCTTCCCCGCACCGTTTTCGAGGGCTACAAACTATGTGCCCTAGAATGGACGTTTTCGGACACGTCCATGTCCTCAAGTGATCCATATTTGTTAAATAACTTGATTTTATCATCTGACCGCTTGGGGGCTCTGCCACTTTGTTTCTTTGAATCTGGCTTCGGTTTGCCTTTGTTTTTAATAATTGGTTGAACGTTTGGCGTTGATTGAGACCTTCGAGTTGACTGAGAAGTGTCACGGTCATAAGATGGTTCTGATTTGCTTTGAGACGTACTAGGAACTGATTCTGTTGTTTGGGTCAATATTGCAGGTGAGAATATCAGAGGAGATTCGGAATAAACCCAGGTCAGGTTTGTCTGACAGCATGCAGATGACTTTGTTATTCTAGTGGTCGCTTCTGACGGTGTTCTGGTGATAGAAACATATCTCTCCTTATGCTCTGAGCTTTGAACTAGTTTTTTGGCTTCGGCAAAACTAATGTTTTGGGTAAATTTGATTCTATTTATCTCCACTTGATGTTTCCAAACAGGACAGTTTTTAGAGTAAGATGGATGATCCCCTTCACAGTACATTTTTGGTACATTTTTTGACATTACTGTCACAATCATCTGTTGTATGTGTCTTTTCACCACAGTGAGCACATACAACAGACAATGTGCAAGTATTTACACCATGACCGAACTTTTGACATTTGAAGCACCTTAGAGGGTTCGGAACGTACGTGTCAACATTGATGTTACAATATCCTGCCTTTAGAGATTTTGGAGCGTTTGGTGAAGAAAACAGGTAAGAATTTGTTTTCATAACAGTATCGTTTTTCCTGGTTGTGAAACGTTTGACATAGAGTACGCCTTGATCTTTCATCTCAGAGACGATGATTCCCTTGATAGTGTTTAATGTTTTATGAGCCGTGACGGAACGCTGACAAATGATTGTGTACTCATAAGGTTGGTGGCTTGGTGCCTTTTCCCACATTCAACCAACAGAGCACCGGAACGTAAACATTAAATATTCTTGACGTCACCAGCAATGCCCTGTATACCCTTAGATATGGCAAAAGGGTTCAACTTCAATGGAGTCTTGCCGACAGTTTCAATAACAAGAAATCGCGGCCAGTATTCAATGGACGTGGACAGTCTTTGATCAGTATCAACTGGATCAGTGTCTAGTGGACGTTTGGTTTTTTTAATGGGGGTTTCATAAACCATTGTTAATTTTTGAAGGTTCATCAACCGAGCTCCCCACCCACCATGGAGTATCACAAGGACAATGCTAAAAACAAGCGGAACTCCGACTTGCAGCACCAAGGATACCCGGATACCCGGATGATATACTCCAGCAGAAAAAAATAAAACATTAATGATTCCACCAGATTGGCCCATGAGCCACCGCCTTCTGGGCATACGACTCTAGGCAAAAAGCATACATGAAATTGTATATTTGAAATTTAGAGTTAAAAAATTCGCCAAGACTTAAAATATCATGGAATAATTTTCAAAATATTTGTTCAATAGTACATAGTTGTTCCACAGGGCTTGGCGTGACAAGCCGATTGATAGAACCGGGCCAGTTCTACCACCCGTCTAGGTGAAGTCAGGGGCGAAGTGGGGTGTTGGGCAAAGGAACACTGTTCCTGGAACCAGTGCACTTAACCACCAGACTCCCTTCCTCCACCGACACAGGGGCGCAACCCACGGCAAACGGGTTGGTGGACCAAATATACCCCCGGGTCCACAACAGGGGGTCGAAGAGCTCTTGCCGTTACCCAGCACCCACCACCCACCACGAGAAGGTGGCTCTTCACGGGTGCCGTCGAATATCAGAAGATGCACAGTGTCAATGCAATGTACAGGGTGATACGAACAGCTACAGTTTGAACACCCGAGTGAAAGAACCCATCAACACCCGAGTGAAAGAACATCAGACCTCTGTTACCAATTCCGACAGCAAATCAGCCATTTCCGACCACATAAAAGCAAGCCCCAATCATCACATAGTGTGGTCTGACATCACCATTCTCTCTAACAAACAAACAGACTTCACTAAACGCAAGCTCACCGAAGCCATCCACATCAAACGCCAAAAGCCCACCATCAACCGAGACCAAGGATACTTCATTCCATCCGCTTATGATGCACTCATCCACCAAGCCCAATCCACTGTATAAACTCACTGCTGTATAAACATGTCATTATCATTTGTACATCATTGGCTTCTACGCCTGTCCTTTGTCTACTCTCTGGATTCATCAGCCTTCTGCCTAGCCAATTATGTTAATTATGTTGTTTTCTTTGTTACATTGTTACATCCAGTATATATACACTTCCCCCTTCTTCATGTGCCATTATGCTTGACAACGGTACAAGAATCTGTATCGAAACGTCGCATTATGAATAAAAAGAAGTTGTTATCCATAAAGTTTGTTCTATATTGTACTTCCAAACTTCTAAAATGCCACTCAAAGAAGTTACAGTTTGAAGATTTGTATTAAGATATGGACAGGGCTATGTGTAACACCCTGTCGTACCAAAATGGAAGCACCACCTGTCGCTTTATCTCCAGGCAGAGAAAAAGAGTGATAATCATTGTACGGTCTAAGATTAAAGCTGTCAGTATTTTTTAGACAAGTCTCTTGAAGACATAGTGCTGACGGTTAAAGATCTTGTATTAGTAAGTGGATTTCATTGAAGTTATATTTCAGTCCTCTGCAATTCCATTGCATTAAAGGAAACAACTGAGTCATGGTGGCTCAATTGGTGATCTGCCCCGAGTATGTGAGGAGGAACTATTCCTCCGCTTGTCCTGTGAGGACAGAGTGACCTCCATATCTAGAGGTCCAAAAGGGTTCTCTAGTTGAACCTCTGAAGGTGAAGGAACGCTAGCTGTCTGTTTCCTACTGATTTTCCTTCCTTTCTGTTTTGATGAATGGACAGTGTCAGGCTGTTGGTTAGAATTTTGGATTTCTGTGGTGCGACTGAACTTGAAGTAATGGGTTTGTCTGATTTGACCCATGTCAAGTCAGTCTGGCATGTAACAGAGGATGTTGTCACAGTGCGGGTGACTGCAGCTGAGTAGGTAATATTTAGTGGAGTTGAGGTTTCATTACCAAGTAATTTTTTGGCTTGAGAGTAAGATATATTCTATTCACACTTTAGTTTCATTATGTTTGATTCCTTCTGCCACACAGGGCAGGATTCAGACGACGCACCATGAGGACCGAGACAATTTGCACATTAAAAAATCTTTGATGCAGTCTTTGTTCTCGTGACTTTCACTACAACGAGGGCATACCGCAGAGCCACGACAGGAATTTGACCCATGTGCGAACTTTTGACATTTATAACATCGCAAGGGACTAGGGACATACACGTCTACCCCGATGTTAAAATACCCTGCCTTGATTGATGGCAGTAAGGATGTATGGTCCAACGTTATTAGATAGGTATTTGTTTTTACAA
Source organism: Haliotis rubra (assembly GCF_003918875.1). Classification (NCBI taxonomy): domain Eukaryota; kingdom Metazoa; phylum Mollusca; class Gastropoda; order Lepetellida; family Haliotidae; genus Haliotis; species Haliotis rubra. Next base: position 314,739 of record NW_025767209.1, on the reverse strand, counting down.
CAGTACCCTCTTTTTTAACGGTGAAACGTTTCACAGCAGTAACACCCAGATCTTGTAGTTCCTCTGCAATATCGTCTTCCGACATATCAGACAGGCAGCGAGCTTGATCTCGAATAATGCCACGACAGGAATTTAGACTTCTGTGCACGGACACAGCAACCTCGTTATTGGCAAATGTTTTGAATGATAACAGACTGAGAGAATGCTGTCTCTGTGCACATTCCACCATTACGGAGACGGGTGACATTTTTCACTTCCCCACAAATCCCAGATACTGCTTTGGAAATAGCAAAAGGGCTTAATTTGATGGGAAGAAAATCAACAGCTTCAACTACCAGGAAACGAGGCCAAGAATCAGCATTAGAATGAACAGTTCTAGAAGAGTCATCAACAGTTTCAATGCGTCTCTTCTTTTCATTTCTAGATGAACCAGATGATTGGGGATTCATAATGTAAGGAAACATGGTTCAGCATCCCTGCTCCCTACCCACCACGGAGTGTCAACAAGGACAATGTCTAACTGCATTGGGTCTCCAAAATGCAAACACCAGGGATACAGAGATGTTATACTCCAGCAAATATGACTTGAATAGCCATATCTGTTTACTAAATTCATTGTGAGGATGGTCCTGCGCATAACAACAATTTAGAAACATATAGTAATCAGCAGTCAACATCACCAGATTGGCCCATGAGCCACCGCCTCCTGGCATAGGACCTTAGGCAATATATGTATCAGATAATTTCAAATTATAACATTCATTATAAGAATTCCAACATATGCACATTAAATTCAATATGAATGTTTCCATGCACAGGGCACGGCGTGACCAGCCGATTGATAGAACCGGGCCAGTTCCACCACCTGTCTAGGTGAAGTAAGGGGCGAAGTGGTGTGTTGGGCAAAAGGAACACGGTTCCAGGCTCCCAGTGCCCTTAACCACCCGACTCCCATCCTTCCCCCACACAGGGGCGCAACCCACGGCAAACGGGTTGGTGGACCAAATATACCCCCGGGTCCACAACGGGGGGTTGAAAAGCGCTTAGCGTTACCCAGCACCCACCACGAGGAGGTGGATCTTAACGGGTGCTGTGTCAAATATGAAGAAACTCCAGTGAATGGTTCTTGATTGTCTCGCTGACAGGCATAACATGTAGTTCAATATGGTGAAATCTGTGTTTCAGTGACCTTGAAAATTAAGTGAAGGTCACCAAAATTGACTGGGCCCTGCGCCATTCCTGGATAAAGCTGGGGGTTGAATATGAAGAAAATCCAGTAAACGGTTCTTGAGATAGCTTTACATGTAGGTTTACATGCTGAAATCTTCAAAGTGTCGCCATGACCTTGAAAGTTATGTGAAGGTCACCAAAATCAACTGGTTCTTACGCCTTCCCTAGATAAAGCTTGGTGTCGAATATGAAGAAAATCCAGACAACGGTTCTTGAGATAGCCTACCATGCAGGTAAAACGTGAAAGTCCCATTGTGACCTTGAAATGAAGACCAAGGTCACCAAACCTGACTTGGACCTTTCTTATAGTGTGATGAACCCAGGTACTAAATATGAAAAGAATCTAGTGAACGGATCTTAAGATATTCCAATTCGTACGTACGTACGGACGGAGCCTAATACTATATCCCCCGCTTCTTGCTAAACGCCCCGGGGGATAAAAAACTTGTGGTTGATTAATACAAAGCGATCAAAAGTCGTCTGCTTCACTCTCGCCTGCCAACGAGACAGGTTACTGCCGCGAACCGAAAATGACGTAATGTGAGGAAGAATTTTCAGTTAATTGTATATAAAGTGTGTAACAAGCTCGTCATTTTGCTGATTTCTCGACGTTTTCATCCAGTTAAAAAATCAAAACTACTTACTAGTTGTAGTAAAATATGTATGTGATTGATGACCAATACGGATTTTGCATGACACAACTTGTAACATAACGATTTCTTCCTCGGAAGAGAGATTGTGGCCGAAGTGACAATACTATTGTAAGTAGCATTATATTAATAATAAATAGTAAGAGTACTTTTATAGCACCTCATCCACATCACCCAGGGACATGCTCTAAGCACATAACATATATACAGGTTCTATGTACAGGAGACCCGTGAAGATCCGGGGTAGAATAGGTCTTCAGCAACCCATGTGCTTGCCATAAAAAGGCGACTATCTTGTCGTAAGAGGCGACTAACGGGATCGGGTGGTCAGTTTCGCTGACTTGGTTGACACATGTCATCGGTTCCCAATTGCGCAGATCGATGCTCATGCTGTTGATCACTGGATTGTCTGGTCCAGACTCGATTATTTACAGGCACCCATGAAAGGCCACCTCCTCGTGGTGGGTGCTGGGTCACGCTAAGCGCCTTTCAACCCCCCGTTGTGGACCCGGGGGGGATATTTTGGTCCACCAACCCGTTTGCCGTGGGTTGCGCCCCTGTGTCGGTGGAGGAAGGGATTCTGGTGGTTGAGGGCACTGGTTCCAGGAACAGTGTTCCTTTGCCCAAAACACCACTTTGGCCCTGACTTCACCTAGACGGGTGGTTGAATGGGCCCGGTTCAACCAATCGGCTGGTCATGCCAAGCCCTGTGTATGTATAGTGTGCTGCACAAATTTCGGAAACTATTTAAAAATGTATCATATGTTTTGGCTGCATGGTTATATGTATTTAAATTCCAAATGAGTCACTTCTATTTTGTAATTTGCCTAGAGTCTTATGCGCAGAAGGCGGTGGCTCATGGGCCAATCCGGTGGAAAAATTATTATTTTAGTTTTTCTGCTTGAGTATATCATCCGAGTATCCTTGGTGCTGCAAGTTGGAGGCCCACTTGTTTTTAGCATTGTCCTTGTGATACTCCGTGGTGGGTGGGGAGCTCGGATGATGAAATTTCAAAACCAAAACATGGCTTACGAAACCCCAACAAAGAAAACCAAACGTCCTCTTGACACTGACCCTATTGACGATGACCTCAGACCATCCACAGCTATTGACTTTTGGCCACGTTTTGTAGTGATTGAAACTGTTGACAAGACACCGTTAAAGTTGAACCCTTTCGCAATATCTAAGGGTATTCAGGGTATAGCCGGAGATGTTAAGAACATTAAAAAGTTACGCTCAGGTGCGCTGCTGGTTGAATGTGTTAAACGACATCAATCAGCCAACCTGATGAGCACCGAATCGTTCGTCGGCGTTCCCGTTACTGTCTCTGCTCACAAAACATTAAATACAAGCAAAGGTATCGTCAGAGACCGCGATCGCCTGTTAGCTGACATGTCCGAACTTGATATCGTGACTGAAATGAAAGACCAAGGTGTACTGTACGTCAAACGCTTTTCAACCCGTAAAAACAATGAAACTATTCCAACCAACACTTATCTATTTTCCTTTTCTTCTCCGACAGCTCCCAAATCACTGAAGGCAGGTTACTGCAACATCCAGGTTGACTTGTATATTCCGAATCCGCTCAGATGTTTTAAGTGCCAGAAGTTTGGCCATGGTGTAAAGACTTGTACATTGTCCGTTGTGTGTGCTCACTGTGGTGAGAAGACACACACAACTGAAGATTGTACAAGTACCTTTAAAAGATGCACCAACTGTTCAGGAGAACATTCATCTTTCTCAAAAGAGTGCCCGATTTGGAAAGAACAAATGCAGATCAACAAGATCAAATTTAGCCAAAACATCAGTTTTTCTGACGCCAAAAAACTTGTGAAGAGATCGGACATTACCGAAAGTTATGCTTCAATAACCAAAACACCAACTGAATCAAGCACTAAAGTATCTACATCATCCACAAGCTGTCAAACAAATTTGACTTGGGTCAAAAGTGACAGTCCACAGTGTTTATATCCTGCTATATCATCTCAAACCACGGAATCACTTCCTAGTACATCTGAAAGGCAGGCAGAGTCATCTTCAGATCACAAGTCACTCACTCAGTCACGTTCACAATCTCAATCGTCATCTGATACTCAGCAAACTGCTAAAAGCAAACATAAACAGAAGCTTGATGCTTTCAAAAAACAAAGTGGCAGAGCCCCAAAAGGGTCGGAAAATAGAATTCAGTTATATAACAAATACGGATCACTTGAGGACATGGACGTGTCCGAAAACGTCCATTCTAGGGCACATAGCTTGTCGCCCTCGAAAACAGTGCGGGGTAGATCCCCAATTAATCCGCCTAAAAGATAGGTCTATCTACCAATATCGTGCAGTGGAACTGTAGGGGACTCCGGACAAATTTTAATGAAATACAGCTAATTGTTCAAGATTTAACACCGTCAGCGTTCTGTCTGCAGGAGACATATCTGAAACAGACAGATCATTTTAACTTACGCCAGTTTGAAGACTATAATTATTTTTCCCCTCCAGGTGATAGAGCTACTGGAGGTTCTACTATCCTTATACGACAGAATGTTATTCACAGCCCTGTTACTCTTAACACTAATCTCCAAGCTGTTGCAGTGCGACTTACTCTGGGTGTAGCATTTACGTTGTGCTCTCTGTATATTCCACCTTCATCGACACTTCAGCTGACTGATCTTCAATCACTCTATGATCAACTCCCGAAACCATGTGTTATCATGGGTGACCTAAACGGTCACAACCCACTCTGGGGCAGTTCTACCATTAATACTAAAGGTAAAATAATTGAAGATTTCATTTCCAATAATGACCTGTGCATATTTAATGATGATTCAAGCACCTGTCTGCATCCTGCAACAGGCACTTATTCTTCTCTAGATTTGTCTCTTGCAGATTCTACCCTCCTGAATGAATTTGATTGGTCTGTTCATAATGACCTTTGTGGAAGTGACCACTTCCCAACTATACTTTCAGAAATAACTCCATCTGATTCTCCATCGTATACCAGATGGAACTTTTCGAAGGCGAACTGGTCTTTATATCAAACTTTATGTAAATCTAAATTGCGACCTGAATGTTTCAGTGATATAACTGATCCCATTCAGATCTTTGCTGACGTTTTAAATGAAATAGCTGACGAGTGTATACCGAAATCCTCTACAACTCCACATGTACGGAAACCATGGTTTAATACAGACTGTAGACAAGCCAGAAAGGCGAGGAAGAAGGCAGAACATTATTTCCGCCACCATCCAACGGTCCATAATTTAAATAAATTTAAAATACTCAATGCAAAGGCACGTCGTACCTTCAAACAAAACAAACGACAATCTTGGAGGAAATATGTCTCCAATATTAATTCACGCACGCCAATGTCTAAGGTGTGGAACATGGTTCAGAGAATAAAAGGCAAAGGTTCCAAATCTGCTGTTCATCATCTTAAAGATGGTGACGATTTAATAACTGACAAATGCAACATTGCAAATAAAATTGGCGAAACTCTTGCCAAAAATTCATCATCGGCAAATTATGTCCCTGAGTTTCAGAGATATCAGAAACAACAGGAAAAGAAAAAACTTAATTTCGACTCAAATAACGGTGAAGATTATAATGAAGTGTTTTCATTACATGAGCTACATACTGCTCTTGAGCAAGCTCATGACACTGCAGCGGGTGATGATAATATACATTACCAGCTATTGAAACACTTACCGGAACCATGTCTGATGACACTTTTAGATATATTTGACAAAATATGGACGTCTGGGGAATTTCCTCCTTCATGGCGTAATGCCATTGTAGTCCCAATACCAAAACCTGGTAAGGATCATACAGATCCGTCTAATTACAGACCGATCTCTCTAACTAGCTGTGTTTGTAAAACCATGGAACGTATGGTGAATAATAGATTAACTTGGTATCTTGAAACCAATAACCTTATTACCAATATTCAATGTGGTTTCAGGAAAAATCGTAGTACCATTGATCATTTGGTACGCTTGGAATCCTTTGTTAAGAATGCTATAGTAAGTAAACAACATGCTGTATCAATTTTCTTTGATCTTGAGAAAGCTTATGATACGACCTGGAAGCATGGCATTTTGAAGGATTTACATGACTTTGGTTTGAGAGGCCGTTTGCCTCTTTTTATATCACGGTTTTGAAAGACAGACAATTTCAAGTCCGAGTGGGTTCAACCCTGTCTGATCATTACAATCAGGATCAGGGTGTCCCTCAAGGCAGTATTTTGTCTGTCACTTTATTTAGTATCAAGATTAACAGTTTATCCAAGGTTTTAAACGATTCCATTGATGGATCACTTTTTGTGGATGATTTTAACATTTCTTGTCGTGGTAAAAATATGCATACTATTGAACGGCAATTGCAGATGTGTTTAAATAAAATAAATAAATGGTGTCTTGAAAACGGTTTTAAATTTTCTAAATCCAAAACTAATTGTCTACACTTTTGTAGAAAATATAAACCGCATAAAGATCCAGAACTATCTTTAAATGGCACTCCCATCAAAGTTGTTAAGGAGGCCAAATTCTTGGGTCTCATTTTCGATTCCCATTTAACTTTTTTGCCACATATTAAATCACTTAAAGCCAAATGCCTGAAGGCACTCGATTTGTTAAAAGTTGTTTCCAACTCAAAGTGGGGAGGGGATCAAGCTACCCTCCTCCACCTATATCGATCACTGGTCCGCTCGAAACTTGATTATGGCTCCATCGTATATGGTGGAGCCTGCAAAAGCAACCTAAAACTACTTGATTCTGTTCACCACCAAGGCCTAAGACTTTGTCTTGGGTCCTTTAGAACCTCTCCTATTGATAGTCTCTATGTTGAAGCAGATGAGCCTTCTCTTATACAACGTCGGATAAAATTATCCTTACAATACGTTACTAAACTATATTCTAGCGATTCTAATCCTGCATTCAATTGTGTCTTTAATCCCCTCTATGAGGATTTATACAGCAAAAAACCTTCTCTTGTTCCGCCTCTTGGGCACAGAATTAAGCCTTTCATTTCTGCTGCCGGCATTGAGCTGGAAAATATAGCTCCTTCCCGTCCTCTTTCTTCTCCTCCTTGGCAATTGGTGAGGCCACAAGTTGACTTAACATTAACCACATTTAAAAAATCAGAAACTAATGATTTACAGTATAAACAAGAATTTAGTCAATTAAGAAATAAATATAATAACTATAAATCCTTATATACAGATGGATCCAAGGATGGTGGCGCGGTTGCTTGTGCCACTGTCATTGGGTCCAAAACAATATCTTCCAGACTACCCAATGACAGTTCAATTTTCACAGCAGAAGCAAACGCAATACTAACAGCTCTTAAATATATTAATAAACACCGTAAATATAAACAATATATCATCTTTTCAGATTCTCTTCGTGTCTTCAGGCTATTAAAAATCTTTCTTGCAAACATCCACTTTTATTAGAAATTATTGAATTGTACAATGAACTTGCTACTGGCCAATGCGACATCGTCTTTTGTTGGTTACCCAGCCACGTTGGCATTTCTGGGAACACAATGGCTGATATTGCTGCTAAGGCAGCACTCAACAAATCTGTGACACCACTTCTGATCCCATACTCTGATTACAAAGCTGCTATACGATCTTATATCCGTGATCTGATGCAAAAGAAGTGGGACACCCAAGTAGGTATCAATAAATTACATGAAATAAAACCCTATATCGGATACACTTACTTGGGTTGTCAGTCCAGATTTGAAGAGGTCATTATGCGACGATGTCGTATTGGCCACACACGATATACGCATGAATACCTATTGAAAGGTGAGGATCCTCCGTTTTGTATCCCTTGTGATGAACGAATCACGGTCAAGCATGTCTTGCTTGACTGTGTTGAGTACTCCATCACAAGGGATAAGTATTTTAATGTCAAAACATTGAAGGATCTTTTTTATACTGTTAATTATCATTTAATAGTTGAATTTTTAAAAGAATTAGATTTGTTAACAGATTTGTAAATAGATAAATATTTTATTATTGGTAATTAAATTAGTAACTGAGATTGTTAGTGGCTGTACCCTCAAAGGGGGTGAAGTAGTGTAAAATTATTGTCCTCCTGAGAGGGTACGTAAGTCCCAAAACATTTCAAGTCAGTTTAAGTGTACCAGGTTTTTAATCGTAGTATATATGTGTTTTTAATGTATGGCTAGATTTCTCTTCTGTCGCCAATGGCTGAAGGGATGGTGTAAATCCAGCTAGGGTCCATGCAGGAAGCAAAAGTAATGTAAGTCCCCATGGTTCCTAGTATGGTGATCTACCTTCAGTTGTTGGCGATCAATAGCCCGTTTTTATATTGTATTGTCATTTAAAAGTACCATATTTTAGTTTACTTACTAGTTTTACATACATATCTGTGATATTCTAGTTGTTTTACTGTCCTTCGTTGGCAGGTTTTTATAACATACATGTATTTCATTTCATTATCGAATGTTCTCGTCACGATATGGCTGAAATATTGCCGATGTGACGTTAAATAATAACTCACTCACTCACTCACTCACTCACTCGATTATTTACAGACCACCGCCATATAGCTGGAATACTGCTGAGTGCGGCGTAAAACTAAACTCACTCACTCACTCTATGTACAGGAAAGTTGACGTCATAGATATTTCTTGAAGAGGTGAGTTTTGAGCTTGGACTTAAAGACTCGGAGTGATGGAGAGGTTTTAAGATCCGATGGTAGAGAGTTCCAGAGAGCGGCAGCAGCATGAGAAAATGAATTTGCACCAAAGGTTTTAAGTTTGCACACAGGAACAACTAGCAAGAGTTGATCGCTGGAGCGGAGAGATCTGTCAGGTTTGTACAGTGTTATCAAATCATGGAGGTATGCTGGACCAATGCTATAAACAGACTGATAAACAAGGGAGAGCAGTTTAAATTCAATCCTCTCGCCGATCCGGAGCCAGTGAAGAGAATTGAGAGCTGGCGTAATATGAGAACATAGCTTTGCCCTTGTGACGATGCGAGCAGCCTGATTCTGTATTTTCTGAAGGCGCTGTAATTGTTCATCAGAGATACCAATTAGTAAACTATTACAGTAGTCCAAGCGTGATAGAACTAGAGATCGAACGAGGATGGCCGTTGCTTCTATGGTTAAGATGTTGCGTATGGAACCAATATTTCGGAGATGGAAGTGACATATTTTGCATAGGTGGTTCATAGACAAGTTTGAGTCCAAATAAACACCAAGATTTCCTACAGAGGGAGAGAAAGGGATTGAGCATTGTCCAATGGAAATGGAAGAAAGCTGACACTTCTGCTGTCTTTGACGTGGGGCCATAATGATGGCTTCTGTTTTACTATCGTTTAAGACCAGTTTGTTGTTTGTCATCCATGACTTCACATCATTGAGACACGACTCCATGTTATCCTTGGCCTTCTGCTGACACCAACCTCGCTTCCAAGAGAGGAATTATGTTATTGCAAAATCCTATTGGCCATCAACCGAATACCTATTTTACTACCAGTAGACAGTAGTTTTGATTTTGTAACTGGAATAAAGGAAACCTAAATAGCATATATTCTCAGACTGGAGGATGTTCGCAACAGGGCGCCGCCAATTATAAAAATCGTGACGTCACGGGCTAAAGTTTGTTCGAGAATCAATGAGATTATGGTTTGTTTTTATCAAGTTAAAAAATCAAATAAACATATTGCAATTGTTTCTTCATTGAAGATTGAATGGAAAGATTGTCGCTGTCAGAATTACTTCCGGGCATGTCAAGAGTCTGCTTTGTACCGAAGTGCCAACCCAGTCAATTAACCATATTTAAATCACTTGACATAAATGGCTTAACACTCAAGTAAATTGGGGAACAAAAGCCAGACCTAGCCAAAAGGTAACCGATATGACAACAAGCGGTTTTGACAGAATCGTCTATGAAAACAAGTTGTACCTCGGAAGCTAGGCAAAGCAGGTGACAAGATTAAATGACAGTAGATTGTCAAAACATAAAGCTTTCATTTTTCACAACAATAGTCACGATTTCAGGTTTAGACAAACCTGTAAACAAGATAATATACCCTTGGAAACATACATGAATTCTACAGTGCCCCTCACATTACGTCACAGAGACGCGCCCCTCTGACTGGTTGAAATTGTGAGAGAGAATTGTGCACTGTTGTGGTCGATTTAAGATAATTAAATGTCGAAATGAGTAGTTTTAATGACAGGGTTTTATTTGTAACGAAGCCATTGAATGATTGATGTATTTGTACCCCACCCACCCCCACCCCCTACACACACACACACACACACCCTAGAGTATATGTGACCTTTAATAGATAAGCGTCTGTATGAAATCGATGTTTGTACGTTCCCACCGACAGATCAGAAGATGTCAGTTCATACATAATGACACAAATAGTATTCTTCTTGTTGTGACTGGTAAATCTGGCCGAGTACGGGTGAGACCCCCTGGGGATGATACAACCCTTTTCAGAATCACCATCTGTTCATGTCAAGTAGGTTCAAAATCGTTCCAAGAGAATGGTACGTGATCTCAGGCAATCGGCTGCATATAGAGCCAGACGGCACATCGGACGTCCATTGTTATCCCTGCGCCTTTTTAGATGCATATATTTTAATATTCCGTTTGCAAACTTTGTTTGCAGCTATGTACACTTGTGTGTCATCGATCTGCCAGAACTGTTTTCTTTCTTAGGTTGATATTTGACCGCATGAACCGAAATAACAAATTCTGTTTTGTCCTTTTACTCATAGTGTACGCACGCACGCACACATATTCATACCATCACAAGGGATAAATATTTCAGTGTGAAAACAGTAAAGGACCTTTTTAATAATAATACCTCTCATTTAGTTTTTATAAAAAGAAATTAGCAAACAAGATTGTTAGTGGCTTTACCCTCAAAGGGGGTTAAGTATTGGAAAATTATTGTCCTTCTGACAGGAGTCCCAAAACTTTCGAAGTAAATTTCAGTCTGCCATTCGTTAACCTCCGCATATATGTTGTTTTATGCAATGGCTAAATCTCAGTACAATCGTCAGTGGCTGAAGGGATGGTATAAATCCAGCTGGGGTCTATGCAGGTAGCAAACGTACTGTAAGTCCCCATGGTCCCTAGCAATGGGATCTACCTTCAGTTGCTGATAGTCTGGTTATTCCACTGTCCATCGATGACAGTTTTAATTCCTTATGTATTTAGTCTTTAAGATTCAAATTATGGTCACGATAATCTGGTTATGAAATATTGTGACCCTAATGTATTTAGTCTTGACTTCTTCTCACGACTGAACTATTGCCGATGTGACGCTAAATGTAAACTCATCCCCACCTCATCCAACCCCACCTCTCCACACCCCACTCAACCCCACATGGCATGACATGACATGTGTATGTATTTCATACTTTCAGCAGGATATTATTTCTTCCTTTGGTCAGAAGAAACTTTATACAAGCAGATATTCTTTTCTTAGTCGTATTCATTACTCCACAATATTTTTAAACAAAATACCCTACCTTAATGCAGCAAAGATTGTTCAGAAGAATGAAACCAATACTTTGTGAACTAGTAATCTTCAACAGATTTTTTAATTGTCTAGAACGGGTGAACTAAGCCTTTATCAACATTTATAACTACATAATATTACCTTAAATCAAAATAGTCATCTAGTATTCTTTGTAGTGAGTGAGTGAGTTTTACGCCAAACTCAGCAATATTCCAGCTATATGGCGGCGGTCTGTAAATAATCGAGTTTGGACCAGACAATCCAGTGATCAACAGCATGAGTATCGATCTGCGCACTTGGGAATCGATGACGTGTGTCAACCAAGTCAGCGAACCTGACCACCAGATCAGGTAAGTCGCTACTTGCGACATGCATGGGTTACTGAAGATCCATTCTAACCTGGGCCTTTCACGTGTCAGAATTCTTTGTACCTTAGGATGGCTGTACATCATATTCCATGACATTATATCAATGGTTTTATGCATTAAGAATTGTATTATGCGTCACTTTTTGAATTATGCGTCACATTTCGAAGAACAGTTAAACTACTAGTATATCAGATATTAAAGTAAACCTTGCATGCCATCATACAACTGTTTTATTAACTAGAACAATACAATATAGAAATGGGCTGTAGCTTGCCAACAGCTGAAGGTAGATCACCATGCCAGAGACCATGTGATGCGTGAGTGAGTTACAATTTTACATCGCATCGGCAATATTACATCCATATAGCGATGAAAACAAGGTAATCAATTTAAATAGCTGTCGACAAAGGACAGTTAATTTATAAACGAACTAGACTATCACAGATAGATATATTTAAAACTAGTATCTAATCTAAAATACTTAACTATAGAGGACGATACAATATAAAAACAGGCTATTGATCGCTAACAGCTGAAGGTAGATCACCATACTAGGGACCATGGGGACTTACACCAGTTGCATGTACACCACTTACAGTGCCTTTGCTACCTGCATCGGCCCTAGTTTGATTTACACCATCCCTTCGGCCGCCGAGTTATTGGCGATTTATAGCCCTTTTTTATACTGTATTGTTTTTCCCCTATAGTTAAAACGTTTTAGATATAATTACTAGTTTTACATACATATCTGTGATATTCTAGTTGTTTTACTGTCCTTCGTTGGCAGTTTTTTTTATGATATGCATATATTTCATTTCAATTTCAAATGTTCTCGTCATGATATGGTTAAAATATTTGACGTTAAATATTAACTCACTCACTCACTTCAGCCGCTGGCGATAGTAGGAAACGTTTAGCCAAATTGTAAAGGAACAAATATACTACGTTTAAAAATCGGGTTAGCAAAAATTTAACTGTGAAAGTTTTGGGTCTTACGTACCCTCTCAGGAGGACAATGATTTTACGCTACTTTAACCCCCTTGAGGATACAGCCACTAACAATCACAGTTGCGACTTTATACTACCATGTTTAAAATACCATATATCTATTTACAAATCATTTAACAAATCTAATTCTTTTAAAAATACAATAATTAAATGAGAACTGACATTATTAAAAAGAGACCATGTGGACTTACAGTACTCTTACTGCCTGCATGGAACCTAGCTAGATTTACATCATCTCCATCAGCTGTTGACAATTTAGACACATTAAGTCATTAATTTAAACGAACATATACAGTGTATACTACGAATACAGTTGAGTTGAGTTGTGTTGGGTTTTGCGTCAAATCAGCATTATTCCAGCCATATACTGACGAGAACAAGTTTGCATTAATAAACATTGTAAGTACATACCCGGAATGAGTTTCATTTCAAAACATATATTCATTACATTGTCATTCAAAAGCTAAAAAAAGTCATAGCACCAATTTAAGGCAGGCAATTTGTTAGTCACATTTCACAGTTACAATTTATGATAGTCACATTTCACAGTTACAATTTATGATAGTCACATTTCACAGTTACAATTTATGATACAGATCAACTTATCTCAGGTAGTTCACTATCAGATGAGCGCTCACGCGGGAGAACAGATCTTTCAGGTTTCTTTAATCATAATGTGAGTCCCTTGCAGGCGATAAGTCCACGAATTCAAGCAGAATATGCTTGATGGTGAAAACATTCAACGACAAGTGGCTGCACATTTCCACTGCCACCGGAACACCATTTCTGCACTGGTGAGACGCTACACAAATGACGTCATCGATCGGCCACGTTCCTGACGTCCACGTGTAACGACGCCCAGACAGGACAGATTGATAAGGTTGACCCATCTTCGCCACAGGTTTCAGACTGCGGTAATGACTGCCCGAACCCAAGGACTTTGCCCTATCCACCCCAACACAGTTCGACAACGTTTACGTCGTCACGGGATCGGACCATGACGTCCCGCCATACAGCCTATCCTGACACAACGTCATCGACAAGCTCGCCGAATGTGGTGCCGAAATCATGTCCGCAGAGCCTTGTTTTCGTGGAGAAATGCTGTTTTTACAGATGAGTGCAGGTTTAACATTTCCCATAGTGATGGACGTCAACGTGCCTATAGACGCGTGGGAGAACGTTATGCACAGGCCTGTGTTTTGGAGAAGAATGGCTTTGCCGGTGGTTCCGTGATGATTTGGGGTGGAATAACAGCTTGCCAAAGAACTCCTTTGGTGATTGTTCAGGGCAACTTAACTGGTGGGGGCTACAGGGATCAGATTCTTCGACCTGTGGCAATTCCTTTTCTTCAAGGCCCTGGGTTAACATTCCAACAGGACAATGCCCGCCCTCATACGGCAAGGGTTGCTATGGATTTCTTGCAACACTACAACATTGACTTACTGCCTTGGCCTGCAAATTCACCGGATCTCTCCCCGATAGAGTATGTTTGGGACGAGATGGATCGACGACTACGCCGTCTTCCTCATCCGCCAGATAACGTCCTTGACCTTGCAACAGAACTTGAGAGAATCTGGCGTGACATCCCACAAGCCTCCCTTGCATGTTTTATAGGCTCTTTGCGTCGTCGATGCACTGCTGTTCTCAATGCCGATGGTGGACATACCCGTTATTGAGCTTGTCACATGGTCGTTTCACCCCTGTCCCGCTTGTGGACTCGTGATGTCATTGTGATTGACTTTTCAATTGAAATTCTCCCGACTTGTTATGGTCTCATGATCCCTCCATTAAAGTTTATATGTACCTTTGACATTGTTATCGTACTTATCAACTGGGATAATATTTTGACAATGCACAGTTTCTTTATGTGGCTAGTATATAATGGAGGTTATAAATAATTACGAATAATGTATAACGGAGTACGAATAGTGTATAACGGAACAAAATACTTAAAACTATGAAATCATGCCACTAACACGAGGAGGACTGTACAAAACGATGCAGTCTTATATGTTACGATTTTGGTGAAACGATTATAAGGTTAAAAAAACTAGACACACAATCAGAGCATACTATAGATTTCAGATGTGTTTCCTGGCTGCCGCTCCAGGTTGACATAATACATGTAATTGCACATAGTTTGTGACAGCGAAAACAATTTTGCTATGTTACTTGCAATTGCCTTTCACAAAACCTGGTACATTTATCATAGACAACGTAATAGTACAACAAGTAGGTTATCTTTACGTGGCATACTCACATCACGGAAATTGGAATTAAGATATTTACTGTAGGGCTCCAGGTAACTTTTGGGGTGTGGGTGTACTTACATCTTATTTTCACTTACTGATGGTGTAATTCTGATACACCCATGCCAAATTTAAATGTGGCAAATCATTTCCACAGTTATTGTTTCACCTTTTAAAATAGTTTCCAACGTTCTTGTTTGGCAGTGTAACATACTCCAGATGGCGTGTATCATTCAAAAACAAGTAAACCTTCATACTAACATCACAAAAATGTAAATTGAAATGTGCACCTACCGATGGTATAATTCTGATCTTCTGATACACAGTTGTTGGCCAACACCACCAAATCTTAGATACGGCTGTTCATTTCTACAGTTTTTGTTCGACCTTTTAGGAAAGTTTCCAATGTTTTCATTTGGCATGAGCTAATATTTAAGTGAACAGTGAGTGCTAAAAATGCACAGAACAGTGTTTTCTTTGATGAATTACAAGCGTTATTACATAATCTTCATCGCGGCTTGAAGAGTGTGTTGAGTCAAAAGCTGTATGATGTGGTTGATAACAAAACTGAACCAACCACAAAAGCAAGATAAACTAAGTAACCTCAATCACTGAACGTGTTGTGCAAGAAGGTAATGTCCAAGTTCCAAAATACCACTATGAACATTACTGTGATATATATGCTACCCGATATGCATAATGGAATACACATTTCTCCACAGAAATGATGTAGTTGGTGATTCAGATATTCCAAGGGTTTGGTATACTTGATTCTCACCATATGCTAACCAACCTTCGTGTTAAGGTCTGCAAGAAATCTCAGGTTCGGCATTGGTTTTGGTGAAAGTCGTGAGAGAATGCCAAATGGAACCGGGATGAATTTATCTTAACATTTGAATGCACAAAATGAAGCACATCAAAATGCTATTTGGAAGTTAAATCAGCTCTGAAATGGAGTTTTACAAACTGCAATATACGTCAGAGTATTGATTTCACTATTGCGGTGACCATTAGCAATCGGTAACAGACACCATGGCAAACCGTATGTCCGCTCATAGCTTACCATTAGCTACCGTAGCATCAAAGTTATAAACTGTTGCGAATATTATGTCATATCAGCCTTTCCTTACATATTACGGCCAATGCAGTTAACAACCATGTTATGGTAATGATTCTTGAAAACAAATATATAAGTTGAATTTCTCTTTACGACAAATTTAGATAATAATAAACAAATGAAATCTGAAGCATCAACACTGTTTTGGAATCAAAGGGTAATAAATTCGTGCTTCACATTTAAAACAATTCCTTTGAACACATTCTCATTACTTCATCTAAATACTGGTTATTAATGTTTGACAAAATTTGTACTTTTTTGCGTATAAATGTGATAACATGTAGTAAAGTTACTCTGTACATAGCAAACAGTATGACACGAGTTTGTTTTTTGTTTGTTTGTTTTTGTAAATAAATTCAATTTTCCCGGTAAAATGTTACTTTTAAATTCCGACATGCTATAAATTAGGCATAATGCAATGAATTGCGATATAGTAATCTTTCAAAACTGGCGAGATTTGCTATACATGTAATTTTCAGTAAATTTGCCCTACAATGAGTGGGCGATATCATAGAAAAATGATTTTCAAACAGAATTCAAAACTGCAATTTGCATTTATCTTAATGATGTATTCCGATAAGGCTGAAGAGGAAGGACATATATCTTACGATTTATGTAGAATGCCCGCACATTTGAAAGGAGATACTGTTGGAAAGACGACCAACTCAGGTTGAATGTTATACAATTTGGTTACGTGGAAACACGTTTTGTATGGGGTATATTTTTTGTGTACGTGATTACAGTGTCAACTGACAACATAGCCAGCTGACGGCCAGCCAATAGGTGGATTAAAACAGTAGCCTTCGCATCGAGACACAAGAACCACACCTATACTTGCACCATATGAAATGGGTCAAATAGGGTCTAACGACGTTGTTTCCAAGGGACATAGGCCATGGCGTGTTTATTGTTGACATAAAACTCTCGGTAAACGTGCAAAATATGAAACGATATTAGACAAAAAATATATAAGTTACTTCTGATATCTG
The DNA here is from genome assembly GCF_003918875.1 of Haliotis rubra. NCBI lineage: Eukaryota > Metazoa > Mollusca > Gastropoda > Lepetellida > Haliotidae > Haliotis > Haliotis rubra. The sequence goes on along the minus strand of NW_025767209.1, from coordinate 297,614 downwards.
TACGACTGTGGTTATTAAACTATACTTGACAAACACTTTTTATGATGAGTGAGTGAGTTAAGGTTTATAGTCACACAGGCAATATTTCAGCCACATTGTGACTGTAAGGTATCCCTTCAATGAATCAATAAACGTTTTGACATCAACCATCCTGAAACCACCATCTTAATACGTTCACATAAAATGGATTCGTTTTATCTTGTCCCTCTTATCATGCCATATACAGTTTAAAAAAATAGCTTATTCAACTTTGTTACAAACTTGTTAGGTGGATTTGGAAGAGAAGAAAGAATATACACAATGTTAGATAAAGTCAAAAGTTTTCATAAGTGATTTTTCCAATCAGAGGTAAATTTCGTTTCAACCAAACGTTTTGAAGTCTGCATTTAGTTGTACTCTCAGAACGTCAAAATTTTCATTATGCTAGTCAAGCTTAAAGTCATGGGATAAATTTGCCTTACCGCCTGCATTGCCCCAAGCCAAACTGATTTGGTTTTGTCCATATTTATTTTTAGACTAGACATTTTGAGAGAGGTTTCCGAACCATCTAAGAATCATTCTGTGTCTATTGTCATAATCGTTAAGCATAATTCCCTTTATATTTCCATTCTTACTTTTATTATCCCTAGTATTTTAGGGGTTATTGTGTGAAAAAGAGGACTTTTTGTCGTAGCGAAAAGCTGTAAAATTCCTGATGCGGCGTTAAGCCATGTTCACCCACTCCTAGTATTTCGGCTACGAGTAAGAATAATTATGGGGGACATTGGATCACCCTGCCTACAACCCCTGTCCTTTTCAAAACATGTTGACAAATGTCAATTCTGAACAATACACGATGAAGCATTTGATATCAAAATATTTAATCATTTCTGCATTTTACTTCCAAACCCAGAATAAATCAGAATAAATGTCTTCAAGACAGTATCAAAGACTTTTTCAAAATCAACCAGGATTAATAGACTTTCCTTTTGTTTTGTATTTTCGTTTCGAACATGATGTCATAAAGGAGTCGAATATTATCTGTTAAGCCCTTACTGGAATGAAATCCGTCTGGTTTCCGTTAATGACATAACCAAGAGTCTTATTAATCCTGTTAGTGATACCAGTACTTATAGTCTTATACAATAGATTAAGGAGAGAGATAGGTCGCCATTGCTTTTAGAAACATTCAATCTTTGCCTCGTTTTGGGAAACATGTGATCATTCCTCTATTCGTAGTCATTGTCAGAGAGTTCCGGTTAAATGTGTCCTCAACATACCCGTGAACCCATATTTTTTTTTAGATACAGAACTCCCCAGTGAAACCATATAGGGTGGGGCTTTTATTGTGTTTATTCACCGATTTAACAGCAAGTGAAAGTTCCTCGAGACTTACTTCACGTTCTAATTCATCTCACTGGTCTTTGTTTAAGGAAGGAGCGCCAACAGTTTCGTAAAAAATCTGATCATTTATTACTGCTTCTCAATCTGTTATTTACGACCATTATCGTTGGTAAGAGAATGAATAAGTTTGTGTGTGCAGTTTCTATTTTCCTGATGGCAAAAGTAATTAGTGGTTTTCTCCCCTTCCTTATACCATTTGATTCTATTACAAATTTGTATACCTCTCATTTCTTCTTCATTTACTTTATCAAGAAAGTTAGGAAAGAAGTGTTTCATCAACATTTTGGAAACTATTTCTTGTTTCATCCTCTAAAAGACTCTCCTAATTCTTTGTATTTTTCGTTCCTTGTTATTTTTACATATGACAAATATGAAATGGATTGCCCCCTTTCCAAGAATAGCTTAATGATTAAGAGTAAATCTGCACCATCCGTATCATTTACTTCATCATCTGTATACCTAGGGTCTGCGTATTTATGCTTAGTATCATTGTGTAAGTCGGTAACTAATGCCATATATTCTTCACGTCCTAATAATGATGTTTTGAACTTCCAATAAACATGTCCCTTTTCTGTACCTTTTGTGATGATGAGATAGTGTTACAGCCGAATGATCACTTTTATAGCCCGGTAAAATGGAGATATGTTACAAAGGAGTAATCTGACCTTGCTTGTCTGTAAGGGTTTCTTTCCCACCATGTATACTTTCTCGTATCAGTGTTTACCTCTCCCTATGCATCTAGTAAGTTCATGTTTTCTAAATTATCCCAACAAATTTGACGAGCCTTTTGGTTGTTAATATTCTTTTAGTTTTCTAGATCTATCGAAGGATCTAAAACCAGGTTCCAATCTCAAAAAATTGCTATTGAATCATTACCCATGTTTACAATCTTATTGATTAAGTCTATATAAAAAGTAAGAGCATCCAAATCTGGCCCCTATAAGTCCGCAAGTGTACATCTAATACCGTCAACAGTTACATCTAAAATGATGTACTTTCCATTTTCATTCTTAAATATCAGATGTATTTTATATTCAGTATTGTTGTTTAAAAGAAAGGCGACTCCTCTTGCATTTGACTTGAAAGAATCAATAACTCAATCTAAACCAACTCACTTTTCATATTATTCTGAAGTGTCATGTAAAACATGTATATCTTTTCATATCCAGTGCAGAGTATAACCCGGTCACAAACTGGCACTGTCATTGATCTGGTGTGTGGAGGCTGACGTGCGGGATGTGATCGTATGGGAGACATGGTCCTCTACCAAAACATTCAGGATATTCAGTCATAGACCTGCTGTGTGGAGGCTGGTGAGGGGGTGTGATCCTATGGGAGACACGGTCCTCTTCCACAACAGTCAGGATATTCAGTCAAAGCCCTGGTGTGTGGAGGCTGGTGAGGGGGTGTGATCTTATGGGAGACAGGGTCCTCTTCCAAAACAGTCAGGATATTCAGTCATAGACCTGGTGTGTGGAGGCTGGTGTAGGGGATGTGATACTGACGAAGATACTATCCTCTACCCAAACAGTCAGGATATTCAGTCATAGCCTTGTTGTGTGGAGGCTGGTGCAGGGGATGCGAAACTGACGAAGATACTATCCTCTATCCAAACAGTCGGGATATTCAGTCATACACCTGGTGTGTGGAGGCTGATGTATAGGATGTGATACTGACGAAGATACGATGCTCTACCCAAACGACCAGGATATTCAGTCATTCAGTCATAAACCTGATGTCTAAGGCTGTGTTGATGAAGCCACAATATTTAGACCGATGATGTTTGTGTGACCAATGACGTTCTTCAACTGAAACACATGCAACATTGCAATTTACATCCTTATAATATTGTAATTGAGTGAGTGAGTTAAAAGTTAACGTCACATCGGCAATATTGCAGCCATATGGTGACTAAAACTAGTTCTAAATTTATAATACATACATATACTGAGTCAAAAAAGAAACTTCACATTCTTTCTTCAGGGCACTATAAAAGAACAAGAGATGGTAAGATGGTTAAATTGTTATTAATTCATTGCTGAGATCTGTGTGATGTACTCGATACACTGACAGTGCCATAATCAGTTCCATTAGGCTACACCGCCGTTCCATAACATGGGTATACAGAATGTCAAGTCACAAGAATAAAAATGCGAAATTTCTCAGTTCAATATCGTGTATGGCCGCCCCGCGCATTCACCACTGCCAAACACCGTCTCCTCATCGACTGCCTGATACTTGTGAACTAGTGGTTGGGGATTCTGCGCCATTGCTCTTGCAAGGCAGTGCCAAGTTCCTGCAAATTCTGAGGTTGGTTCCTAAGACCTCGAAGCCTTCTCCCAAGTGCATCCCAAATGGGCTTTATTGGATTAAGGTCAGGGGACCTCGATGGCCAGTCCATGACGTTGATTCCTGCGTTTTGAAGGAAATTTCCTGTCAACATCGCGGTATGCGGCCGAGCATTATCATGCTGGAACTGTAGACCTGGGCCAAGAGCCGCCATGAAAGGAACGAGTTCAGTGGTGAGCACCTGGTCGTGGTAAGCAGCAGCTGTGAGGTTTCCACGGATGACCAGAGGTTGGGAACGCTTGTTCCCACAAAAAGCACCCCACACCATGCAACTTCCGCCCCCGAATCTGTCGACTTCCTGTACACAACATTGGGCATACCGTTCACGACGTCGTCTCCAGACTCTATGCCTGCCGTCCGCGAATCTGAGGGTAAACCTGGATTCATCGCTAAAGACGACTCGATTCCAGTCTCTCTGGGTCCATCGGAGGTGACGTTGGGCCCACAGCAGACGCTGACGTTGATGAAACGGCGTCAATATTGGCGGACGATATGGACGTCGAGAATGGAGATTGGCACCCTGCAACCGATTTCGAATGTTCTGTGAGGACAGTCGACCTCTAAACATCTCAGCCCTGGTTCATGTAGCCGGCAGAAATCTGTCACGTAGGTGACGTAGGACGATTTGACGGTCTTCTGCTCGTGATGTCACACGTGGACAGCCCGACCTTGGGCGATCAGAAGTGGTGCCAGTTTGCTGTAGACGACCTCGCCAGTCATACCCAGTACGACGGCTGCATCCCATTGCTCTTGCGACGTCAATAACTGATCTTCCCGCTTGCAACATGCCAACGGCACGTTCACGTTGCACATTTGACAATCGTGGCATTCCAAGTACCGTTAGAACTGTGGTTTAAAAGTCTTTTTTTCAATTCTTGAGACCAATGCAAACACGTGCATATGAAGAAAACTTCGATGCGAAGATCACGTGATCGACTGCACGTGCAAAACCTGATTTGGCACTAACTTCATTTGCACGACAAATGGATGGGTTTGAGTGGGTTTTGCTAACGTTCTTCTAGAGTCCAGAGATAGGGATCCAATTTCGGATACATAGATGTATCATCAGAGAGAAATTTTTCATTATTTTTCAAATAACATTTTGTGAAGTTTCTTTTTTGACTCAGTATATAATATATAAAACCCTGTCAACGAAGGACAGTAGAACCACTAGATTATCACAGATTAAGTTAAAACTAGCTAGCATATATCTTTAAAAGTAGAAAATTATTTTTGGACAATACAATGTAAAAATTGGCTTTAGGTCGCCAACAACTGAACAACTGAAGGTAGGTCACCATACTGGGGACCATGGGGACTTACAGTGCCTTTGCTACCTGCATGAACCCTAGTTGGATTTACACCATCCCTTCAGCCGCTGGCGATTGTAGGACATGTTTAGCCGAAATTTAAAGGAACAGATATACTACGTTTAAAAATCGGGTAATCAAAAATTGAACTTTGAAAGTTTGGGACTTACGTACCCTCTCAGGAGGACAATAATTTTACGCTACTTCAGTCCCCTTTGAGGGTACAGCCACTTATAGTCTCAGTTACTAATCTAAACTACCAATAATAAAATATGTATCTATTTACAAATGAGTTAACAAGAGTAATTCTTTTAAAAATGCAATAATTAAATGAGAACTTATATTACTAAAAAGATCCTTCATAGTTTTTACTTTGAAATAGATATCCCTTGTGATGGAATATTCAACACAGTCAAGCAGGACATGCTTGACCGTGATTCGTTTATCACAAGGGATACAAAACGGAGGATCCTCACCTTTTAATAGGTGGTCATGAGTATATCTTGTGTGGCCAAATGACATCGTCGTATGATGACCTCTTCAAATCTGGACTGACAACCCAAGTAGGTGTAACCGATAGTTGGTTTTAGTTCATATAATTTATTGATACCTACTTGGGTATCCCACTTCTTCTGAATCAGAACACGGATAAAAGATCTGATAGCAGCTTTGTAATCAGAGTACGGGATTAGAAGTGGTGTCACAGGTTTGTTGAGTGCTTCCTTGGCGGCAAGATCGGCAATTGTATTCCCATATTGATTATATTTACGGTGTTTATTTATATATTTAAGAGCTGTTAATATGGCGTCGGCTTCAGCTGTGAAAATAAAGCTGTTATTTGGTAGTCGAGAAGATATTGTTTTGGACCCAAGCCACCGCGCCACCATCCTTAGATCCATCTGTAAATAGGGATTTATACGTATTATATTTATTTCTTAATTGGCACCCATGAAAGGCCACCTCCTCGTGGTGGGTGCTGGGTCACGCTAAGCGCCTTTCAACCCCCCGTTGTGGACCCGGGGGGGATATTTTGGTCCACCAACCCGTTTGCCGTGGGTTGCGCCCCTGTGTCGGTGGAGGACGGGAGGCTGGTGGTTGAGGGCACTGGTTCCAGGAACAGTGTTCCTTTGCCCAACACACCACTTCGCCCCTTACTTCACCTAGACGGGTGGTAGAATGGGCCCGGTTCTACCAATCGGCTGGTCATGCCAGGCCCTGTGCATAGTGAGTGTTATTGCACAAATTTGATATATTATTTGGTCTTGGCTTTTTGAAATTACAGTTAATCATGATATTGTATTGCCTAGAGTACTATGCCAGAAGGCGGTGGCTCATGGGCCAATCTGGTAATATGGACCTCTAAATTCTGAGTTTCTTAGGACTAATGTCATGGGCCGAACCAGCCTGACATTTGATCTTTTAGATTTCTTAGCTATTTATGTACTTATTTCTGGAGTATAACATCCCTGTAGCCCTGGTGTTGCAGTCTGGTTTCCACGGCAGCACCGTCCTTGTTGACACTCGATGGCGGGTGGGGAGCAGGGATGCTGAACTATATTCTTCTACCATGGCTAAAAACACTCAATCTGGTTCGTCAAAGACACATAAGCGGAGACATCTTTCTTCTTCGTCTGATGAAGAGGTATCTTCTTTCGTGAATGATTCTTGGCCAAGGTTTTTGGTTATAGCATCTGATGATGGGAATCCATTAAATATTAATCCTTTTGCTGTCTCCAAGGGCATCCAAGGTGTCTGCGGAGAGGTGAAGAATGTTACCCGCCTCCGAAACGGTTCACTTTTGGTAGAATGTGTACGGAGGCAGCAATCTGTCAATCTGCTGGGATTACAGCAGTTTGTGAATAAACAGGTTGTTGTCTCAGTGCATAAGACATTGAACACTTGCAGAGGCATCATTAGAGACAGGTCCCGTTGTTTGTCAGACATGACAGAAGAGGAGATTGTTGCTGAATTGAGAGACCAGGGCGTGACTTCTGTTAAACGTTTTACGAGGAAACAGGATTCAAACGTAATAAAAACACACACTTACCTTTTTTACATTTGGTATGACTGTGCTTCCCAAGTCTATTAAAGCTGGATATTGTAATATCGGAGTGGAGATATATGTACCAAATCCACTCCGGTGTTACAAATGCCAAAAGTTTGGCCATGGTGCAAGATCTTGTACCGGCAAATCCGTTTGTTCACGCTGCAGTGGAGCTCACGAGAGTACCGATTGCACTAATGACATCAAGTGCGCAAACTGTAGTGGTGGGCATCTGGCTTCATCAAAATCCTGCCCAAAGTTTGAATGCGAAACCAACATTCTCAAAATCAAATGCACTAATAACATCTCCTACTTTGAGGCCAAAAAACTAGTTAATGCACAGTCAAAACATTCTACCGGTCTGACTTATTCTGAAACAGTTTCATCTTCTTCTCCATCATGTGTTAAGAAATCTACATCAGTTTCAACTTCCTGTCAAACTGTGTTATCCTGGGTCACTGAAACTCAAATCCACTTGAACGACAGTAATCCCTTAACACAAGACTTTCAACGTTCTTCAGCCTCGCAGACTGAGGAAACACAACTAGTAGATATACTTACAACTCAGACAACACAGAGTGTTGCCAACCTTTCCAGTAAAGAAAAGAAAAAACTGAGGAAAAAGACTAAAGCACTTCAACTCTTAGAAGAGTCTCCTAGTTTGACGCCTGTGACGGTTCAAAATCCATTTGAGCCACTGGACATGGAGATCACTCCTTCACGCACAGGGGGTGGGAGTGACGCTTCCACGCACTCACGATCTCCAGTTAAACCTCCCTAAACATTTTAATGACCTTAATACAATGGAATTGCAGAGGCCTTAGGAACAACTTTAACGATCTGCAATTATTATCACACGATTTTACACCTTCGGCTTTTAGCCTACAAGAGACATATCTGAAAAGTTCAGATAAATTTGAATTACGTCGGTACAATTCATATCATTCGTTTTCACCCCAAGGTGATAGAGCCACTGGTGGCGCTTCTATTTTGGTTAGGCAGGGTGTTATGCATAGCCCTGTCCCTCTTAAAAGCAATCTTCAGGCTGTTGCTGTCCGTCTAACTTTACAGGTAACCTTTACTCTTTGTTCTTTGTACATTTCTCCTTCTTCTGCTCTTCAGCAGTCTGATCTTCAGAATCTATTCGACCAGCTTCCCAAGCCCTGTATCATAATGGGTGATCTTAATGGCCATAACCCTTTGTGGGGAAGTGCCGATATTAACAGTAAAGGGAGAATCCTTGAAGACTTCATGTCTAATAATAATTTATGTCTTTTCAATGATGGATCAGCCACATATTTACACCCTGGTTCTGGAACTTATTCTGCACTTGATCTGTCCCTCACGGACCCAAATATTTATAATGAATTTGACTGGTCAGTACACGATGACCTGTGTGGAAGTGACCATTTCCCCACAATCCTTTCTGCTATAAACCCAAACGATGATCCACCAACAACAAGGTGGAATTTTAATAAGGCCAACTGGCCATTATTTCAGACACTGTGTGCTGACACATTACAGTCCGACCTTTTTTGTTAATGTTACAGATCCGATTCAGTTGTTCTCTGATAAACTGAAAAACATTGCCGATGAAACTATTCCTAAGGCTTCTGCTAAACCACATATTCGAAAACCATGGTTTACTGACGATTGTAAACAAGCTAGAAAGTGTAGGAAAAAGGCAGAGAAATACTTTCGCCGCCACCCTACAGTTCACAATTTAAATAATTTTAAAATAAACAATGCCAAGGCTCGACGTACATTTAAACAAAGTAAACGTCAGTCATTGAAGAACTTTGTATCAAAGATCAATTCCCGTGCACCAATGACGAAGGTATGGAACATGGTACAGAGAATCAAGGGCAAAGGTAGAAATTCAAGTGTTCATCATCTCAAAGATGGCCACGATCTTTTAACTGATAAAAATGACATTGCAAACAAGTTGGGTGAAACTTTAGCGAGACATTCTTCTTCATCCAATTACAATCCAAAGTTTCAGATATATAAAGATCATCAAGAAAAAAATAAAATTAACTTTCATTCTGATAATGGTGAAGATTATAATGAAGTATTTTCACTACATGAGCTGAATACTGCCTTAACGCAAGCTCATGATACGGCAACAGGTGTTGATAATATCCACTATCAGCTCCTGAAACATTTACCTATTGCTTGTCTTGAAACACTTCTGAACATTTTTGATAATATTTGGATGACAGGGCATTTTCCTCCTTCGTGGCGTCATGCCATTGTTGTACCAATACCTAAGCCTGGCCGGGATCATACAGATCCATCCAACTACAGACCTATTTCATTAACTAGCTGCGTTTGCAAGACCATGGAACGCATGGTCAATAATAGATTAGTGTGGTTTCTAGAATCCAATAATCTAATTACTAACATTCAATGTGGTTTTCGTAAAAATAGAAGCAGTATTGACCATTTGGTTCGACTAGAATCATTTGTTAAAAATTCCATTGTAAATAACCAGCATGCTGTATCAATCTTTTTCGACCTAGAGAAAGCTTATGATACAACATGGAAAAATGGTATTTTAAAGAGATTTACATGACTTTGGTTTGAGAGGCCGTTTGCCTCATTTTATATCACAGTTTTTAGCTGACAGGCAATTTCAAGTGCGTGTTGGATCAACCCTGTCTGACCATTATAATCAGGATCAGGGGGTTCCACAAGGAAGTATTTTGTCCGTTACTTTGTTTAGCATAAAATCAATAGTCTCTCAAAAGTATTAAATGACTCAATAGATGGGTCATTGTTTGTGGATGATTTTAACGTTTCATGTCGTGGTAAAAATATGCATACCATCGAGAGACAATTACAGATGTGTTTAAATAAAATTCATAAATGGTCACTTGAGAATGGCTTTAAATTTTCACAGATAAAGACCAAATGTATACATTTCTGTCGGAAATATAAGCCTCATAAAGATCCCGAACTGTACTTGGATGGCTCTCCAATTAACGTTGTAAAGGAAGCCAAGTTTTTGGGACTGATTTTGACAAGCATTTGACCTTTTTACCACATATTAAGTCTTTGAAGACTAAATGCCTGAAGGCATTAGATCTATTAAAAGTCGTGTCCAATTCAAAGTGGGGAGGGGATCAAACTACTCTCCTTCATTTGTACAGATCACTCATCCGGTCAAAACTTGATTATGGCTCCATTGTATATGGTGGAGCCTGTAAAAGCAATTTGAAACTACTGGATTCTGTCCATCACCAAGGTCTCCGACTTTGTCTTGGATCTTTCCGAACTTCTCCTATTGATAGTATTTATGTTGAAGCTGACGAACCTTCTCTCAAGCAACGCCGTATCAAATTGTCTTTGCAATATATTACTAAACTATCTTCAAATCAGTCGAACCCTGCATATAACTGTGTCTTCCATCCTCTCTATGATCTATACAACAAAAAGTCTTCTCTTGTTCCGCCTCTTGGGCTCAGAATTAAATCATTCATTGCTGCTGCCGGCATTGAGCTGGAACATATAGCTCCTTTCCGTTTGCTTTCTTCTCCTCCTTGGCAACTCGTGAGGCCAGATGTTGACTTAACATTAACCACATTTAATTCACATATTCTATAGTTCAAACATTCTCAGATCTGACATTCCATGGTAACCCAAGTGGAAACAGGTGGCAACATCCAAAGCTTGCTTCGTCGTATCAGTGTGCGCCTACTCTATTGCCAAGAACGATGGGGAGGCTTAAGGTGAAAGCATTGCTCTTCCCAAGAACACTCCAGGTACGTCACGCAATGTGTGACGTATTGTGATGAACGGTGTTAGTATTGTTTTAAAATGTATTACAGTAAGTGAGTGAGTTGAATTTAACTGAATTTCAGTAACAGTGTGACTTGATCAAGTTATACAGTTATACGATAGTGTTAAATAATACATTTCATACCAAAACCTGTCAACGAGGGACAGTAAAATATCTAGACGATGACAGATCTAGGTAAAAAAACTAGTGGTTAAGCTTTAAAATATGACTAACTGAACACTAAAACAAGACTTGGATCACCACTAGCAAAAGTTAGGCCACCACATAATGGAACATTTGGGCCGACGGTACTCCTGCCACTTCCATGGTACCCCAGCTGGAATAGACCGATCCAGTCTGTCAATCAAAACAGGCGCATGCGTCAACTTTGGCTAATCAGCAGGCCGGGCGCGCTTTGTGGATTTGTCAACTTATTTCCGAGGTCAAACGATGCCTTCAAAGCGATTTGCTTCGAATTATGCCATTTACACTCGCTATATGTATTACATACTGCTGCGATTTGATGTGTACCTTAAACAAAACCATTACGATCAAGACAAAAAAAAATTAAGGCGGATCAAGGAATGCAATAGGTCTAACGATCATTTAAATGTCGGCACTGTCGTTCACGAAACCTACCTCTGCTCGAAGGTGAGAATTTGCACGAATTTACACCCTTTCGCTCATATGCAAAAGCATTACCCTTAGATGACAACAAAAGCAGCTTAGGATTTTGCAAGTTTTATAAACACGGACAATTCTTGTAACTACAAAATTGCTTTTGCTTCACGTTTTTAGTCACTACTGGGCATTGAGTTGGTACACCATAAACCTGAAATGAGACAGTTTGGATAACTGTGGATCCTCTGTTCAAAGATTTTGCATCACACGTTTCCTATTTATGGAAGATGGGTCAGTGTGCAGGTGCAGACTGTATCTTGGATTCTTTGTGTTTATGGTGGTGTGACATACCTGTACAGAAATGCTGGCAGTTCATGAAGTCCATTATTGTGCAGGCCCCCCTAACCAACGGAAGCAAGAACGTGTATATGGAAATAAATCCTCCAGTTTAGAACATATAATAGCTTAGCAAGAATTAAAGGAAATCAATCTATTTTGGTCCCCAGCGCGTTCAGAATGGAAAAAAACCGATCTGGTTTTCAGGCACGAACATCATATTTGATACTGGAGGTTTGTAGATTAGGATTCCACAACAAAGTACACATAGAAAAATAAATTGGAAAGGATTATTAAAAAAATGGATTTCCTTATTTTCAGTGTCATTTGAGGATGGTGTACAGATTTTGAAGAGAGAAATTTTACTGAGAATAGCTGCAGATTAGCTGCTGAATATTTGCTTCTGGGTATGTCCAGAAACATCCATGGAAACATACTGTTAACAAGTCCAGTAACGTTTTCCAGATAACATATACAGACAAACAAGGTGGGCGAAGTAGTAGACGGGATACTGTTTTCCTGCTTTGTTCCTTGAAAGGTAGAAACCCATGTTTTCACAAACAACTAATTTAACTAAATTTGAACAACGGATAAATAAATAAAGGTGACACGCTCAGTTTTGACAATCTATTTATAGATACCGAAACGATCTGCAACCTGAACATGTGGTTGTGTTACAATATTACAATGGGAGTTTTTGAGAAAAGACAACAAACAACATAATTAAGTTACCTTTCCCCTGCTAATATCTTAGACGAACGTGAATTGCCTGATAGATGATTTGGTAGAAAATACGCTTCCTAATCTCAGCAGCTGGCTAGACGATTTTTCATCAGGCATGTAGATCTAACTACATTTTCACTCGCCAATTATCCAACCTGTCAACTAAAATAAATTGAAAATAAAATACGTATAACTTTCCTTTTAAAATATCACGAACGACGGATACCCATGCACAACAAACAGAATTCATCAACAACATTCGCAATCACGTACGTTTCGCCGGCGGTGACGCCATTGTGATTAGTCCGTGGTTTTCCCCCCTAACGTCAAAAACGAATTGGGCGGGGCTTATCGGCCAGGACTGGATCGGTCTATTGCAACATTCCTCTGGTGACCAGCGATTTGTAGAAAGTGTAGTCATGTAGGAAAAAATAACCTAAATACCACTATTAAAACCAGAGAGTATGAGTTTTCTATTATTGTGCTACTGGTTATGAGACCAACTCCGGGGAACAATTGTTTTACGCTTACATAACCCCTTTTGGAGGTACAGCCACTAACAATAAAAGTTTAGTCATTGTCTTGGGGTAATAATGTCCATTAGGTTGTGTGCGCTTTGGAAATTCCGGAGAATATGAAGGCTCCCTAAACTCTGCAGGCTTCTGCATTACAGAGTGTCAGAAGTTCCGTGCTCCCGTTAGAGATCTGCGACAAGAGATCAGGAGGTACCAAAACAGCCGGGAGTCTGATGTTAGTGTTCTTGAGATGTAAGCGTGACAATTATTATTATTTTGTTTAAAAGATTAAAATATACCATACAGCAAAGAGGGTTCGGGTTATCCTTGCTTATATTTTTATTATCATTTAGCCGAGTTAATAGCTAAAGTGTCCTAAAACTACCCGGTTGTAGTGACAAATGATTAAAATCAACGAAAACAGTTTTTCGGTAAGCATCATCAAATTAGGTTACGTTTAGCAACGCTATTGATCAAGTTTATGTATTTGATGGTGGTCTGTATCTGCCTATTTTACATGTTTTACTATGGAGACAATATTTTGTTCTGTCGCAACTGAAAGGATGGCAAGGCTCTGTTTTCTTGACAGGAGCTACATGGACGTCTTTGAAAATGCAGGTGTGTATTACCTGCTTTAGAGAACCTGTCCTGGTTATTTGTATTTCTGTAACACTTAGAATGAAAGTGCTTCATCTCAAATAGATTTTAGTGAATAGCTAAAATGTACGGAAACCTCTCGGGTGTTGTGTGGCAGAACATCAAAATCAATGCACACCAGTTGAGCATCATGAATAATGTGCAGTACAAAGGGAACGGAAGTAAAAGAAATAGAGCTACGTGGAGCATTCTTATTGATCGGTATTTCAATGGTATCCTATCTTAACCATACATCATATACGTGACTTTTTAGTGTGAATCGTATCTGCCTTCTGAACATCCAGTAAGTCAACTGTCAGGAGATTCTAACGTAACTGCATAGAACAGGAGGACCCTTCAGTTTGTGTGACTGACTTGACTGGAACGTCTTTCAAAATGCAGATGGATACAACGTTGTTCGGGACCATTTTCTTGGTTACTGGTATATCAATAGCATACAGTTTCAAACAAATTAATTATAGAAAGACCGGCATTGGAGCTCCAGCCATTTTAGACCACCCCCAACATCTTCAAGTCCAGGAAGTATTTGGGCCTTTAGCCTGTGCCATTCTGTGTTCTCGAAATTCATGCAAAGAGTTCCAGTATTCAGCCGCAAGTCGCTTGTGCATCACACGACACACACATACAGTATCTGGGAGTGTCATTAACCCAGGCAGTGGTTTGTTTCACACTTTCATCGACACCAAAGAAGGTACTGTATACCCTTAATCTTTAATTTCCAACCTTCGCATAAGATTTGACAGAAGAATGTGCGTTGTGCATGAGGTTTTAGAATGTTTAAAAGCAACCTGATTTTACATCACATCGGCAATAGCTCAGCCATATTGTGACTAAAACAGGTCATACTTTGATAAGTAAATTAAACACCAAACTATGTTGACAAAGTAGTGTAAAACAACTAGAATATAACAGTTATAGATTTAAAACTAGCATCTAAATTGTAAACGTCACTAATCAGGACAATGCAATATTTACACGGACTGTAGATACCTAACAACTGAAGGTAGATACTGGAGACCCAGGGGACGTGTAGAGTATTGGAATAAAATAAAACATACACTCTTAAAAAGGAAATGCATAAGCAATTTTCAAAAGGATATATTGCGTTAGTTTAAGAGCTATTATTTCATGTAATTTCAATGGTAAAAAAGGTGAAAATTCAAACGTCTACAGACAAAGAGTTTGCCAACACAACAGCCTTTATTGAGCCTGTTTACTTGACTCCACAAGATAAAACGCTGTCTTCCATGTCGCCTGTGAAGAAGACATATTGGTATTCATCACTGAACCAGACTTGCCCCCACTTTCTAAGGTTCCAGTTCCGGACTCTACGACACCACTACAAGCGATTGCGCCGATGGACGTCTCTCAAAACAGGGGCGACAACCGGCCTTCATGGTGGAATCTCCACTTCACGATTTAGTTTGGTTGCATATTCTTCTCAAACCAGGGATGTGAGTTGCAGTCAAGACGATTACGCAAGTGAGCAACCTGGATGAAGTGATCGGGGGCTTTGGTGATAACTCCTGGACGGCCGCCTTTCGGACGATCTTGGCGGAATTGGTCCCGAATAGGAAACGATCCCAAAGGCTAGATTTGGTGCTCTGGTGAACGTTGAAATGTCAGGCGATTGCGATTCCCCAACTTCTAGGCAGCCTATGTCGATGTTTCGATTTGAGGCATTCAGTCGAGTCATGATTATATGCTCCTTCCAGGCAAAAAAAGAAAGAAAAAATTAAACACGACGTTTTCTTTTTTCATAGTGAACAACAAAAATAATAATATCCCAAGTACACTGTCGCCAGGCTCTCCATTGTTCTCGGTGCCCTTGGTTTGGTACTCCTGATCTCTTGGCGCAGATCAGGAGAGTGCCCGGATTCTCCAATGGGAGTACAGCCCTTCTGACACTCTGGGTAATGCAGAAGGCTGCAGTGTTGGGAAGCCTTCATATTCTCCAGAAAGTTCTTGGTGGGTTCGACTAGGCAGCATTTCCTGGGAGAAGTCCCATTCGCTGTCTGGGCTGCGTGTAGAGGGGGCAAGGGCCCTGAGCTGATGAACCTTACCAGCCTTGCTGTGCCAGGATCACCCGAACCATCTCTGCTGCATACTATCTTTAATATGAAAAACATAATAATAATAGCATATGTTACGCGCATATATCCATGCTAAAGCATGTACAAGGGGCACAAGATAAAGATGAGCTTAATGGTTAAGAGCTACAGTTCAAAGGCTATCTTGAACATGCGTGTTTTTAGATTGGATCTAAAAGAATTACAGTCACAACAGTCTCTGAGGATCTGCGGGAGACTGTTCCAGGCTATAGATCCTGCATGGACAAAGGAGCTCTTTCCATACATCACATGCTTTTACTCTCTCTTGCTCGTGCAATTGGCTTTGCATGCTTTTTAAGGGGGGTGATGTTTTGGCGAATATTTCTTCAAACGCTTCCAAAACAAGGGAAAAGGTTCACATTGGCCCTGAAGCTGTTTACAATCACACAAAGATGCTGTTTTGGAAAGAAATAGCATATTTGTATTGTTGTATCCGCAGCTACAAGAATCCATTATTCTCAAAATCACCTATATGTTTCTCTTTTTTGAAGAGTGTATTATTCGATTAAAACGCGTTGTTTACAATATAAGACATGTCTTAAATACAATATTCAGTGGACAAAAAGTTTACAATATGTTAACCCTCTTAGAGCTACTAGCCACTGGTTCAGATGTGACGGCACTTCTCTGGGAAAATGACGTAGATCGGTTTATCTGTACAAATTCATGAAGTATCAGTTGACATGATAGAGGTTTTGGCAACTGTATTTATTGAAATCGGGGGATAAATCCCAATTGAATTCTCTATAGTAGGGGTTTCAGATAGAGTACACAATATTTCTGAAATATTGACGATTAATTTTAACTCACTCATGCAAAAAGCTGGAATATTGCTGAGGGTGGGGTTAACCAACAAACAAACATAAGATGGAGTAGGAACTATTATTATTGGCTTCAAGTAAGGAAATAATATATATCAGGATTTGTTATCCTCGTTCGAACCCTGGACATGTCATGCATGAGGCCAAATGCTCTCCATTGCAGTTAGTGCACTGGATAACATTTGTGAATTCAGTGCTTTCATTACCTTTCGACAAGTGGTTTGTAAGAATGATATTTATCATTGTGTTCCAAAAGAAATCTCTGTCTGTACAATAATGAATTTGTAACAGTTTCCTTCAATGTTGTCATTCTTAATTGGTTGTATATTGCCATTGTGGTATTCTTGGCAATTTATAGTTTTGCACTCCTGGCATGTACCTGCATATGTATTCCCAGAGATGACCTGTACACACTGGATAAAAAGTAATCAAATATTGATTAAGGTGGATTCAGTCAGGTGCCCTAAAAATAGATGCATTTTTCTTAAGGTACAAAACGGTAAGGTGGAGTATAACTTGGCATCAGAGGGAAATAGATTTTCTTATGCATGGATATCGCATGTAATTGACGATGAATACTGTGCTGTAACTCCCTTCAAACAGCGTTTTATGGACATGTTTATCCAAGAGCGGACTTTGTTGCTAGAAGTACTCAAATGAGAATTATGTGTTTTGTTTGTATGTAATAGTCATGCACATGTTTTCTCATGAATGACAAAACTAATACTTGGTGAAATCTTCATTCCACCACTACTGACTTTGCAAAACCAATCTCTTTTTATCATCTAAAGTGTGCGAAACCTAGTAAACGCTTAATGCGCACTCAAAAGCAAAAGTTATTGTTACTGACAAACAAGAAACGGCATTAGTGTCACCCTCGGTCTTGACGTGGGGTCGTTTCTTGATTGTTTTGCTAATAGTGTCGCCATAAAAGCCAAATAGTGTTTCTATGAACGGTGAATCGACAAACAACACGGAGGAATGGTACAAGACCGAACCATACTTATAGCTTTCCATTTGTCATTTCCCTCGACAATGTTCACGTGGAACTTGTCCAGAACGATGCTTCAATACTTCTGAGTGAGTTAAACAATTTATACAATGAAAATATTTTAAAGATTAAAACCTGTCAACGATGGACAGTAAAAACACTAGAGTTAGTGAGTTATATTTTAATGTCACATCGGCAATATTTCAGCCATATCGTGACGAGAACATTTGACATTGAAATAGAATATGTATAGATAATATAAAAAACCTGCCGACGAAGGACAGTAACAACACTAGAGAATCACAGCTATGAATATAAAACTACCGAACAAAGCTTAAACATTCCAATTAAAGAAGACAATACAGTATAAAAGACGGGCTATAGATCGCCAACAACTGAAGGTAGACCACAACACCAGGAACCATGAGGACTTACACCACTTTCGCTACCTCCATGGACCCTAGCTGGATTTACACCATCCCTTCAGCCGCTGGCGATGGTAGGAAGATTTGCCGAAAATTTAAAATAACAAAAATACTACATTTAAAACAACTGGTAAATTTAAATTTCCTTTGACCATTTCGGGACTTACGTACCCTCTCAGGAGGACAATAATTTTACAGTACTTTAACTCCCTTTGAGAGTACAGCCACTAACAACCTAAGTTACTAATCTTAATTACCAATCTTTAAAATATATCTATTTACAAAACACACTAATCAGAATTCATCAAACAAATCAATTTCTTAAAAAATCAATAATTAAAAAAATAACATTTGTAAAATAAATTCTTCATTGTTTTTACATTGAAATATTTATCCCTTATGATGGAGAATTCAACACAGTAACCTATATAGGGTTTTATTACATGTAATTTCTTAATACCTACTTGAGCGTCCCACTTCTTTTGCATCAGATCACGGATGTAAGTTCTAATGCTAGCTTTGTAATCAGAGTATGGAATTAGAAGTGGTGTCACAGATTTGTTGAGTGCTGCCTTAGCAGCAAGATCAGCAAGTGTATTCCCAGAAATGCCAACGTGGCTGGGTTACCAACAAAACACGATGTCACATTTGCCAGTAGCAAGGTCATTATACAATTCAATAATTTCTATAAAAGGGGATGTTTACAAGAAAGATTTTTAATAACCTGAAGACACGAAAGAGAATCGGAAACGAGTATGTATTGTTTTTATTTACGGTGTTTATTATTATATTTAAGAGCTGTTAATATGGCGTTAGCTTCTGCTGTGAAAATAAAGTTGTTTTGGGGCAATCGAAAAGATAATGTTTTGGATCCAATGACAGTGGCACAAGCCACTGCGCCACCATCCTTGGACCCATCTGTAAATAAGGATTTGTATGTATTATATTTAGTTTTTAATTGATTAAATTCTTGTTTATATTGTTATTAATTAGTTTCAAATTTCTTAAACTTTGTCAGAGTTAGGTCAACTTCAGGCCTCACCAGTTGCCAAGGAGAAGAAAGAAGACGGGAAGGAGCTATATTTTCCAGCTCAATGCCGGCAGCAGAAATAAATGGCTTAATTCTGTGCCCAAGAGGCGGAACAAGAGAAGGTTTTTTGTTGTATAAATCCTCATAAAGAAGATTGAAAACACAGTTAAATGCAGGATTAGACTCGTTAGTTTTGTTATATACTGTAATGATAATTTGATTCGACGTTGTTTAAGGGATGGCTCATGAGCCTCAACATAGAGACTATGAATAGGAGAGGTTCTAAAAGAGCCAAGACAAAGTCTTGGATAGCTTGATACCAAGTCAAGTGCCTTCAGGCATTTCGATTTAAGGGATTTGATATGTGGAAGGAAAGTTAAATAAGAGTCGAAGATTAGGCCCAAGAACTTGGCCTCCTTAACAACTTTACAGAAATGTATGCAATTAGTTTTTGATTTAGAAAATTCAAAGCCGTTTTCAAGATACCATTTATTTATTTCGTTTAAACACAACTGCAGTTGCCTTTCAATGGTATGCATGTTTTTACCACGACAAGAAACATTAAAATCATCCACAAATAATGATCCATCAACTGAATCATTTACAACTTTTGATAAACCATTAATTTTGATACTGAATAATGTGACAGACAATATACCTTGTGGGACACCCTGATCCTGATTATAATGGTAAGACTGGGTTGAACCCTTCATTTAAAAAGTTGGATATAAATTGAGGCAGACGGCCTCGTAATCCAAAAACATGTAAATCATTTAAAATCCTGTGTTTCCATGTTGTGTCGTATGCTTTTTTCTAGATCGAAAAAGATCAACACTGCATGTTGTTTGTTAACTATGGCATTCTTAACAAAAGATTCCAAACGCACTAAATGATCGATGGTACTTCTGTTTTTACGGAAACCGCATTGTATATTTGTTATTAGCTTATTTGTTTTCAAGTACCAAATGTGGCGATTATTTATCATGCGTTCCATGGTCTTGCAAACACAGCTAGTTAGTGACATTGGCCTATAATTGGAAGGATCCGTATGATCACGTCCAGGTTTTGGGATGGGAACAAAGAGAGCATTCCTCCACGACCATAGGATGGCGACGGAAATAGTGCTCGGCTTTTTCCCCGTGCCTTCCTAGCTTGTTTGCATTCATTGTTAAACCATGGTTTTCGTACATGAGTAATTGAAGAGGACGTTGGGATACACTCGTCAGCTATATTATTATCCAGTTCATCTACACAGAGAGTTTCATATAAAGGCCAGTTAACCATTTTAAAATTCCATGTTGATGAAGGAGGAACATCACATGGATTCACAGGTTTTAGTAATGTTGGGAAATGGTCACTTCCACAGAGGTCGTCGTGGACTAAACATTCAAATGCACTCCATAGGTTGGAGTCAGTAACTGACAAATCAAACGCTGTATATGTTCCTGTGCCAGGATGAAGATACGTATTTGAACCGTCATTATAAATGCATAAACCATTGTTTGAAATAAAATCCTCCAGTAATTTACCTTTGGTGTTTGCATTAGTGCCACCCCAGAGTGGGTTGTGGCCGTTTAAATCACCCATGATTATACAAGGTTTAGGTAATTGATCATAAAGAGCTTGCAGATCGGTTAGTTGAACAGTTGATGACGGCGGAATGTATAAAGAACACAAAGTGAATGCAACGTAAGTCGCACTGCAACGGCTTGGAGATTGGTTGTGAGTGTACCTGGGCTATGGATAACATATTGCCTCACTAGGATTGACGATCCACCAGTAGCTCTGTCACCCGAGGGAGAAAAACAGTGATATGCACTGAACTGACGTAAGTCAAAATTATCAGTATGTTTCAGATATGTTTCCTGTATGGAGAGAGCTGACGGTTTAAAATCTTGGAGTAATAATTGTAAATCATTTAATTATTCCAAAGTCCTCTACAATTCCATTGTATTATAGGTGAGGACATTATTTCTTAGAAGGATAAACAGGAGACTTACCCCGCACCTTCCTTGATGGCGACAAGCTATGAGTCCTACCATGGGTTTGCTCGGACACATCCATGTCATCAAGGGATCCAAAGTTATTAATAATTTGGATATGGTTATACGCCCCTTTTGGTGTTCTTCCACTTTGATTCTGTTTGAAAGTTTCACTGTTCTGTTTTGACTTGTGTTTTGCAGCTGGTTTGACAGTTGGTTGGGGGTTAGGTGACCGTTTCTGAGATGTATCTATCTCAGGTGATGTCGTTGATTGAAGTATACCTTTGGATGAGTCTGTGGTTAGTGAACTGCAGGTCACTTGTGAAGGCC
Source organism: Haliotis rubra (assembly GCF_003918875.1). Classification (NCBI taxonomy): domain Eukaryota; kingdom Metazoa; phylum Mollusca; class Gastropoda; order Lepetellida; family Haliotidae; genus Haliotis; species Haliotis rubra. Next base: position 276,205 of record NW_025767209.1, on the reverse strand, counting down.
GTGACTGAGCTTCAGCAGATAGCAAGGTTGGAGCAGAAGTCATTGCCCATGTGTAGTCTGTATGGCCACCTACAGAATTACAAAAAATATGTTTTGGCTTGGATGCCTGTAGAGATGCAGTAACTGCGTCTGAATAAGTTTGACCTGATTGGTCTTGTGAAACAACAATTTTCTTTGCCTCTGAAAACGGTATGTTATGCTGATGCTTAAGTTGTGAAATTTTGGATTGAAGCTTCCAAGTAGGACAATCCATGAAAGAAGATGGCTTATTGCCAGAACAGTTGACACAAGCAGGAGTTTTGTCCATAGGTTACCGTCTTCACACTTTCCGGAATATCTTCGATATGCAGTGGGATTGTGGCAAGACTTTGATCCGTGACCATATATTTGGCAGGTATAGCACCTCGAGGGACTTGGTATAAATGTGTCGACCTTCAAATTGCAGTATCCCGCTTTTAGTGATTGCGGATGTTGAGGAAGACAAAACGTGAACAACTAAGTGTTTATTTTGAAGGTCTCGTTGTTCTTTCTTGCAGTAAAAGGTTTGACGTCAGTGACGCCTTGAGCATGCAATTCTGTCACAATCTCATGTCCTTTCATGTCTGCAAGGCAACGTCCAACATCACCCAAAAATTTAGATGATTGTAGAATCTGAGATTGGATCAGTTTCCGACACTCGATGAGCAGTGAACGAGATCTTAGTTTTTTAATTTCCTTGACATCACCTGCCAAACCTTTGATGCCTTTCGCTACAGCGAAGGGATTCAGCTTTAGAGCTCCACCATCCGGTGCTGACATAACTAAGAAACGAGGCCAGTGATCCGGTTTTTTGTGAGGACTGCAGGAGCCTCATCCTCAGAAGAAAACGAATCATCAGATTCGTGTGATCGTTTTTTAAGTGACGATGCCATGGTAGATATATACATGATTCACCCTCCTAGCTCCCCACCCACCATGGAGTGTCAACAAGGACGATGCCTCATGTCTGTGGGCCTCCAGCAGACGGAACCAAGGATACTAGGAGGGTATACTCAAGCAGGAAAATATCTTTAAAAGATAGATCCTACCAGATTGGTCCATGTGCCATCGCCTTCTGAGCATTTAGACTCTAGGCAAATTGAATAAGAAATGTTTCGAAATCAAGTGATGTTTTATAAATTAAAAGAGCCGAGACCTAAAGTCCACCATATAGTTCAAACTATTTTTTTGCAAGTACAAGTAATGCACAGGGCTCGACATGACCAGCCGATTGATAGAATCGGGCCCATTCTACCACCCGTCTAGGTGAAGTTAGGGCCGAAGTAGTGTGTTGGGCAATAGGAATGCTGTTCCTGGCTCCTATTCCCTCAACCACCAGACTCCCTTCCTCCACCGACACAGCGGCGCAACCCACGGCAAGCGGGTTGATGGACCAAATATACCCCCGGGTCCACAACGGTTGAAAAGCGCTTAGCGTTACCCAGCACCCACCACGAGGAGGTGGCTCTTCACGGGTGCGGAGTGAGTTGAGAGCGGAAGGTCGCGGGTTCGATCCCCGACCACGTCATACCAAAAGACGTTATAATATGGTACTTGTTGTCAATGCCTGGCGCTCGGCATTAATGGGTACAACAAGGACTGGTCAGCTCGGAGTCAGTATAATGTGTCTGAGTGGGGTATTCATGCTTCACTGCGGCATGGCATCTCAGTTGGCTAGCACTATAAAACCAGCTTCAGTCTGGGCTAGTACAAGCAGCTGCACATACACATACGCATGCACGTCGTAATATGAGCGAAATATTCTCAAGCACGACGTTAAACCCAATTTCACCTCACCTAACTTCTGAGTGAGTTAGTTGGTATTATTAAGTCATATCGGCAATATTTCAGCCATATCGTGACTAAATCAAATTATAGATTTATAATAGTTGAAAGGAAATATTAAAATCCTATCAACGAAGGACAGTAAAACAACTAGACTATCTCAGATATAAATTTAGAACTGGTAGTTAATATATAGTAATCTATTAATGACAAACGACAGTACAAAATAAAGCAGGTTCTAGATTGCAAACAACTGAAAGTAGATCACCATACTAGGGACTCTATACTTCTGAAGTCTGCTTTGAGAGAAAATTATAAGCGTCTGATTGTGGGGTCTTTTAATGTAGACATCGTCGGCAATGTTTCTCGAACATGTCATGCTTCCTGCACTTTCGTTCAATTCGAATGACTGTTGGTTCCGTTTCTTCGACCATTTTAACTAACCCTTTTTCTGGTTTAAGTCCGCAACTTCATTCACAAGATGAAATGAAACAATCCCATGTTGGAATTGAGGAACAAAAACATCAGAGGTTGAGCTGTAAAAGTAGTATGTAAATCTAAAACTGTTTTAGGTGCTTGAAGATACATCACTATTCTTGGGACCATGAGTACTTGAAGTACTTTTGCAACCCGCATGGATCCCAGCTGGATTGACACCATCCTTTCGGCCGTTTTGATTTGTATTCCTATTTAGCTAAGTACATATATTCTGCGATCAGAAAAATACTTTGAATGAAATAGGACGTATATACTCACTCAGTGGGACAGTAATTTTATCAACCCGTGGAGATCCAGGTTAGAATTGGTCTTCAGCAACATATGCTTGTCGTAAGAGGCGACTTACGGGATCGGATGGTCAGGCTCGCTGATTTGGTTGACTGATGTCATCGGTTCCCTATTGCGTAGAATGTTGCTCATGCTGTTGATCACTGGATTGTCTGGACCAGACTCTATTAATTACAGACCGCAGCCATATAGACGAAATATTGGTGAGTGCAATCAATCAATCAATCAATAAAGAACAATCAATCAATAAATACTTTTATCAGTAACAATATAATACAATCATGCCATTGTTTTTACAAAAATCATACACTGCCAATAAACCCATTTGTAATGTCTGGACGCTTATTGATGCTATTGCTAGGACCGTACAAAATAGAAGGCAAAAATATAAAGGAATTTAGTAGGGATTGCTGACAACTATGGTTATCTATCCTCTTAACTTTTAAAAATAGTATGTTATGTCATGCTGAAAGTGAAATATAATTAAGAACGTAAAGTGTAATTCTTATTGTAATTGGTTGTTTTAGAAGCTTTGTCAAATAGTCCCTATATCTTTTCATCAAATAGTATGTTATCTCATGCTGGAAAAGCAATACAAACAAGAACGTAAAATGTAATTCTTATTGTAATTGGTCGTTTTAGAAGCTTTGTCACAGAGTCCAATATCTTTTCATCAAATAGTATGTTATGTCATGCTGACATTGAAAAAGAAACCAATTTTGTCAAGAACGAAAATGTAATTCTTATTGTAATTCGTTGTTTTAGAGTCCAATATCTTTACTTCAAATGCCTCGGTTCTTGAACTATTGCCAAATTTGCAGATCCTAAGACATGTTCAGAGATCAGGAAAGACAACCCAGCTGCCCACAGTGGAGAGTACACCATCATGCCTTCAGCTCCTCAGTTTAAGGGTGTGTCGGTTAAGGTTTACTGCCTGATGAATGACACACACCAGCTGGAGTATGTCACACTGCCAAACGAGAACGTTGGAAACTATCCTAATAAGTCGAACCCAAACTGTGTACATGAGGTGCCAGGTGTACCATCAGGTGCTGTTGACAAAGTTGGAGTAACAGTTTATCAGAAGATCAGAATTATACCGTCGGTAAGTGCACATTTCAATTTAGATCTTTTACTTCACCTGTGACAAATCAAACAAATGCTGTCTCTGTCACAATACAGGTGACGTCTATATTGTTTTGCAAACGTGTCCGTCCCCTGCCAATTGAGTTTAGGAGTGTGATAAAATTAGCCTGGTCATTTTTTTCTGGCCAGCAGATATTCGTGGATTTCATTTACGTGCGTATCGCAACAATTATATATATCAGAGAGATGTGTAGAAGTGGTGAATCTGTTAGCATGCCACAAATCTATTCTTTCCCGATTGTGTCTCTTATCGTGTCAGTATTATACCCAGGTTTACCTATTGTAAGTGCTTTATTTTGAACAGTACATAGTATTTTTGTAAACCTGTACACTTTTCAATTTGAGAAACGATAACTAATTCTCTTCAGGACTTCAAAATGTACACACTTAAGTTTTCACGGTATGTTCTGATATTGTGGAAGTATTTCCTGACGAAAGGCCACATTTCTGTGCTTCAGACAATGACTGTTGTAAGAGATGACTCCATCTTCACAAGCGGAACCCCGACGGTGCCACGTCAGTTTGGTAGCGCAGCAGATTGTTACTCACATCAAGGACACTGCAATCCAGTAGGGACCTTTCACATCGACACCCTGGGCACTGGGGTGAAATTCGCCACTGACGTAAGTGAACATTTTCGTTAGTACTATTCATGTACGTAAATCAACAGGCAAGCATCATATGTATGTGCGTGTACGGCAGTATATATGTGTGCGTGTGTGTGTGTGTGTGTGTGTGTATTACCACGAAGTGCTGGGGTCACAAGACAATCCATGTAACCATCTTGATGTCACGAGAAGCAGAATGATTTTTCTTTGTCCACTCATAAGAATTGTATGGTAATAGATATTACATTGTTCCGCTTTCGTGCACAAATAAATGTATTCATATAATTATGACCACGATTCATATTGCTTCATTATATCATAGACTTGTCATGTAAAACGTTCATTATGTAAAACGTATTGGAGTACATCTTTCTTTTTCAGCTCGGGTGGAATGGTTCCGGATACGCAGCCAATGTTTACAGTATTACCCGGTCACATGATGGCGCTGTCATTGATCTGGTGTGTGGAGGCTGGTGTGGGGGATGTGATCCTGTGGGAGACATGGTCCTCTACCCAAACAGTCAGGATATTCAGCCATAGACCTGGTGTGTGGAGGCTGGTGTAGGGTGTGTGATCCTGACAGAGACACGATCCTCTACCCAAACAGCCAGGATATTCAGTCATAAATATGAGTGAGTGAGTTACACTTTCAGTGAGTGAGTGAGTTAATATTTAACGTCACATCGGCAATATTGCAGCCATATCGTGACGAGGATCTGAATAATAAACAAAGTCGCAACAATATAAGTCAAGTTATAAAACCCTGTCAATGACGGAGAGTAAAATGACTAGATGATCACCGATATAGATATAGAACTAGTATGAAAAACCAATCACTTGTAACTATAGAAGACAATTCAATATAAAAACAGGCTATATATTGCCAACAACCGAAGGTAGATCTCAATACTTGGGACCATGGGGAATAACAGTAAATTTGTTTCCTGGAAGGACCTATCTGGATTTACACCATCCCCGCAGCCGTTAACAATTCAATCAACTCTAGCCATACATTAAAAATGACACATATTCTACGACTAAAAAGGTGGTACATGTAAGTATAAATTTACCTTGAGTAACGAGTGAGTGAGTGAGTTGAATTTAATTTAATTTTAGTGATAGTGTGACTTGATAAAGTTCTACAGTAACATGATAGTTTTGAATAATACATTCCAAACCAAAACCTGTCAACGAGGGACAGTGAAATAACGAGACGATCACAGATATAGGTCTAACACTAGTAGTTAAGCTTTAAAATATGACTAAATGAACACTAACACAAGACTATAGATCACCGGAAGCAAGAGTAGGCCTCTACATCAGGGGACATTTGGGCTGACGCTACTTCTGCTACTTGCATGGTACCCCAGCTGAGATTGCAACATTAATAATAATAATAATAACTGCATTTATATAGCTCATCATTCACTAATAAATGCTCTGTGCGCTTAAGATGGAAATTGACACTTGAAAAGAAATGTTTTGAGGCCAGTCTTAAAAGATGTTAGTGACTCGCTGGTTTTAAGTTCAAGCGGTAGCGCGTTCCACTGCGTTGCTGCATTGAAAGCGAACGACCTTTTGCCAAAGTTGGTTTTGATGTTTGGCACTGTCACTAGCATTTGGTTTTGTGATCTCAGTTAGCGTGAGGGCTGATACAGGGGCAGTAACTCTGCGAGGTAGTCAGGGGCCATTCCGTTGAGACACTTGTACGTCATTACAATAGTTTTGTAGTCAATTCTTGCGGTGATAGGTAGCCAGTGTAGATCGTTTAGAATTGGAGTAATGTGATCGAAGACTTTAGACTTTGTAATGATTCTTGCAGCAGTGTTTTGGAGGGCTTGAAGGCGACGTAGCTGATCTTTGTTGACGTTGTTGAGGAGGCCGTAACATTCCTCTGGTTACGGGCGATTTGTAGACAGTGAAGCCATGTAGGTGAAAACAACCCAAATACTACTATTAAAACCACAGAGTATGAACGGTACTATCAGTGATATGAGACTTGCGTACCCTCTCAGGAGGATAGTAATTTTACAGTACTTTAACCCCCTTTGAGGATACAACCACTAACAATTTCAGTTGCTAATTTAAAAATACACCTATCTACTAAAAAAATCAATCAAAATGAATTAATTAAATCAATTTCTATTATAAACGTAATGATTAAATGAAATTAACATTTGTAAAAAGATCCTTAACAGTTTTTTACATAGACATATTTATCCCTTATGATGGAAACTTCAACACAGTCAAGCAGGATATGCTTGACTGTGGTTCTCTCATCACAAGGGGTACAAAACGGAGGATCCTCACTTTTCAACGGGTACTCATGAGTATATCGTGTATGACCATGATGACCTCTTCAAATCTGGACTGACAACCCAAGTAGGTATAACCAATATAGGGTTTTATTTCATGTAATTTATTAATTTTATTAATACCAACCTGGGTGCCCCACTTCTTTTGCATCACACCATTACGAATATAAGATCTAATATCAGTTTAGTAATCAGAGTATGGAATAAGAAGTGATGTCTCCGACCTGTTGAGTGCTGCCTTGGCAGCAAGATCGGACATTGTGTTCCCAGAAATGCCAACGTGGCTGGGTAACCAACAAAACACGGTGTCTCATTCGCCAGTAGCAAGATGATTATATAATTCTATAATTTCTATTTATAGTGGATGTTTACAAGAAAGATTTTTAATAGCCTGAAGGCACGAAAGAGAGTAAGAAAAGATGATATATTGTTTATATTTAAGGTGCTTATTAATATATGTTATGGCTGTTAACTCATTAAGCCCGAGAGCCCCCTTCACTACTCAACACCTGGAAGCCCTCGCTGATTGCCCACTCTCTGTGCCGAGACTAATTAGTGCTAGTCACACCTGATTTCCCTGGCAGGTTTCGGGGATCACAGGAAACTGTCTAGTCGTACAAACAAGTCCTGGCTGTTTAATTGTGTCATAAAGATATATGTTGAAAGAAATCAGGTGTGAATACATGTCGTGTATTGCAAGCTTTATGTAATGTTATTGCAAGTTTCTCTTGCAGACCTTTTGTCGGCTTGTACATTTATATTTTATCACAATATGCATACACATGTATTCTTTGTATGTAACAGATGAGACACACGTTAGCAAATTCTCTCTCTTATATCATTGTGTTAGGTTTAACTTTACAAAACATCTATGACAATGACATACTGTAAAGAAGAATTGACTTTCATACTTTATAATCTTCGACGAAAATAGCGGTTTTGCCGATACATTTCTAGTGTTTAGGAATTATTTTAAGGAAAGTACTATAACGCTAGTCTGTGACTAGCACAAAGCACATTCATAGCATTGCACTTTATTTCATACAGATTTAATGCAGAAAACATACGTGACCATACAAACATACATATACAAAATGTACACTACATATTCCTAGTATAGACATAAAACAAAGAGTCACGTGATAGGGCGTCATCAAATTTCCCGAATAGAACGTTCGGTATCTCAACTGTTCAATGTAGTGGCTGGTCATATGTTATCTGCGACCAATCGCATCATGAGATACCTGTCACAGAGGAAAGGACAGGTGACGGGGCGTGGGTGAAATTTCTGAAGAGTACGTTTGGTCACTCAGCAGCTTGGATAGAGATTGGTTATTAGCTATATCCTTGACCAGTCGATATGCTGGGTTTCGGCTTTATCAACTGCAGCTATCTTGTAACAGTTTGTGTATTGTAAACATACGCACTAGTAACGATGTATGAAATATACACATAAGACAAATAGGAGTAGATAGTCACTTTGGAGAGTTTATTTGTCCTCATTTTAGTGTTTTTCGATAAGTAAAACATAGCGATTGAAATCCAACCACTGTGTAGAGGTAGTATTTATTTTCATATACATTTTATGCAAACAACTAGTACATAAAACATAATGGTTTGCTGTACATGTAAATATAATCTTCACCTTGATACGAATGACTATCCAAACTAGAGTACACGCATTACAGAATTCACGAGGTGACACTATACTGAATTATTATAGTGTATCAACTTGCAGTTGACACCCGCACCCCCAATATTTATGAAGGTGGGCGTGCCTATATCTTTACTGAATGCAAACGAGGTTCATAAGATTACTCCATAAAGCAAGATGTCCAATGATTTAACAGCGCATCTGTTTAGTTTACACTTGTCACGGGACAAGCCTTTCAACAAGGACGTAACTATATATGCATTCTACCGGAGGTTGTTATTTCAAGGTCGAAAGAGGCGTTTAATTATCTCATTACTGTAATCTGCTTGAATGATTATACGCATGTGTATCGATACCGTAACTGATATACTATCCAGCTTTTATTTACGATGGATCAATAGAGACTGAGTTGATTGATACACGTGATAATTGCACCGGATTTGATAATTACACAGATCAAATACAAACGTTTAACAGAATGCTCATGTAAATTGCATAGAAAACTGACAATTCAAATCAACATGAAACTTTCAACAGCTTGAACAAAAATGCTTGAAATACCTTTGTATGGCTTACATGTAATAAGTTATGATATTACTTCTGTCCATTTGTGACAATGTTTTGAATTACCAACTTACTGTCTTTTGCAACAAACGTAGTAAAACATGTCATTGTTGTAATAACACTGACATGTATATATGTATTCGATGCAAAGGCTCGACTTATCACTTTATATTCGCTTAGGTAACAATACGAACTTTAGATTATGGAAAACAACTAGTTACAATTCAGTAAACTTCAAATTAGTAAGTTCAATTATGTTTAATCTATTCGAGCTTGGATGTATAATTACTTGTGTTTTTATACATTATGTTTCAGTATATGAAACATGACAACGTAATGATATCTAAAAAGTAAATTCAAACTATTCTATTGTCTTTGAATTCTTTGTATGTCCTTGAAATTTCGTATATTGTTTCCTATTTATTAGGTAGTTGAAAGAAATATAATTTTAGTAACCTCTAAACAATTACATCTAATTCAATCAAGGTGCATACGAAGTATTTTAGTATCCATTCCCAAGGAAGAGTACCAGGCACTTACCTCTGTAAACACATCATAATCCCCTTTCTCGCCGACATGCGTTCATTTGCTAAACGCTGTACAAGCCTATGGTAATGATTAGCAATTGTTATCAAAACACTTTAAATACTTCTTCTGATTGATACTAAAGGTGGGATCTCTCGTAAGAAAAGCTAACATTTTCTCAGTACTGCTAAATTGGTTGAAATAATAGGTACAGTGCGATTTTTAAAAGTACAACACACATGTGCGTCTCTCGCTAAATAAGAGGTGCTTTCTGTTGACGACTGTATGTGGCTCTCGCTGTGAGAAGATGCTAATTACCTGCCCCATAAACACGTCACTCGCTGTGAGGAGCTGATTAATTTGTCCCATATATGCGTCTCTCGGCCTTAATGAGTTAATATGGCATTTGCTTCTGCTTCTTGTATAATTATTTTCTTTGTAATAATTTACTTTATAAGTATCAAGCTGGTTTTCAAAAAGGCCACTCAACTGTTCATCACATACTTGAATTGTATAATCAAATATGTCTGTCTTTGTATAATAAGGAAATATTTTGTATGGTGTTTTGTGATGTTTCCAAAGCCTTCGATCGTGTTTGGCATAGGGGCTTGTGTGTTAATTGGAAATGTATGGTTTAAAAGGAGAGAGTGAGTGAGTGAGTGAGTTAATATTTATCGTCACATCGGCAATATTTCAGCCATATCGTGACGAGAACAGTTTATAATTATATTATAGATCAATAAAGTAGGACATTAAAAAACCTGTTGACGAAGAACAGTAAAACTACTAGTGTATCACAGATATCCATTTAAAACTAGCAATTAAATCTAAAATATTGGAACTATGATCGAGATCGAGACATTGTTCAACGCCATATTCGGGATCGTACGTTGCCGGCTGCCAGAACCGCCAACGCTGTTCAAGGCCGACCTGGTTTGATCAGTGCTTCCACCTTCCGACGCCGTATCCGTGCGGCAGGATTACGGTGTCGACGCCCATATGTTGGGCCCATCCTGACTGATAGACATCGCCGTGAACGCCGACGATGGGCTGAACAGCATCGTTTGTGGTTGTTACGACGTTGGCATGGTGTTGTGTTCTCCGACGAGTCACGTCTTCACTTGCGAATTGCTGACGGGCGTCTACGGGTATGGCGTCGATGGGGAGAACGTTACCATCAGGACTGTGTTGTGCAAACAGATCGGTGGGGTGGTGGAAGCATTATGGTGTGGGGAGAAAACAGTTATCATCACAAAACCTCTCTGGTAGTTTCTCGTGGCAGAGTGAATGCCCTTTACTACCGTGCCACCATTCTTCAGAACAACGTCGTTCCCTTCTTTAACCAACATCAAGATCTACACACATTCCAGCAGGACAATGCTCGACCGCACACTGCACGTGTTGCAACACAGTTTCTGGCAAACAACAACATTCCTCTACTTCCATGGCCTGCATTGTCACTAGATTTGTCTCCAATTGAACACTTGTGGGATTACATCGGCCAACGCCTTTCGCGTCGCCCACAGATCAACAACCTTGGGGAACTTGAGAACTTGAGAATGCCTTGCAACAGGAGTGGAATGCATTGCCTAAAAACATTATTCAGAGACTTATCAGTTCAATGAGGAGACATTGCACAGCTTATGTTGCTGCTAATGGTGGTCATACACGTTACTGACTTTCCAATTTGACTCCATCTTTTTTCATGGTCAGCTGAATTAAAACTTCACTGTTTTGTTGGATCGGTTCTTGTTTCTTTTCTTTACCAATCATTGGACTACAAAAGTATGTAAAATTTACACCGATTGCTCATTTATGCTATTGGAAATCCAAACTAATACAGGTGGTGCGTTTTCAATGATGTTCAGTATGTAATGATTATTCCAAACTGGATAACTAACATCCCTTATCGTTGTTAGATGCTACTGTCGACAAACCAACGCAAAACGTGGCTAGTTGCCCTGTTTATTCCCAATGCAGTATAGTTGCCATCACCGAACATACTCGCTTGATAGCCTCCATCAGAACTTCTTTCTAAAATGCATCATATTATAGTGCAGGATACTATACCGTGGATACCAGAATCTGCGTTCGTATTGCAGGAAACAGATAGTATGGCAGTACGCTGACAAATGTCATTCACTATACCGTGGATACCAGAATCTGCGATACGTATTGCAGGAAACAGATGGAATGGTAGTACATTGACAAAACATGTCATTCACTATACCGTAGATACCAGAATCTGCGATACGTATTGCAGGAAACAGATGGAAGGCAGTACATTGACATAAATGTCATTCACTATACCGTGGTAACCAGAATCTGAGATACGTATTGCAGGAAACAGATGGTATGGCAGTACATTGACAAAAATGTCATTCACTATACCGTGGATACCAGAATCTCCGATACGTATTGCAGGAAACAGATGGTATGGCAGTACATAGACAAAACATGTCATTCACTATACCGTGGATACCAGAATCTCCGATATGTATTGCAGGAAACAGATGGTATGGCAGTACATAGACTAAACATGTCATTCACTATACCGTGGATACCAGAATCTCCGATACGTATTGCAGGAAACAGATGGTATGGCAGTACATAGACAAAACATGTCATTCACTATACCGTGGATACCAGAATCTCCGATACGTATTGCAGGAAACAGATGGTATGGCAGTACATAGACAAAACATGTCATTCACTATACCGTGGATACCAGAATCTCCGATACGTATTGCAGGAAACAGATGGTATGGCAGTACATAGACTAAACATGTCATTCACTATACCGTGGATACCAGAATCTCCGATACGTATTGCAGGAAACAGATGGTATGGCAGTACATAGACAAAACATGTCATTCACTATACCGTGGATACCAGAATCTCCGATACGTATTGCAGGAAACAGATGGTATGGCAGTACATAGACAAAACATGTCATTCACTATACCGTGGATACCAGAATCTCCGATACGTATTGCAGGAAACAGATGGTATGGCAGTACATAGACAAAACATGTCATTCACTATACCGTGGATACCAGAATCTCCGATACGTATTGCAGGAAACAGATGGTATGGCAGTACATAGACTAAACATGTCATTCACTATACCGTGGATACCAGAATCTCCGATACGTATTGCAGGAAACAGATGGTATGGCAGTACATAGACAAAACATGTCATTCACTATACCGTGGATACCAGAATCTCCGATACGTATTGCAGGAAACAGATGGTATGGCAGTACATAGACAAAACATGTCATTCACTATACCGTGGATACCAGAATCTCCGATACGTATTGCAGGAAACAGATGGTATGGCAGTACATAGACAAAACATGTCATTCCATATACCGTGGATACCAGAATCTCCGATACGTATTGCATCATCACCATCTTTATTTCCTCCTCGGTAGGAGATGAGATGCATGTTACATCAACAAGACATCATGAGCATGTACACTGAGAAGAGAGTTGATTTACAGATAGAGAAATATGCTGCTATGGTAAAGATAAAGGAGAGGTGGTTGAGGCAGCATACGTAACATATGTATAGCACCGTGTTTATATTGTATGAGCGCCGGTACGCTGGCACATAGGTGAGAGGCACAGAGTTCAGTTCATGTGGAATGGGTCCTGGTAGGGTATCCTAGAGTAGGCTATGTTTGCAGTCATTTTTGGGGAAAGACTACGTGTGAGGCGCTGCATCAATAGTTATCTGGCACTGGTAAGTTGACTTAACCGATAATAATGGTTTACCCTGATTTTAAATGCAGATTCTAGCTCCTACATATTAAAGTAAGCTTGATATGATGACAGTGTTCGCGGTAGGATTTGTACTAGTGCGTGCAGAAATTCAATTATATATGTGTAGTCCTAATCTTTTGCGTGTGAAATTTTCATTGCAATAACATCATTATCATAACAAATAATTATAATTATCAGCTTTTACTTTCGTTCCAGTGTTTGGATATAATGAACGGTCATTATGTTACTGTAGTTTGCCCATACCGTGTGTTGAAGTCACATTCTGACTACCGACGATCGTTAATAGTGGTTTTACATATCGATGCTATTACTGGTCATATTATTATTTGCAAGCTTGAAATGAACAACTTCCGAGGAATTCCTTCGACAGTATGCAATGACATCCTGTGTTTTTGATTAATAATTCCCTTGTCCATTTGACATTTTTATAATATGACATATGAGTGACGTAGTTGTGGCGGGCAAGTTAGTTAATAAGAGGATAGACGCTGACCTGGGCGAGATTATCCTGAATATCGTCACAAGTAGCGGATTTTCCGATAATCAGCTGTAAAAGACCTATAACCGCTAACGATGTCAACTGTGAAGACATAAACGACTTAACTGGAGAAATATAAACATATGATGTTACTGTATATAATCCGTGTATGTATCAAAGATAACCCAAGTTATTCTTGTGGAAATATTTGTGACAATTCTTATTACCTATTTGAATGTCGTTTATATTCAGTTTAGAGAGAAGTGTCTAATTACGCAGTGCTGTCAACAACAATATGAACTGTACATCAGAATCTGTGCTTGCAATATGTTTCGCGTGTTTTTATTATTTTCTTTTGCGTGACGCAGGTTTCTGCCTTAACGCGACCACTGATATGACGTCAGCCAGGTCCGGCCCTGTCGCCGTGAGAGAAATATCACTTCCGCGTTTCTCGATGTCAATGTCTGGCGAAACGTATATATTACTCGTACGCAAATGGTTTAAACTTCGAGCTATACCGAAGTTTACAAATGATGATTCCTTTCGCAAGTGAGGTGGGGTGAGGTGAAATAGGGTTTAACGCCGTACTTAAGGATATTGCGCTCATATGATGACGTGCATGCGTGTGTATGTGCGCCTGCTTGTACTAGCCAAGACTTAAGCTGGTTATATAGTGCTAGCCCACTGAGATACCATGCCGCAGTGAAGCATGAATACCCCACTCAGACACATTATACTGACTCCGAGCCGACCAGTCCTTGTTGTACCACTAATGCCGAGCGCCAGGCAGGGACCAACAAGTACCATATTTTAACGTCTTTTGGTATGACGTGGCCGTGGATCGCACCCGCGACCTTCCGCTCTCCGGGCGGACGCTCTAACCGCTACACCACGGAGGCGGTTCCTTTCGCAAGAAACGGGAAGTGATATTTCTCTCAGCGGCGGACCCTTGTATGAAATACCAACGCAAACACTAATGTAGACATCTGTAAGGTGACGATAGCATAGAAACTGTAGTACATTTTATGTTGTTTTAATTTCAGCGCTATTGTGTTTTTTAAAAATGAACCTGTTTTCCTGAATAATCCAGACAGATTTTTCTCCCGTGGTGTATGCGATCCGATAACCAATTCAATGTTTTTCACCTTATCACTCATTACAGTCACACAATAACGAGTTGAAAAAAGCATAATTGAATAATGAAATTCGGTTATATTCATCTGGTTCGCTTTGTGGACATAACGCTGTGCATATCCAATATAACCTTGAGCAACTATAGCAAATTGCAAACAGTGGCAGACAGCTTCCAAGGTGAGTAGTCTTAATCCCATCCATGTGTATTACAGTGTCATAGATTCTCTCACGTGTTTTGTTTTCACAGTTGTTTGGTTCAATGTAAGATTCATTATTTTTCATGTCCAAAGAATTCCAGATTTATTATTTTGCTTTTCAGTCAACATTTCCCTTTGTTCACGATAGCCAATGTCTTTGTTCATTTCCCTTTGTTCACGATAGCCAATGTCTTTGTTCATTTCCCTTTGTTCACGATAGCCAATGTCTTTGTTCATTTCCCTTTGTTCACGATAGGCAATGTCTTTGTTTATTTCCCTCTGTTCACGATAGCCAATGTCTTTGTTCATTTCCCTCTGTTCACGATAGCCAATGTCTTTGTTCATTTCCCTTTGTTCACGATAGCCAATGTCTTTGTTCATTTCCCTTTGTTCACGATAGCCCATGTCTTTGTTCATTTCCCTTTGTTCACGATAGCCAATGTCTTTGTTCATTTCCCTTTGTTCACGATAGCCCATGTCTTTGTTCATTTCCCTTTGTTCACGATAGCCAATGTCTTTGTTCATTTCCCTTTGTTCACGATAGCCCATGTCTTTGTTCATTTCCCTTTGTTCACGATAGCCAATGTCTTTGTTCATTTCCCTTTGTTCACGATAACCCATGTCTTTGTTCATTTCCCTTTGTTCACGATAGCCCATGTCTTTGTTCATTTCCCTTTGTTCACGATAGCCAATGTCTTTGTTCATTTCCCTTTGTTCACGATAGCCCATGTCTTTGTTCATTTCCCTTTGTTCACGATAACCAATGTCTTTGTTCATTTCCTTTGTTCACGATAGCCCATGTCTTTGTTCATTTCCTTTGTTCACGATAGCCCATGTCTTTGTTCATTTCCTTTGTTCACGATAACCAATGTCTTTGTTCATTTCCTTTGTTCACGATAGCCCATGTCTTTGTTCATTTCCTTTGTTCACGATAGCCAATGTCTTTGTTCATTTCCTTTGTTCACGATAGCCCATGTCTTTGTTCATTTCCTTTGTTCACGATAGCCAATGTCTTTGTTCATTTCCTTTGTTCACGATAGCCAATGTCTTTGTTCATTTCCCTTTGTTCACGATAGCCAATGTCTTTGTTCATGTCCCTTTGTTCACGATAGCCCATGTCTTTGTTCATTTCCCTTTGTTCACGATAGCCAATGTCTTTGTTCATTTCCCTTTGTTCACGATAACCAATGTCTTTGTTCATTTCCTTTTGTTCACGATAGCCAATGTCTTTGTTCATTTCCCTTTGTTCACGATAGCCAATGTCTTTGTTCATTTCCCTTTGTTCACGATAGCCAATGTCTTTGTTCATTTCCCTTTGTTCACGATAGCCAATGTCTTTGTTCATTTCCCTTTGTTCACGATAGCCAATGTCTTTGTTCATTTCCTTTGTTCACGATAGCCAATGTCTTTGTTCATTTCCCTTTGTTCACGATAGCCAATGTCTTTGTTCATTTTCCTTTGTTCACGATAGCCAATGTCTTTGTTCATTTCCCTTTGTTCACGATAGCCAATGTCTTTGTTCATTTCCCTTTGTTCACGATAGCCAATGTCTTTGTTCATTTCCCTTTGTTCACGATAGCCAATGTCTTTGTTCATTTCCCTTTGTTCACGATAGCCAATGTCTTTGTTCATTTCCCTTTGTTCACGATAGCCAATGTCTTTGTTCATTTCCCTTTGTTCACGATAGCCAATGTCTTTGTTCATTTTCCTTTGTTCACGATAGCCAATGTCTTTGTTCATTTCCCTTTGTTCACGATAGCCAATGTCTTTGTTCATTTCCTTTGTTCACGATATCCAATGTCTTTGTTCATTTCCTTTGTTCACGATAGCCAATGTCTTTGTTCATTTCCTTTGTTCACGATAGCCAATGTCTTTGTTCATTTCCCTTTGTTCACGATAGCCAATGTCTGTTCATTTCCCTTTGTTCACGATAGCCAATGTCTTTGTTCATTTCCCTTTGTTCACGATAGCCAATGTCTGTTCATTTCCCTTTGTTCACGATAGCCCATGTCTTTGTTCATTTCCCTTTGTTCACGATAGCCAATGTCTTTGTTCATTTCCCTTTGTTCACGATAGCCAATGTCTGTTCATTTCCCTTTGTTCACGATAGCCCATGTCTTTGTTCATTTCCCTTGTTCACGATGATAGCCAATGTCTTTGTTCATTTTCCTTTGTTCACGATAGCCAATGTCTTTGTTCATTTGCCTTTGTTCACGATAGCCAATGTCTTTGTTCATTTCCCTTTGTTCACGATAGCCAATGTCTTTGTTCATTTCCCTTTGTTCACGATAGCCAATGTCTTTGTTCATTTTCCTTTGTTCACGATAGCCAATGTCTTTGTTCATTTCCCTTTGTTCACGATAGCCAATGTCTTTGTTCATTTCCTTTGTTCACGATAGCCAATGTCTTTGTTCATTTCCTTTGTTCACGATAGCCAATGTCTTTGTTCATTTCCTTTGTTCACGATAGCCAATGTCTTTGTTCATTTCCCTTGTTCACGATAGCCAATGTCTTTGTTCATTTCCCTTTGTTCACGATAGCCAATGTCTTTGTTCATTTCCCTTTGTTCACGATAGCCAATGTCTTTGTTCATTTCCCTTCGTTCACGATAGCCAATGTCTTTGTTCATTTCCCTTTGTTCACGATAGCCAATGTCTTTGTTCATTTCCCTTTGTTCACGATAGCCAATGTCTGTTCATTTCCCTTTGTTCACGATAGCCCATGTCTTTGTTCATTTCCCTTTGTTCACGATAGCCAATGTCTTTGTTCATTTTCCTTTGTTCACGATAGCCAATGTCTTTGTTCATTTGCCTTTGTTCACGATAGCCAATGTCTTTGTTCATTTCCCTTTGTTCACGATAGCCAATGTCTTTGTTCATTTCCCTTTGTTTAATACATTCTAAATGTCTTCTCAAATAGCCATACGACATTGCATCATTGTTTAACAAATGTACTTTTTTTCCAAAAGGCGTGATAAATATAAATTATTACCTGGATATGTTTTCCAATACTGACTGCCATGTAATAACAAACCTTACCTTATGCGGTAGGGTGCGTGTTGTAGTGTCCTTTCTATGTGAATTGCAGTACCATAGTTTCGTTCAAAGTATGTGTGTTTTAAAGCGGTTGGGTAGTTTGACTGCTAAAAATACTTTCCAAAACTGAAAGGTTTGTTAAAATACTTGTGTATTTTATTTCTCAAAAACTTCTCTAGATTATATTTCTTTTTCAACAATCACAATTTCTTTCGTCATTAGACGTGATGCACATTAGATATGAAAATTTATGTATGAAAACTTCATTATCACGAGAAACACACCGTTTACTTGACGAAGGAGTAAGAATATAGCATACACTTTAATACACAAACACTCGAGGAGATCCTTTTGCATAAAACCAGAATATCCTTTGTAATCATTCACCAAAGTAAAACGGGAAACCCCATGGCAATACACCAAAGCATGATATAAAGTTTGTATGTTGAATTGCAGGATTTCTCATTGATAACGTCTTTGTTAAATTTGGGGGTAAAACATTTCGACAAGAAGTAGGCATCCCAATGGGCACCAATTGTGCTCCCCTCCTCGTGGATCTGTTTCTTTTTGCATTTGAATCAGAATTTCTGCTTGCTTTGACAAAATCAAAACAAGATAAGTTGGCCAAGAAGATTAATTTAAGCTTCCGGTACATCGATGATTTATTATCGTTCAATAACAATAAAATAAGGAGATAAACGTACTGTGTTTTGAAATTAGATGAATGCTAGACAGAATTGATAGTCTCTAAATTTCATTTCAAGCCGAACGCGTAGCGTGAGGTTTCAAATGATTAATTTAGAGACACACTATAATGGAATCGTCTGACCTACTTATTTTCTTGGAAGTAGACAGTTACGCAACAGTTTGAAATGGCTGACCAGCCAGTGTTTACATTTTGCGAAAGGTTGAAATTTGAAGTGACAGTGGAAAATACTTGACTCACTGTCGACTCTGAACCCTGCAGAATCGAAGAATAGATCCTTTCCTGATCAACCTACGACCTGTAACTCATCAAAGACTAATTTTATTGATTGACCAATTCGAGCATTTCACGTAGCCAGGGTAGAATAGCCAATAGCCTTCCACTGATTTACCCACCTGAACTTGAAATCGAAGAGACAGGTGAGACCGCCTTAACTGTTAAGGTCTATTCATTAAGATGCAGAGGGACAAAAAATCTCCATAAAGCTGTATCACAAAAGGGATGATTTCAACTTTCCAATAGTGAACTTCCCTTTCATGTCGAGCTATATTCCAACAGCTCCAGCCTTTGGTGTTTACATGTCACAACTTTTGAGGTACAATAGAGCGTGCTCTTTTTCTCAGGATTTCCAAGAGCGTCACCCCACTCTAGCTCAGAAGCTGTTTGATCAAGGCCACAAAATTCAAAGCCTCAATAAAACTTTCATAAAGTTTGGTGATAGACATGTGGAGGAAATTTCGAAATTTGATGCATCAGTGACAAAAATGATGTCCGATGTAATTCCCTATTTTTACTTATACCATACGTTCCCGAATTATTTCAGGTGAACAAATGACTAGACTTAGAATATGTTTGTGACGGGTGCCACCGGTGGGGCAGGATACGTTCCCCTGTTAGTGAACGCATGGTATCATCACTATTTGATAGTGGTTCATAAACAAATATATGCTTATGATGCAGTGACAGTTGTACAATCTACTCTGCTTTAAGCAGATATTTCTTATGGATGTGGAAAGGGTTTTGTCGCTTTTATATATTGAATAGATATCAGAGCAAGTATTTTATGAGCGTAGCCAAAGTAGCTCATTTGTGTTCTGTGACATAGAAGTAACATATATTGAATTACTGCGTTTTAAGTGCATTACATTGTGTCTGTGAAGATTCTGTAAAGTGCAGTGCTGTGACAGTTCCTGTATTGAGATGAGTTGGAGCCAGGAAGCTTCAAGAACAGCTTCCTGGCGGCGGTCTGTAAATAATCGAGTCTGGACTAGACAATCCAGTGATCACTACAATGTGCATCGACCTACGCAATTGGGATACGAAGACATGTGTCAACCAAGTCAGGGAGTCTGACCGCCCCATCCCTTTAGTCGCCTCTTAAGACAAGCTTAGGTTGCTGAAGATCTATTCTAACCCGGACCTCATGGGTCTGGTACCCGTTAGTCGCCTCTTAAGACAAGCTTGGGTTGCTGAAGATCAATTCTAACCCGGACCTTCACAGGTCTGGTACCGGTAAGGCGAGAGGCACAGAGTTCAGTTCATGTGGAATGGGTCCTGGTAGGGTATCCTAGAGTAGGCTATGTTTGCAGTCATTTTGGGGGAAAGACTACGTGTGAGGCGCTGCATCAATAGTTATCTGGCACTGGTAAGTTGACTTAACCGATAATAATGGTTTACCCTGATTTTACATGCAGATTCTAGCTCCTACATATTAAAGTAAGCTTGATATGATGACAGTGTTCGCGGTAGGCTTTGTACTAGTGCGTGCAGAATTACAATTATACATATGTAGTCCTAATCTTTTGCGTGTGAAATTTTCATTGCAATAACATCATTATCATAACAAATAATTATAATTGTCAGCTTTTACTTTCGTTCCAGGGTTTGGATATAATGAACGGTCATTATGTTAGTGTAGTTTGCCTAAGCCGTGTGTTGAAGTCACATTCTGACTACCGACGATCGTTAATAGTGGTTTTACATATCGATGCTATTACTGGTCATATTATTATTTGCAAGCTTGAAATGAACAACTTCCGAGGAATTCCTTCGACAGTATGCAATGACATCCTGTGTATGTGATTAATAATTCCCTTGTCCATTTGACATTTTTATAATATGGCATATGAGTGACGTAGTTGTGGCGGGCAAGTTAGTTAATAAGAGGATAGACGCTGACCTGGGCGAGATTATCCTGAATATCGTCACAAGTAGCGGATTTTCCGATAATCAACTGTAAAAGACCTATAACCGCTAACGATGTCAACTGTGAAGACATAAACGACTTAACTGGAGAAATATAAACATATGATGTTACTGTATATAATCCGTGTATGTATCAAAGATAACCCAAGTTATTCTTGTGGAAATATTTGTGACAATTCTTATTACCTATTTGAATGTCGTTTATATTCAGTTTAGAGAGAAGTGTCTAATTACGCAGTACTGTCAACAACAATATGAACTGTACATCAGAATCTGTGCTTGCAATATGTTTCGCGTGTTTTATTATTTTCTTTGCGTGACGCAGGTGTCAGCCTTAACACGAACACTGATATGACGTCAGCCAGGTCCGGCCCTGTCGCCGTGAGAGAAATATCACTTCCGCGTTTTCGTTGTCAATGTCTGGCGAAACGTATATATTACTCGTGTGCAAATGGTTTAAACTTCGAGTTATACCGAAGTTTACAAATGATGATTCCTTTCGCAAAGTGAGGTGGGGTGAGGTGAAATGGGGTTTAACGCCGTACTTAAGGATATTGCGCTCATATGATGACGTGCATGCATGTGTAATGCGATGCGGCTGCTTGTACTAGCCAAGACTTAAGCTGGTTTTATAGTGCTAGCCCACTGAGATACCATGTCGCAGTGAAGCATGAATACCCCACTCCGACACATTATACTGACTCCGAGCCGACCAGTCCTTGTTGTACCCATTAATGCCTAACGGCAGACAGAGACCAACAAGTACCATATTGTAACGTCTTTTGGTATGACGTGGCCGTGGATCGCACCCGCGACCTTCCGCTCTCCGGGCGGACGCTCTAACCACTACACCATGGAGGCGGTTCCTTTCGCAAGAAACGGGAAGTGATATTTCTCTCAGCGGCGGACCCTTGTATGAAATACCAACGCAAACACTAATGTAGACATCTGTAAGGTGACGATAGCATAGAAACTGTAGTACAATTTATGTTGTTTTAATTTCAGCGCTATGGTGTTTTTTAAAAATGAACCTGTTTTCCTGAATATTCCAGACTGATTTTTCTCCCGTGGTGTATGCGATCCGATAACCAATTCAATGTTTTTCACCTCATCACTAATTACAGTCACACAATAACGAGTTGAAAAATGCATAATTGAATAATGAAATTCAGTTATATTCATCTGGTCCGCTGTGTGGACATAACGCTATGCATATCCAATATAACCCGGAGCAACAAAAGCAAATTGCAAACAGTGGCAGACAGCTTTCAAGGTGAGTAGTCTTACTCCCATCCATGTGTATTACAGTGTCATAGATTCTCTCATGTGTTTTGTTTTCACAGTTGTTTGGGTTCAATGTAAGATTCATTATTTTTCATGTCCAAAGAATTCCAGATTTTATTATTTTGCTTTTCAGTCAACATTTTCCTTTGTTCACGATAGCCAATGTCTTTGTTCATTTCCCTTTGTTTAATACATTTAAAATGTCTTCTCAAATAGCCATACGACATTGCATCATTGTTAAACAAATGTACTTTTTTCCAAAAGGCGTGATAAATATAAATTATTACCTGGGTATGTTTACCAATACTGACTGCCATTTAATAACAAACCATACCTTATGCGGTAGGATGCGTGTTGTAGTGTCCTTTCTATGTGAATTGCAGTACCATAGTTTCGTTCAAAGTATGTGTGTTTTAAAGCGGTTGGGTAGTTTGACTGCTAAATGCTTTAGTAAAATACATTCCAAAACTGAAAGGTTCGTTAAAATACTTGTGTATTTTATTTCTCAACAACTTCTCTAGATTATATTTCTTTTTCAACAATCACGATTTCTTTCGTCTTTAGACGTGATGCACATAAGAAATGAAAATTTATGTATGAAAACTTCATTATCACGAGAAACACACTGTTTACTTGACGAAGGAGTAAGAATATAGCTTACACTTTAATACACAAACACTCGAGGAGATCCTTTGCATAAAACCAGAATATCCTTTGTAATCATTCACCAAAGTAAAACGGGAAACCCCATGGCAATACACCAAACATGATATAAAGTTTGTATGTTGAATTGCAGGATTTCTCATTGATAACGTCTTTGTTAAATTTGGGGGTAAAACATTTCGACAAGAAGTAGGCATCCCAATGGGCACCAATTGTGCTCCCCTCCTCCGGATCTGTTTCTTTTTGCATTTGAATCAGAATTTCTGCTTGCTTTGACAAAATCAAAACAAGATAAGTTGGCCAAGAAGATTAATTTAAGCTTCCGGTACATCGATGATTTATTATCGTTCAATAACAATAAAAAAGGGAGATAAACGTACTCTGTTTTTAAATTAGATGAATGCTAGACCGAATTGATAATCTCTAAATTTCATTTGAAGCCGAACGCGTAGCGTGAGGTTTCAAATGATTAATTTAGAGACACACTATAATCGAATCCTCTGACCTACTTATTTTCTTGGAAGTAGACAGTTACGCAATAGTTTGAAATGGCTGACCAGCCAGTGTTTACATTTTGCGAAAGGTTGAAATTTGAAGTGACATTGGAAAATACTTGACTCACTGTCGAATCTGAACCCTGCAGAATCGAAGAATAGATCCTTTTCTGATCGACCTACGACCTGTAACTCATCAAACTCAAAGACACTGATTTTTATGACCGGCGACTGTCGATCATGATTTCACGTACGTGCCTCCACCCGGCATGCGACGAAAGAGTGACAGTGCTGCTAGGGAGTCCTTGGAACATCGTTCTCATTATTTAGGACTGGATTGTGGCCAAGCTTTTTTCAAAGTGTACGAACATAGCAGTGACAGTCTTGCGGGGAAGGTGGCAGAGAGCGGAATTCTCGTGGTGCAATTTTTGACATTTTGAACGATGCAACGGGACATGAGTATGAGTGGCATACATTTTGTGTTTTGCCTGACCGTTATCTTGCGAATTTCCCATTCTAAATGGAAACAAATATACCATTAATGATTTACCAGGTAGGTAAATGTTATATGATTTATATGTTAGATATTGTTTGTTTATGTTTGGGGCTGTGTATTGTAATTGAGTTTGAATATTTTTATAATAGAAGGTAATAATTATGATAGGTTCGATAATAATTGTTGAGGAGAAATTGTATAATTTTGTATTTTTCGAGTTTTAATAAATGTTTTATCAGCATCTTCATCACGTCTGTTGCGTTGATATTTATTTATTTAGTCATGTTGGTGGCCAAGCTGAAGTAGTGCGGCAGTGTTTTATACGTGCGCAGTGAAGTGCCGTGAAATCAGACGCATTGTCAATCCAAAATTGACACCGTCTGATTTTATTGATTGACCAATAAAATTCGAGCATTTCACGTAGCCATGGTAGAATAGCCAATAGCCTTCCACTGATTTACCCACCTGAACTTGAAATCGAAGAGACAAGTGAGACCGCCTCAACTGTTAAGGTCTATTCATTAAGATGCAGAGGGACAAAAAATCTCCATAAAGCTGTATCACAAAAGGGATGATTTCAACTTTCCAATAGTCAACTTCCCTTTCATGTCGAGCTATACTCCAACAGCTCCAGCCTTTGGTGTTTACATGTCACAACTTTTGAGGTACAATAGCGCGTGCTCTTTTTCTCAGGATTTCCAAGAGCGTCACCCCACTCTAGCTCAGAAGCTGTTTGATCAAGGCCACAAAATTCAAAGCCTCAATAAAACTTTCATAAAGTTTGGTGATAGACATGTGGAGGAAATTTCGAAATTTGATGCATCAGTGACAAAAATGATGTCCGATGTAATTCCCTATTTTTACTTATACCATACGTTCCCGAATTATTTCAGGTGAACAAATGACTAGACTTAGAATATGTTTGTGACGGGTGCCACCGGTGGGGCAGGATACGCTCCCCTGTTAGTGAACGCATGGTATCATCACTATTTGATAGTGGTTCATAAACAAATATATGCTTATGATGCAGTGACAGTTGTACAATCTACTCTGCTTTAAGCAGATATTTCTTATGGATGTGGAAAGGGTTTTGTCGCTTTTATATATTGAATAGATATCAGAGCAAGTATTTTATGAGCGTAGCCAAAGTAGCTCATTTGTGTTCTGTGACATAGAAGTAACATATATTGAATTACTGCGTTTTAAGTGCATTACATTGTGTCTGTGAAGATTCTGTAAAGTGCAGTGCTGTGACAGTTCCTGTATTGAGATGAGTTGGAGCCAGGAAGCTTCAAGAACAGCTTCCTGGCGGCGGTCTGTAAATAATCGAGTCTGGACTAGACAATCCAGTGATCACTACAAAGTGCATCGACCTACGCAATTTGGTTACGAAGACATGTGTCAACCAAGTCAGGGAGTCTGACTGCCCCATCCCTTTAGTCGCCTCTTAAGACAAGCTTAGGTTGCTGAAGATCTATTCTAACCCGGACCTCATGGGTCTGGTACCCGTTAGTCGCCTCTTAAGACAAGCTTGGGTTGCTGAAGATCAATTGTAACCCAGACCTTCACGGGTCTGGTACCCGTTAGTCGCCTCTTAAGACAAGCTTGGGTTGCTGCAGATCAATTTTAGCCTAGTACAAGCAGCCGCACATACACATACACACGCATGCACGTCGTCATATGAGCGAAATATTCTCAAGCACGACGTTAAACCCAATTTCACCTCATCTCACCTCGAGTCACCTTGTTAGTTGGTAAACAAAGATGTGTTGTGAGCCATCTTTTCTGCTGCATGAAACAGCTGAATAATAGAGTCAATATTTGTTATTTTCATGTTAATCACTTTGTTACACATCGATTAAATGGCAATCATATTTAAAAGGGTCAGGACACCCTCACTTTTATATTAACTCATGAATTACTCGTATATTGTATAAGTTAAATAGAGATTATTACCCAAGCAAGTGTGCCATACGACTTATACAAAACGATTGTGAAATTTTACACGAGTTTCGTATAAGTCGTGTGGCACCCTTGCGAGTGTAATAATTTCGTTATTGTCTATTTTATTCATGTACATTTGTGCAGTAAAACACGGCAGGCAAGTGAGACTGCCCTCTTCACTGACGTCACGTTCAATTGTATAATGACGTCACAGACGAGGAAATACAGAAACAATGGTTGCTATGCAAAAGTGGTATGTGCACACATGATATAGATGATGGTGGTTATGTTACACCATATGGGTAATAAACTCATTGAGTACTCGCATGTGGAAGATACGACAGTGTAATATGTTTATGGCAATATTACACTAGTGTAATATCGGTAGACGTATGACGTCATAATGGTTTACAGTTATGACGTAACAATAATGATACCTCTGTCACAAAGGTATCAGACATTACATGACCCGTGGAAAGCTGAGAGTCATCACACTGCAGGCAGTTTCTATCAATTTATGTTGGAGAGTAATAAACAAAATACTTAGCTCGCTTCTTTTAAAACTATTAAAAAAAAAATAATATTTAGTATCCAACTCGCTTTCGCGCATTAGCTAGTTTGCTAAAAATGGTGTTACACGGAAGGTCGTTTAGTATTCTCTATGTCAATAAATAATTGAATGTATGTAAGAGTACGCATGTGGTATAAATTAATTATATTTCAGTGAACATGCACGAAGTAACCTGTACAGACTGTTGTGCCGTAATTAATGTCCAGCATGTGCCACATCAATGTTGTATCCAGATCAGTACTGTCATTAACATATTCTATTAATTTTTTTGGGGCTAACGCAAATTTAGCATTATTTATGAGTAAGTGTGTCAGTTAAATTACAAAAAAAAATTATTCAGGAGTTCAAACAGTAATTTATTTTGACTAGGTTTGTTGAATAAAATGAATTTCTACTTAATAAACGCGACAGCAGTTTTAACATTTCATGATGTTATATGAGATTATAACATAAACTTACTTGAAAAGTTCTTTGCGCATACGTAATTTCTGTCACCATTGAAAGCAGTTTATGAAAAAAGAGAGACCCGTTTTGTTGTTTTCTTAACGTCGTACTCAGCAACTTCACGCCTCATAACATCTGTAAATTATTACGTCTTAACGGGACAATCTAGAACGCTGATCGAAGCATTTGGATACCATGACAGGTGTCAACGAAGTCAGCGAGTCTGATCCCAATAGTCACCTCTTAAGACAATCACTGGTTGCTGAAGTCCAATTTTAACCCGAAAGGTTTACTCGTTGGGACAGAATGAGCACGACATACTCGTTTCGATGCATTCTATATTAATATGGAACAAACAATATTTTAAGTGTGATACAACTTTAAACTGAATGCAGTTAAACTTGCATGAATTGTTGTGTCAGTTGTTTTGTTACTGTTCATTGTCCACAATCCAGTCAGATACAATCTTATTATTGAATCACAAATATCAGACTCAAAAGAAATATGTGAATAGACAAGATAACTGTGCATGATAGGTTATCAGTACTCCAGTTTCTCCGCGTCCAGACTTCTTTTCCTTTCTGTAGATGAAGGTGCTTCAGTTCCTCCAACAGAATCTCCTTCTCATTGTCACCATGTTGGCAATCATCTTTGGAATTATTGCCGGGATGGTGTGTCGGCTATTCGAGCCATCTTCAGACACTGTTCAGCTTGCACAGTTTCCAGGGGAGCTCTACCTTAGAATGCTGAGAATGTTGATGCTTCCTCTGATAATATCCAGCATCATAACAGGTAACATTAAGGATTTCACCTAAGACGTAATGCTTACAATCAATATTAGTATTATCAGCCAATGTGTTACGTCGAATCTTCTTGGCCAGTATTGCAACCAGCCGCCAGGGGCTAAAGTGATGACGTAAATCGTCCTGCGGTATCATGCAAAAAGGAAAATTAGTACTCCTAGGCCAAATGTAGAGATAACATCATTATCAGGTAACATGATACACCAGGTAATATGATACACCTGCATATCTTGATCATGTTGAACACCAGTGCTTGTCACCGTTCATTAAACCATGCGGTTAATACTCATGAAGTTGGTCTATGAACATGTGGACACTGTTTCAACAGTGGGGTAAACCTTGTTTGTTTTCAGCAACCTGATACATTCTGTGTCTAGTTCCACATTGACAAGAATCTCTGGAGGGTGGGAGTTGTCATACCATTACTGGATAACGCTTTTACTGCTGCTGAGAGATCCTAAAAGATAGGGACTTTTCGAACATTTGACCTAGGACTATTAGTGTAAGTCCTCATGTTACGCAGGGATGTGGACCAGCCTGGTTTGTGTCAGGTTAACAGCCCGTTTCATTAACTATTTTGAATAATAATGCCAAGCGATAATATTCATTATGCGTTTGTTTTAAAGGTGACTTGAATTAATGATGAACTTGTGTGCATGTATAAAGGTGGTCTCGTCGCTATATGGCCGAAAAAAAGCACGGCGATGACTATAAATCTTATTTTAATATTTCAACCACTCGATGTCATTTCACCAATAAATCTCAACATGTATCACCATAAGGAGGTGGTATGCGGATAATGCAGAAACTCTAAATAATAACTGTACTTTTCAAGTAACGAATTCTTTGAAATGTGTTTTACAATGCTCAGGTCTAAGCAGTGGTAGTGGATCTTCTGCAGGCAAGATAGGGGCACTGTCCATGGTTTGCTATGCAAGTACCTCTATTCTGGCAACACTTGTTGGCTTAGCGGTGGTCGTGATCATCAAACCTGGGTCATACACAGACTCGACAGCAACCTATGTTTCACAAAATAGTGGCATTGTGTCCGGAATGGATTCCATACTAGATTTGTTCCGGTAAGACAAGTGGTAAACGTTGCAATAGATAATCCGTGCACAAGTAAATATTCGTTTTAACACCTGTAGTATTACTTAATCACTGGCCCGTTTGATGCAACATAAGTACACGATTAAACATGGCACAAAAACTCGATTAAAATTGACAGGAATAATGTAAAAAAGCGCCGTAACTGTTTATCACATATGCTGTTTGACAAATAGTATCCTTTGACTTTTTGAGAGAGTGTCTTAAGCGTCTCCTTTGTCTACCCTTTTGCATAACTTTTAACAAATTCAATGCTAAGTGAATCTAGCACTCCTTTCGTCCACATGGTAAACTTGAACTGTCCTTATTTTTACTTCCATGTTCAAACTTTTCCCTTTCATCCAAACAAGTAATCCATCCTTCATATGATTAACAAATGTTTTATTTTCCATTATTAAATTATTGGCCCATTATTAAATGCGATTAAACATAGCAGAAAAGAATGTTTAGTTTATCATACCTGTTGTTTGTCGGGTGGTATTATTTGACTGCAAGGGGGTCTTTTGACAGGTTGTTTGTCTTCCTATTTGCATAACATATTCATTCGCCTATAGCTACATAGTAAACTAGTTCTTTTATCCAGGAATACATTCTGTCTTGCCATACTTTTAGCCTTCCATGTACAAACTTATTCTTCAAACTGAATGTCATCTGAATCAAGTACTCCAGTCGTCCATGTGATAAAATCTTCTATTATCCAGGAACTTAATACCTGACAACATTGTCGCAGCAACAGTTCAGCATTCAACCACTGTGTCGGTAGCCGCGGAAGATGAAGGAGTGCACGGCGTCAACTCCAGTGCTGATGAAAGGATAAATGGTTCCATGGAAGTAAACAACATTCACCATCCTAATTCGACAAAGAGGACAGTTTTGGTTGATGGTGAAAACGTCATAGGTACGCGTGCCAACTGTATGCACCAGAAAGGTGTTTGGGTTGCGTCTATAATAGGCGAGGAATGCTTGTTCATGACAACATGTCATAAACAAAAGTTCATTCACTTAGAAATGCTGTTAGATACGTTCACTGTCTGTATATCGACTGGAACTAAATTAATCGGGCCTCAAATCTTACTGTCTTCCTAAATTTTTTTGTTGTCAAGAAAATGGCTAAACTCACGAGAAGTGTCCTGATGCTTCATACCAAACGATATCAAATGATGCTTTTTGTTTACCGTGCCTATCGACATTCAATAACCTTACAATATGGTTTAGTATTTTGATTTATTGTGATGCTAGCGTCACACTGATGACTGTAGAGTTATTCGACATTCGCTGACTCACGATTCTCTTCTGACAGGTGTACTCACCTACTGCATTGTGTTTGGTGTGACTCTCAATAAACTTGGTCAGCGTGGAGCTGCACTGATACAGTTCTTCTCACAGATCAACACCGTCACCATCTGCATGATCAAACTTGTCATGTGGTGAGTTGGGTTTAGGCTGTGAACCGTTCAATAATTGAAGTAAAAGATCAATGGCCTACGTACAAAACATATATGAACATGGCGGTAAGATATCCGCTCCAACACAGCGATTAATAATTCAAAAACATTTTCCATATATGCAGTGATTACTTGATGACTTTGGAATTCTTGACAGGATTGGTAGGGGTCTGTAGTTTCTAAGGTTCCAGTTCCGGACTCTACGACACCACCGCAAACGATCTCAAAATAGGGTTGACAACAGGCCTTCTTGATCCAATCCCCACTCACGCAATCGATTCCTGACAGTTCGGTCGGAAATTATTATTGTACCAAGGATATGCGTTGTTTTTGTTGCTTTGATTTGTTTAATGCCATGACGGAATCAGTACCTTGGATTTACCATCTGCTGCATTGTTCTAAGGTACTCTCCACTTGGAGTAATGTCCCTCATCATGGGCCAGATAATGTCCACAGCTGACATTATGGAGACTGGACAGACAGTTGCGGTCTACGTGGCTTCAGTGTTGTGCGGACTCGCAGTCCACAGTGTGGTGGTCCTTCCCGCCATGTACTTCATCCTGACCAGCCAGAACCCATATGTGATATACCTCCGATCACTGCCTGCTCTGCTCACAGCCTTTGCCACAAGCTCTAGGTTAACATTTCCTAGCTCTTAAAATTTTGATAGAATTATTATTCACGCCAGAGTTTCACATCGAGATATCATTTTGCCACTTGAGGCGATGGGTAACCTAGTGGTTTGAGCGTTCACTCGTCACGCTGAAGACCCGGGTTCGATTCCCCACATGGGTACACTGTGTGAAGCCCAGTGATTTCTGGTGTCCCCCGCCCTGATATTGCTGGAATATTGCTAAAAGCGGCGTAAAACTAAACTCACGCAGTCTTTGCCACTTGATGAGAAATACATGTATTGTGTATCCCCATTATGAATATGACCAATTACACGCAGCATAGAGAAGAAAATTCATGATAAATATAGTAAGCTGGGAAACTGGGAAACACCTGTTATCAGAAATAATTCCTTATTTTCTGACAGAAGGTAATGTTAATACAAACATTATACGATGTATACACTTTCAAAGAAAATAGCACTAGAGTAAGAGAGTGAGGGAGTGTAGTTTTACGCCGCTTTCAGCAGTAGTGCTGACTTCGGGGTGACATGCTTTGACCACTCGGCTTCCCCACCGCGTACACATCAGTGTGTTGACCAAACATATAAACTAACACTCGATAAGAGTTAGAAATATTCACATCAAGCAACTAGGGGTAAGGTAAGGAAAGAGAACAACCACCTTTCCACTGTTAGAAAGTGAGAAATCGTCAAAGTCTAAACACTTAAGGGACAAAAATGTATTTAATACTTTCTTACATGGTCCCAGATAGCATTCAGACGTTGGGCCAACGTCCGAATGCTATGTGGGGTTCACCTACCACACTCAGTTTGCCCAGTCTGTACCAACATAGATTAAACTACGGTTGAAACAATCTAAAGAGGACCACTAAGTTTAGTTTGTTCTAACTATTGTTTGTTATACACAATATGACTAAAACATAAAGCAATGGTCAGGAAAAAACAAACAAACAAAAAACCTCAAACATTTCGTTTCATCAGTCAGTTCGTCATAAGCGTCTGATATAAACAATGCAATGTATAATGTTAACCCTAGAAAAGTGCCCGCATCGTCATACTTTAACTTCTACGGAATGCCCACAGAACAACTTAAAATATGTAATCGGGCATGTGTCAACATACTTGATGTGGCTCAAAGCGGATGAAACGTCTTTAATCTGGATCACCTTGCGGTGTTTGCTTGTATAAACCCTTTAGGACAACAATCTATTTAAGACTTCTTACATGATTGAACTACCATACATAGTTCTGTACCACACTTTGTCTCCATTGGATCTATACCGAAATACTGTAAAACACGGTCACAACGTACTCATCGGGACACCGATGGTAGCTCGTTATACACATAATGAATACAACACATATATTGTGGCCAGGGAAAAACGAGTTCTTTTCAACCGGCAGTTCGTTATAAGCATCCAATCTTAACACAACTTCTTTGAGTGGCATTTAGAAGCTGGTATGATGAACAGAAACGAATATTTCTGGATAGACAACTTCTTTCTTGCAATGGATGCGACGTTTTCGGTGTAGATGCTAGCACTTGCTTGATAACGGTGTCAGCATCTACAACAAAACGTCGCATCCCTTGCAATAAATAAATTGTGTATTTAAAAATCTCATTTCTGTTAATATCAACATAGTCTACTGTGATATATAAAGGAAATTGTTATCCTCAAAAAAGTGTCCACATCGTCATCTTTCAATATCCACGGAATGCCATCGAACAGCTAAAACAATATACTTTTCCACCTACGTGTCGTGTGCCCAAGCGGTTGATATGTCTATAAACTGGATCTGAGTTTGTGCATCTCCTTACAATGTTTGTTTCTAGTGCTGCTACTCTGCCTGTCACAATGTTAATATCAACATATTCTGTGATACATAAATGTTATCCCCACAAAGTGTCCCAATTGTCATCTTTCAACATCCACGGAATGCCTATCGAACAGCTCCAGAAATATACTTGTGGTGTGCCCAAACAGTTGATAAGTTTGTGCATTCAACTGTGTGTTTGCTTGTAGTGCTGCTACTCTACCTGTGACAATGCGGTGTGTTGAGGAGAGGCTGCACATGGACAAGAGGATCTCAAGGGTCATCCTCCCAGTGGGTGCAACTGTAAACATGGATGGTGGAGCTGTGTATGCCGTCGTCGGCGTTGTGTTCACAGCTCAGTACAATGGAATAACCCTGTCATTTGGAGACTTCTTCATAACATGGTTAGAGAGGGAGAGTGAGAGGATATAACTTTCTGCAGCAACACATTTGGCTTACGTCTGCATTAGATTGACAAAACCCTAATCCACAACCGAAGGCAATCTCTGCTTAATTCATCCGTGCTCAATCTTTCAGACCATTTCATGGTCACTAGAACTAAAGTTAAACGTATATTGTCACTAGAACTAAAGTTAAACGTATATTGTCACTAGAACTAAAGTTAAACGTATATTGTCACTAAAACTAAAGTTAAACGTATATTGTCACTAAAACTAAAGTTAAACGTATATGGTCACTAGAACTAAAGTTAATCGTATATGGTCACTGGAGCTAAAGTTAAACGTATATTGTCACTAGAACTAAAGTTAAACGTATATTGTCACTAGACCTAAAGTTAAACGTATATTGTCACTACAACTAAAGGTTAAACGTATATTGTCACTAGAACTAAAGTTAAACGTATATTGTCACTAGAACTAAAGTTAATCGTATATTGTCACTAGAACAAAAGTTAAATGTATATTGTCACTAGAACTAAAGTTAAACGTATATTGTCACTAGAACTAAAGTTAAACGTATATTGTCACTAAAACTAAAGTTAAACGTATATTGTCACTAAAACTAAAGTTAAACGCATATGGTCACTAGAACAAAAGTTAATCGTATATGGTCACTAGAGCTAAAGTTAAACGTATATTTTCACTAGAACTAAAGTTGAACGTATATGGTCACTAGAACTAAAGTTAAACGTATATTGTCACTAGAACTAAAGGTTAAACGTATATTGTCACTAGAACTAAAGTTAAACGTATATTGTCACTAGAACTAAAGTTAAATGTATATTGTCACTAGAACTAAAGTTAATCGTATATTGTCACTAGAACTAAAGTTAATCGTGTATTGTCACTACAACTAAAGTTAAGCGTATGTTGTCAATAGAACTAAAGTTAAACGTATATTGTCACTAGAACTAAAGCTAAACGTATATTGTCACTAGAACTAAAGTTAAATGTATATTGTCACTAGAACTAAAGTTAATCGTATATTGTCACTAGAACTAAAGATAAACGTATATGGTCACTAGAACTAAAGTTAAACGTATATGGTCACTAGAACTAAAGTTAAACGTATATTGTCACTAGAACTAAAGTTAAACAGATATTGTCACTAGAACTAAAGTTAAACGTAAGGTTAGTGTATACTGTTTGACCTCTGTTTCCTGTCGAGTTCTTCTCCATTCCAAATAATCCTGAAGTCTACTTAGGTGTATAAGGCCATAAAACTGCTCTTGGTGTTAAGGTGTTTAAGGCCATAAAACAGCTCTTGGTGATGTCAATTTGGTAAATGTATGTAAAACAATGAATGAATCATTTGTACCATCATCTATCTAAAGAGTCACAAAATGTTTTAATGTTTTTAAGTTTGACAGCTTTCCTGAGCAGTATAGGAACCGCCAGCATACCTGGGTCTGATCTGGCCATGCTGCTTCTTGTCCTCCGGTCGATTGGTCTCCCAGTTGGAGGCACCTCATTGTTGGTCTCAGTTAACTGGTTGTTGTAAGTTTACATAAATTGTTCTACTGAAATAACGAGTGAGTGAGTGAGTTTTTATATAACGTCACATCGGCAATATTGCAGCCATATAGTGACGAGAACATTTGACTACTGAAATAACGAGAAAACGCTAGTCCTAATGAGAACATATATTCTCTGTTACGAAATGTCACAAGCATTTGTTTCATGATTAACCCTTGTAGACTTTGTGATTTTTTGTTGCTGATTTTCTCCAGAAAAAACGTTTTTGAAAAAGACAACTAGATTAATACAATTATATAAAACATGCTCAATTATGACAAGACGAGCTCTGAGTTAAAACATAACATATCTGTTATTGATTATCATTATCTTTCAGGGATCGTTTCGGCACGGCAGTGAACGTGGCCAGTGATTGCTTGGTAATGGGAGTTGTCTCCCGTTTCACCAAATTACCTCCACGTGACCCATCAGAGACACAGTTTGAGCCTGTGCAGGAGGAAGACCGGATGGTCGCAGATCACCTGGTATAAGACCAGTAAAATGTGTCTGATAATCAACATTTTGTTCTCAGCAAAAGTAACTGACATCACGAATGTGCAATAAACTGATACAATTCTTTCCCGGGATTTTTTGTTCTTCCTCTTAATCAGATCCCCAATATAGAATACCGGTAAGCAACGTCTTTCCTCCTAACTGTTTTCAACAAATTATGTTTGTTGTACAGCTTTTTAATTACTTTTCCAGGAATCGTTTTGGCACCACAGTAAATGTTGCCAGTGACTGCCTGATAATGGGATTTGTATCCCGTTTCACTAAATTACCTCCACGTGACCCATCATAGACACAGTTTGAGCCTGTGCAGGAGAATGAGCGGATGGTTGCAGATCACCTGGTATAAGACCAGTAAAATGTGTCTGATAATTTTGTTCTCAGCAAAAGGAACTGACATCACCAATTTGCTGTAAATGGATATAATTCTCGCCTGGGATTTTGGTGTTCCTCATAATCAGTATATCTTTACTTTTGATCTCATCAGCACATTTTTCTTATGATAGTTTATACAGTTTCCTGGATTCGAGAATAGTGTGATCATTTACCAAATCCTACACTCTCCTACCCAGAGTTCCATGCGGCAAGCCAGCATAGTACGTCTGCCACAGGCCAGACAAATGTGACGATTCGTCACATCTTGCAATGTCCATTTAATATAATGTACAGATTTCTTTTACTCTTTTATTTTTGACGAGTCTACACATCTAACTAAACATCTTTGGTAGAATGGTTTAGTTTCACTGAGAAAATATCCTAAAACATGTAACACTATTTCGATTTGCGTGGCAATCCTTTGTTTACATAGGTTGTACTGTACGGCTCCACGTGCTGTCATCGAAGCTGATGGAGAGCAAACGATGCAGCCAGTTGGATATCTAAATATGTACTGTCATAGACCTTACTGTCGCAGTTGTGGAAGAATATGTATGTAACAATGTAAAACATTATGAAGAGAGCGCCGAAAAGCTGTCGTGAGTCCAGTCTCTTCTGATTATGAATATGCGCGTTTGATTACAAACAAGAGACAAGTCCGGTCACGTGATATGCAAATTAGCCTGTGGCAGTGATGTTATGTTAAGTCATCGCTGTGCCGGAGTGTGCAAATCCTAATGTAACTGCACACATTTGCCCAGATACATGCGTATTTAACTACGGATCACTCGATATCACTATTAGTTCATACAGGCTGGAGGAGGTTGTGAATGGCTGTGTATGATGGCTGTGTATGAGTTTTACATTTGGATCACTATTCTCGAAACGTTCGTAGCCCTAAGAATTCTTAACTTTGATCGTAGCCAGTGTGTTTAGAATGGGCTTAAGAAGTTTCGAGAATAGCTAGCCATTTAGTCGCCTCTTACGACATACACGGGCTACTGAGGATCAATTCTAACCCGGATCTTCAACCAGGATTCTTTAACCCGGAATGAAATGTTCAATGAAATGTTCTGTGATGTAGAAATATCTATCGATGATATCGGTCACCTAAAGTTTCACAATAACAGCTGACGTCTATACTGAAGTACATAACAAGTACTTTAATTATACATCTACAGTGAAGTGTATCCTATACAATCTGCGCGAGCGAAACTGCTGCTCGTGTTACCAAACTGCACCACATTAGAAACGTCCAGCGATATGCGTAATGAAGTCGATAGAATCAGGCTTGAGCAAGTTACCGTTAATGTAGACAAAATAGTGTCAGCTCCCGGGTCAGAGACAGATAGACTAGAGGCGTTCACGAGACTTCTATGGTCTACCTGAACAACAGAATGAATCGTTTGAGTCGTGTGAGGATTACATCGTCTCAGTTTTGAATCAACATGTGAACATTAAGGAGTGGAATAGAGGCGGTACTTTAAGGGCGCATGGTATAGGTACAAACTCCAGACCCGATAAACCACGCCCACTTATAGCCAAGTTTAATCTCACTGATGAGAAGACCTCAGTACTCAACATCGAGACACGTTGAGAAGTAGTGAGATAGGCGTGGCTAACGATCTAACAGAGAGACACGTTGAGAAGTAGCGGGATAGGCGTAGCTAACGATCTCACAGAGAGACACTCTGGCTGACCTTCGCAGTAAAGGACTCGGTGCCTACAAGAACGGTAGACTGGAAACAAGACAAATCATCCCTCTCAGTGCAAGGCAGCGAAACATCTTTCAGATTCCTTTAAGCCAAGCCTGTGTAGGCGTCGCCACTTACCTCTGGACGTATACAAGTCTCCAAACATGATGAAGTTTATAAATCTTTTACAAACCAAAGTTGAAGTATTAACCTTCAACTTAGCCAAATTCGTTTATCATATATTTCAGGTAAAGTAAAACTATAATCTGAATTATCCATGAATGTTTATCTTCTTTTTAGTGCTATCTTTTGTCACGAAAGGTCTTTGTAAGGGGGTTGAGTGGTGAGGCAAATGTTGGCAACGCGCTTTTGAAAGTATGTATAATGTATTTTTCATGTTGGCTGTTGGCCTATTAAAGAAATAAACATGACGAAGATTATGTGTCTAGAGGTCCTGCTCTGAACAAAGCACAGACACTGACGTCATCTCCCCACACGGCGCCTCTACAGGTCTGACCCCGGGGTCCACATCAACCCCAACCCCCGGGAGACAGCAGTTAGCCGCGGAGTCAACGCCCAACCCCGGGTGCAGCTCTGCTATGGAGGATGGCAGCTAGGGCCTGGTCCATATGTCACGCACAGAACATCGAAGGATCTATATCCAAAATCGATGACACTGATTTTATCGAATCCCTTTCAAACTAGATAAGGTTAGAGCACTTACCCAACTAAATGCGTATGAGATATACTAGCAAAAGCTTATAAGATTGCCAAGGCTGGTAGAGTCTCGGGTGGAGTTATACTGCTTGTGCACAACTCAATTGCAGACTACTGTCAACAAATAGAGACCAGTATACATAATGCCCTTGCCTAAAGATAGACAAATTTATTCTAAACAACGATAAAGATGTATTTTTATTTTGAATGTATACTCCATCGGGTTGGCTCCACATTTTATATTACAGCTAAGAAAACCACAGCTATAGATTAGCTGGACCACTGTCTGAGCGACAACACTGATCTCTTCTGTGATGTGTTGATATGTGGAGACTTGAACACACGTGTAGGCGAGTGCAACAACCGGCCAGAGACACTGCATAAACCTTGACTAGACACAGCGGCCTTTCCTGAAGAACAGACTGTCCGCATATAGACAATAGGCAGTCATGTGACAAGACCACCAATATAAATTTGGTGAGCGGTTGCTTGACCTGTGTTTTACCCATAATGTATACACTTTCAACGGGAGAGCAACTGGAGATAGTTACGGTAACTTTACATATATAACTCAGCAAGGTTGCAGTGTTGTAGATTATTTTATTGCTTCTGTCAATATGCACCAGTTATTCCAGAGTAGAATCGAAACATATGCCAGTTTGTCTTCATTTTATGAAATCAGCTGATAATGACAAGATTCCTTCTGACTCTAACAAACCCAAGAGGTATACATATAGATGGAACTGCTTCATGTCTGAAACATTCCTAAACCAATTATCTAAGTCATGTCAGTTACTCACAGATTTGTCAATGCTCATATATCCTGATTTGAATCTCGCTGTTAGCAAATTTGCACATATTGTTTTATTCACTGCTGATTGTATGAGGAAGCCATGTGAAAGTGGTAAACCGGAAAGAGTGAGTGACTTTGGTTTAATAGCAATATTCGAGCAATATCACTGCGGGGGACACCGGAAATGGGCTTCATACGTTGTATGTGGGGAATCAAACCCGGGTCTTCGGCGTGAGGAGGGAACGCTTTTACGTTTTATAACATTCATTCTGTTCTCTAAAAAAAGCAGCACGCAATAAATGTAATATAAACTAACGGAAAAAAGTAACTGTGCATCACATAAAATTGCATGAGATAAAGTTATTTGAAAAGTAATGAAAACTAACTCTAAATTAACACGTAGCTAAGCACTTTGCATGAAATTTGATGTCACGTATCGCGCGTGAAACGTGTCCTTCTTCTTTCATGACATAATTTTTACAAATATGGCAAAACAGTTTCTTTATTCGAACAAACTTTGATTGCACGCAGTTGAACACATCCGCATATATCACGAGCATATATTTCTGAATCAAATAGTGGGGACACCAGGTGTTCGTAAAAAGGTGAGCATATCCTGCTCCAACGGTGGTACCCGCCCCAACCCATGTAAAATTAAACTAATTTGATCAGCTGAAGAAGAGTAAGTTAGTTACTGAGTTGGGTTTTACGCCGCCGTTAGAAATATTGCAGCAATATCACGGCGGGAAACGCGAGAAATAGGCTTGAGACACTTTATCCACCGAGTGAACGCTTTAACCACTGGGCTACCACACCGCCCCAGTTGTAAAAGAACGAAGACAAACAGTTCACATGCACATGCATGACCTTCAGAGAAACCATGTAATGGCAATGACAGGTGCACATCACAATATTACAAAAATATAGTCAGTGGTGTATCTGAACAGAAACGCGTATTTAATGTGACTCACTAGCTTGTGTGAGTATGGCGAGACTTAACTGTGCATTTTGTATAGGCAACTCAAGAAGTCGGACATCTGTTTTCACAATGCTTCATGGAGTAGATAAGAAGCATAACTGTCTAATCTGTATCCAAGTGCGAACCATGTCTATTCTTCATGTCATGGAGTCAAGTATACAAGGAAACAATTTGAGTTACATCATTGCACGACGACCACCCAAGTCCTGTAAGATGGATCCCAAGAAGCATGCCATATTCGAGAAAACTTGTCAGCAATGTTCACATTGATGACGTCTAAACGTGTATGGCGTCAGTGCAAGATGTCCATCCCGGCTACCAATGTTGACATCGACGTTGTTATCTCCAGTGGAGCAGACAACAATGACAAAGGGAAGTAACTGAGTAGAGAAGAGTTCTCACCAAAGAGTCACGTTTCCTTCTTCCCCGAGCAGACAGCAGAACTAGTGTCTGCAGACGCAGGTGTGTTCGTTACATCAGGCCATGTGTTCTGGAAAGTGTTCGTTACATCAGGCCATGTGTTCTGGAAGTGTTCGTTTCATAAGGCCATGCGTTCTGGGAAGTGTTCGTTTCATCAGTCCATGTGTTCTGGAAGTGTTCGTTACATCAGGCCATGTGTTCCGGGAAGTATTCGTTTCATCAGTCCATGTGTTCTGGGAAGTGTTCGTTTCATGAGTCAATGGGTTATAGAAAGTGTTCGTTTCATCAGTCCATGTGTTCTGAGAAGTGTCTGTTGACGTGATGAGGATCATGTGATGTGCACACAGAGTGTCATCAACTTGATGCTTGAATTTGTCAAGATTAACAGGGGGTAAACATCTGACATTATTCGTGCTCTTCACACGTCCAGGTTCGGATCGACCACGCCCACTGATCGCCGAGGTCAAGGACACTGTCAACACACCAGAGGCACTTAAGGCATGAACGTCATTTAAGAATGCAGGATGTGGAATCAGCAAGAGAAAGACAGCAGCTCAAGGGTTCGGGTCTCATGGGATATTTCAAGTATGACAAATTAGTTACCGAGCAGGATACACAACATACAACCTGGAATCAACCCGATGACTCCACTGAACACTAAAAGCATGACGCCATACCGCAGCCATAGGGGCATGGCCAAGGCTCAGGTAATATTAACCAGGAAACTTATAACAGCGAAAATGAAAACGCTAATTACTTTAAGTTTTGTAATGGCAACAGCACGACATCTGCCAGTGAAGGCGTACGTTTGTGCTTTCTACCATGGATTCCTTGTAAACGAGGGTGCCTCCTTGATACAATTGTGACAAATGACGAGGTAAAGAGAAACATGATGACGATGATGATGATAACGATGATGGTGATTTTAAATTTCAGTTCAGCAAAGGATGCTCCGAGTGTAAAGGTTCAGCTGATCCCTTCAAAGTGGATCCAGCAGAAGAAAGGGCTGTCAAAGCAGAAAGAGGTTAACGCTCACTGCTAATCTGAGAGGTTAACGTCTTGCTGCTGGCGGCTTGTTTTACAGTTTACTTGATATGAATGCCCAGTGTCAGGACAGATTAGAAGAATACAGGATGGTAGTTACAATCATTCGTCCACTTTATATGCTTGTCTCTACTTTGAAAGGTTGTTTGACGATGAATTCAAAGAAGCCCACAAATATTTAGGTCGGATTACACCAGTGATACATCCACGGAAGGAATAATTTCAATGAATGAAACAAAAGAGAACATGCTCATTAAAATCTGGAAAAAGAATTGTATGTAACTGGTGAGGTTTATAACAATAGTAACGAAAACCCAACAAGGATAATGTTATATATTTACACTCCTTCTTTCTGTTTCCAGCCTTAAAAAGATACACGAAGATACCCACCTCACACGAACACAAACTATCGCCACCCAGACCGTCGTTACACTGGTTAACCCAGCAAGTTCCTCATGGATGTGCTTTTGTCGCTCTTATTTCAATTGCAGAAAACGTTGAAATGTACAGTATGAGTTTGGTAGGAGTCAACTTTGCATCGCATGGGGGGCAAAACATAAGAGGTGACGATTGCTTGAAAAATAAAAACAACGGATGGCTTCACGGGTACCAATGGACGAAAATATGACGTTTTAAAAACAAATCCAGGACGAATGAATGAGTACATAAAGATAGAAAGAAGTTTCGGTAACCATTCCTAAATGGCATGAAAGACACATTAAAGACGTCTTTGCTTTCTGCCAAAGTGTGATGAGCAGTTCACGAAGACTGGATCAGCTATCACGCTACATGTTGCAGACATCTGTGGTGATGTCCTGGGCGTGACGTTTGGGTCATGTAACATGCTGGTGGTCGACAGTGTTCCACCACACTGCAAGAAGAAGTTTGCATTTGCAGGCAGAGGTCATGACACACTCAGTGTCACAACAACGGAATGCACGTATGCCTCCTTGACAATTAAACAGATGCATCGGTCGAGTCAACATAAAGTCACGTTTCAGACATCGTAGGGGTCAGCCTGAAAATGATGAGCTGGACATGGCGTGAGGGTGAGCCATCATGTGACATACTGGTGGTCGACAGGGTTCCACCAGATATCGTCATGACTACAACCACACTCAATGCCAGCTGTTTTGT
Organism: Haliotis rubra; assembly: GCF_003918875.1. Classification (NCBI taxonomy): domain Eukaryota; kingdom Metazoa; phylum Mollusca; class Gastropoda; order Lepetellida; family Haliotidae; genus Haliotis; species Haliotis rubra. The sequence goes on along the minus strand of NW_025767209.1, from coordinate 233,915 downwards.
CCACTGGGACAGTTGAGATGTGTAGGTGATAAAGGGACATTGTAACTACTCCGTGTTTAAACTGAGTAAAGTGTTTGTCATACACTAAACATGGATGACATGTATACCATGGTCCTTTAGGAATGAAATTGTGTGGAATGAAGAAAATATATTTACCTGCATTCACGGTCACCACAGAGCACACCAGGGCAGACAGGATCTCAAGTTGCATGGTCGTCGATTCAGCAGCACATAACGTCGCGTCCGCTGAGGGTTCGAAAACCCGGCTTTTATGTCTTGCAGCAGGAAATGCTAGATCCGGCGTAAATACAGCTGTTACACAATTTTCAGGAATTGTACATGAAAAAGGTGTTAGCAATCAAACATACCTAATCAATTATTTTGCTGGACAAAGACTTCTTCCTGATTGGTAACTTCTGGCGTTCTCACGTGGGTGGGTGTGAGTGATAATGACAAGGCAGGTGTTTATATTGTTGTATCAATGTATCTGTCATGGTAAATCAAGCAATCTGTCAACACATCTGCCTCCCACCGATCTGTGTGGAACTGATAACATCCAAACGATTCTTTCTCATGTCAACTCGCGCGGATGAACCACCTTTAACAAGGTGGAATTTTACTAAGGCCAATTGGCCATTTTTCTAAACCCTATGCTATGAAAACCGTAAGCCTGACAATTTCAGGAATGTTCCTGATCCCATCGAACTATTTCAGTCGTCTTAAATGCCATGGGGGACAATACCATTTCTAAGTCCTCTGCAAACCCACACATACGCAAACCATGGTTTGATACAGACTGCAAAAGCAAACAATGTCACGTAAGCCCTACTCGAACGTCTACTTCTGGATAAGCAAACATGATCAGATTCCGAATATATCTGAAATTGGAGTACAAAAGCATAACAATAACTAAATTGAAATTTTATATTCACAGAACATGTTGTATTATCTGAACATATGTTCCATGTTTGGTTGGTTGGTTGGTTGGTTGGTTTGTTGTTTAATACCGTACCCAGAAATATTCAAGCTACATGGCAGCGGTCTTTAAATAATCTAGTCTGGACCTAACAATCCAGTGATCATCAGCATGAAAATCGATCTACCCATTTGAGATACGATGACATGTGTCAATCAAGTCAGTGAGCCTGACCACTCGATCCCGGCAGTCGACTGGTGTAGTAGAAAGGTGATGCCAGTATTCCCTGTAATTATAGAGGAATAAGTATCATAAGTTGTTTTGGAAAGTTGTTGACCGGGATTTTTATTCAGAGGCTTCTTTACTGGGCAGAGGAACACACAACTGTTTCGAATGCTCAGTTTAGTTTTCGTCCTAATCTTGGTACAGTTGATGCTATATTTTCGCTCCATTCATTGATTAGTCGTACTGTGAATGGTATTAAACGGTTATATTGCGCATTTGTGGATTTCAAACGTGCTTTTGGTTAAATAGATAGGTGTAAATTATGGTATAAGTTAGCAAAATTAGGTGTTAGAGGGAAGCAATTGTCAGTTATTCATTTGTTGTATCTTAATGTAAGGTCATGTGTGAGGATCGGTGGTTATGATAGTCAGTATTTCAGATATAGTTTTGGCCTAATGTAGGGAGATGTATTGTCGCCAATTTTGTTTTCTTTTTATGTAAGTGATTTTGAAGAATCTGTTCTAAAAGAAAAATGTATACCTTACGAGTTTAAATCTTTAAGTATATTTCTGCTTATGTACGCTGATGATCTTGTCATATTTTCTAAATCTGTTGAAGGGTTGAAAACACAGTTAAATTCGTTGTTGGCTTAATTCAAATCGCTGGGAACTTGAAGTGAACATTGCTAAAACAAATGTTTTTTTAGAAGAGGTGGTAAAGTTAATTCTTCAGAACATTGATGTTATAATGGCAGTGTCCTAGAGGTTGCTGATGCGTTTACTTACTTAGGAATAGTCTTTAATTATAATAACCGATTTTCAAAGGCTCAGATGCAGTTGTCTGATCAGGATAGAAAGGCCCTTTGTTCCATTTACAACAATACCAGTTCGCTCTCTGTTAATCCGGAATTTCTGCTCTTTGTCTTTGATTGTTATGTCGGCAGAATATCATCTTATACGTCTGAGATTGGGCTACAATAAGGGATTAAATGTTGAAAGGTATCATTTGGATTTTTGAAAAGGTTCTTTGTTAGGAGTTAAGAAATCAACTAGTAATTTGATGGTTTACGCAGAGTTAGGTCGTTAGCCGCTTTTATTTAAGAGACAATATAATATGACTAAATACTGGTGTAAGCTTCTTGTGTCTGACAGTAGTATCATATTAAAATTATAGAATAATGTATATCAAACCATATTATTACAAATGTCCATCGGTATTTTAGCTTATTCAACTTCTTAGCATTAACAATGTTAGAGTATTATGTAACTAAGGCAAATATTTATATACGGTTAGTATATTAAGATGAGGGCCGACATTAACGGAAATCATCAACAAGAGTCTGTCATCTGGGATCTTTCCACATATGCTAAAAGATGCTGTTATCATGCCACTAGTTAAAAATGCAAAACTTGACAAAAATGACTTTAAAAACTACCGCCCCGTTTCTAATCTGACTTTTCTCTCCAAACTTATCGAGAGAGCAGCTACCAAGAGGTTGATGGGTCACTTGTCAAGCAACAGCATCTTAGATGAGTACCAATCAGCTTACCGTCCACACCACTCTACCGAAACTCTCCTTCTTAGAGTGGTAAATGACCTAAGATGCCTGGTTGATAGAGGTGACGTGGCAATTCTGACACTCTTAGATCTGAGTGCGGCATTTGACACTGTGGACCACAAGATTCTTCTCCATACTCTTGAAAATCACTCTGGAATCGGCGGACAAGCACTGGCCTGGTTCTCTTCATACCTGTCTGCTAGACACCAGTCAGTCACAGTGTTGGGCAGCATCTCACAGAAGATTACTCTGTCATGTGGAGTTCCACAGGGATCTGTTCTAGGCCCAGTGCTCTTCCTGATTTACATCAACCAACTCTCTCTGATCAGTGACAAATTTTTAATACCACACTTTTCCTATGCAGATGACAACCAACTCCTGACAAAGTTCAGACCAAATAATGCCCAATCAACGTTGAAAGAGATTGAGAATTGTACTCTGGAAATCAAGACATGGATGACGGGCAGAAAACTAATACTGAATGACACTAAAACAGAGGTTCTCCTTGTTGGGAAACCAAAGAGCTTGGAGAAATTTAACATCGATAGTGTGAAGATTGGTTCAGCTAACATCACACCGTCAGCTTTGATAAAAGATCTTGGTGCTTATATTGATTCGGGCCTGTCTCTAGATTCGCATGTAGATAAGTTGTGTCATACCTGCTATTACCACCTCAGACTCATTGGGACGATTAGGAAGCACATCACAATGGAAAGTGCCCACACTCTTGTGAGATGCCTTGTAACATCCAGATTGGATTACTGTAATAGCCTTCTATACGGTCTCACCAACGGACATCTCAATAAACTACAAAAAGTCCAAAATACAGCAGCACGTATTATATCCCTTACCACTAAACGAGACCATATCACCCCTGTACTCTCATCATTACACTGGCTTCCAATCAAGTTCCGGATTCACTTCAAACTTCTTTGCATTGTGTATAAATGTTTGCATAATCAAGCTCCTTCATATCTCTCTGAACTTCTCACTGTGTACTCCCCAACCAGAACTCTCAGATCTCAAGACCAATGTCTTCTCTCCGTTCCCAAAGTTCTCCTTTCTTCTTTTGGCAAGAGGTCTTTCCAGTACGCTGGTCCTACTCTGTGGAATTCTCTCCCTCTCCACATAAAGCAGTCTCCCACATTGGAAACTTTCAAAATTAAGTTGAAGACTTTCTTTTTTTCCAAAGCCTATCCCTAAAATCAATCTTTCTGTCATCAATTTCAATGTATACTTATTTTGCTATTTTATCCTCTGTATGCATTGTATGTATGCTTTTATGTAGCGCCTTGAGCATGTATCAGTGGGTGGAAAATGGCGCGCTAAAAATATCCATTATTATTATTATTATTTAAGAAATGAGTTAATTAGAGTGCAGTAATTGCACATCGTCCTTTATATGTCCATTGTCGCCGTCTTTTAAAAAAACCCAAACCTGTACCAATACCGCTATTTGACATACCAATGATCTGTACAGATACAGGTAATAAAGGAATCGAATCAAATCGATCACGGTAGTTGCTGAAGACCCGGATGTTCAAAGGTTTATATTTAATTACATTAGCAAGAGTGTTGTTGTTTTTGCTTCTCTTTTTTTTTTACGATGTTTCCTGTCACATTCGAAATGAGAGACACCGGAGTCGAGATCTTTGGACAAGTTTTTGGTCATCTGTAAAAAAACCAATGGTTTTGGTGAATTTTATACTGTGAATTTCGATCTGCTATTTAAGAGAATGATAGATAATCGCCTGCCCAGTTGGTCCTTTTTACATAAAATGCCTGTCACAACCGTTTGGCATAGACATTTATTTTACAGTAACCAGCCTTTATTGATTTTAAAGCATTTACAGGAAAACATATAGACCTTAGATATTAGGGTTTCGCAGAATGGGAAATGTTTTTCTTATTTTCTTATATTACACCACAGTCTTTCAATCCCAGATGATATGTATTTTCACCATATCGGCAACAAGCCTACCCCTTGTCTCACTATGCCTTTTCTGGTGTTAAGCGTTCGGTGTGCAGATTGACATGGGAATGCTGATAAATAACGCAGCTGACATTATGGAATATTGCTGAGTGTGGAGTAAATAGAGAATCTCACCTGAGTGTCTTTTGATATCTAATATATCACCTAGAGTTGAAAAAGTAACAAATGTCCGAGGCTTGCCGAGGATATTTTTACTTTTATCAACGAGAGTTGATATATTTGATGTCAGACTGACTGAGTTGTGTTATACGTCGCTTTTAGCAATATTCTAGCAACATCACGGCAGGGGACACCAGAAATGGGCTTCATACATTGTGCCCATGTGGGGATTCGAACCCGTTTGATATCAGAAGACACGAGGGTGAGATTCTATTTATCATCAAAAATCACTCTTCATTAATTTTTTAATGATAAATGTACATCTCTGAACACAGTACTGCCATTAGATTTGCAGTGCAGCGATGTCATAGCATTGTGACGTGATCAAGTTCATGACGCCATAGCATTGCCAGGGCATTGTGCAAAATCTACTGCCAAAACGATATCACCTAGGATATCGTCTGATCTCACACAAGCGATATATCCTGTGGAACACAGTTACTACCGCCTTTCAGAAAATGTGTCTCTTGGTTTCACGCCATATGTGCATGCCAAGTTCAGGAAGGTTATGAGGCTGTTATATTGCATCGACAGTATTGATTATTGTACTAATGTCTTCTGTTAAAACAGTATTTTCTTGCAATGAATCTCATGGTTAAAAAAACTGCAAGTATTTACGGATGGCCATACTGCCCCTCAAACTGCTGACAATAAGGGATAGTCACACTGTCCATCAAACTGTAAACAACAACCGATAGCCACACTGTCCCTCAAACTACAAACAAAAACGGATACTCAGTCCATTCATGGTATTGCAGGGGCGGTCGGGCAGCCTAGTGGTTAAAGCGTCCGCTCGTCACGCCGAAGACCCGAGTTCGATTCCCCACATGGGAACAATGTGTGAAGCCCATTTCTGGTAAAACTAAACTCACTCACTCACTCACTCACTCATGGTATTGCACCTCTGCATCTTCAAGAACTCATCTCTCCTTACATGAAAAGAACAGCTCTGCGTTCATCCTCGTCTAATCTGCTCTGTGTACCAAGTGTAACCTCAAATCATTTGGCTACAAGTCTTACCAGAACATGGCATCGGTCACATGGAATTCCTTCCCTGATGAGCTTATGCTGTCTCCAACCCTTGCAAACATTAAGGGGCATCTCAAAACCTTTCTCTACAGAAGGTACTATATCAATGGACTTCAATAATGCCTTGCTAGCGCTATGAGCATACCTGGTGTGGAGTTTGTCGCTATATAAACGGACACATTATTATTAGTTATTTTCTTATTAGTCATACTGCCCCCTTAAACTGCTAACAATAATGGATAGCCATACTGCCGCTAAAACTAAAAACAATAACGGATAGCCATACTGGCCCTTAAACTGCAAACAATAATGGATAACCATACTTGCCATCACACTGCTAACAATAATGGATACCCATACTGCCTCTCAAACTAAACACAATAACGGATAGCCTAGCCGCCTTTCCAACGGCACGAAATAATGTATTGCCACACTACAAACTGCAGCAATAATGGATCTCCAACCTGACCGCCAAACTGCAAGGATTAAAAAAACCTAACAACTTTCGATGTTTACACATTCAGCTTCCTACAGTCATATCACATGACAACCCCAACTCTCCCAACACTCGCGTCACAAGAACAGTAAACTAATTAAAGCCTTCCCGGATTTCATATTCCCTGAACACATCATGTGTGAAGCGTAGTTGTGTTTCAGTAATCGCTACACGTCCAGAGTCGACATATGTTGGTGGATGGTTGTAAAATGAGACTGTTTGGAACCGATTGAAACGGATGTTATATTGTGCGAAAACGAAGAGTGAGGGAGTGAGTTAATATTTCTCGACACATCCATAATATTTCAGCCTTATCGTGACGAGAACAATTAATTATCAGTAAAGATCAATAATATTAGAATGAATAATACTGTTTACGATGAGCAGTAAAACTACTCGTGTATCACAGTTAGAGATAAAACACTCGCATGTAACTAAACACGGGCTATAAATCACCAGCAACTGCGAAAACGAAGAAACAGCTTTGGCCAATGTCATGCTGTCGCACCATTTCCACGAAAATTAATACTCTGTAATTGGTTGTAACACTTACACAAACCTGCCGATCAATACACCACTCACGCGATATAATTCCACATACAAAATAACGAAAATGATGTTTAACTTTCAGCTTTGACTATACGAACAAGCATCAATAAACTGTTAGGGCAGCGGAAACTTTCAGTTGAATTAAATTTGAAATTCTATTCAAGTTGATGGGTATTAAATGATGAAGAATCACATCGAATAGAATAGAATATCGAATAGAAAACACACACTCACTCTGTAATCTTTCCACATGCAGCTTGCCATATGTTACCCCTCCCAACGTTTAGAACTGTACTTAAATGCTAGTTTGAATGTTAATTGATGAGTATTCAGTAAAAAGGAAAAGTATTCAGTACCTAAAACTCTCAGATATTCTGCAGAAGAATGATACTTTCTCATACAAACGTTCAAAGAAGACATATGAAAAAGTGACCTTGTAATACAAACTTAAAATATCATTAATTTAGTTATATTTAATAAGTGTTTTGGTTAAGAATGTGTAGAATCTGCTCATAGACTGAGTAAAACCTTAATTTCGTGGTTGGTAAATGTTTCTGCAACATATTTCATTGGTTTCTGTCTCAACCACATAATCGAGCTTGCTCCTTTAACGAACATTTCTAAGCGTTGTTACAGCTCTTGCTGAGACATTGTATGAGAGTTCCCTGATTTATTTCCTATGAAAACCTTAAGATTTGTATTACACTTGTGGAGGACATTTCCAAGTTTGGTGAATCAGTGACAGAAATTATGTCTGGTGAATGTTCTTATTTTGAGTTGTACCATGTGTTTCTGTGTATTTTCAAATGGATAATTGCGGTACCTGTGCTTGTATTTATGATGGCTGCCATAATTACTAGAGAAGATGCTCACTTTGTATCCCCACTATTTCAAAGTCAACAATAGACGCACGATTACGACGATCCAAAGTGTCTGATGTTACATATCTCAAGTCGTTGAAGCCCTTTCATTTGCATCAAATCAGGGAATGATTATAGATAGGTGCCAAAGTTTCGGCAGAATATGTTCACATTGTATTACCGCAATTTGAAAGTCAATCAAAAACACATACTTATGAAAGCTTTTTGACAAGGATCTGTAATGACCAGTCAATACTGATGCCTTTTTTTATAGATGACATCAGTGAATCCTGGTTCTTCCACATTAAATGTGTGAGATCGGGAATTAAAACTAATGATGAGATTATATAATATGAGAAAATGGTTTTCCCTGTATGATACAGTGAGAATGGTTGGTTGGTTGTTTCACACCGCTATATGGTGGCGGTCTGTTAAAAATGAGTCTGGACCAGATAATCGAGTGATCAACTGCATGGGCATCGATCAACGCAATTTGGATACGATGACATGTGTCAGCCAAGTCTGTGAGCCTGACCACCCTATCCGATTAGTTGCCTCTTCCGACAAGCATGGGTTACTGAAGATCAATTTTAACGGGGATTTTCCGCCCCCTTCAAGGGTACAGTGAGAACGAGTGAGTGAGTGAGTGAGTGAGTGAGTGAGTGAATTTAGTTTTACGCCGCCTTTAGCAATATTCCAGCGCGGGACACCAGAAATAGGCTTCGAACATTGGATCTTTGATGTTACGAGCGAACGCTTTGACCACTAGGCTACCCCACCACCCCACAGTGAAAACGGTCACAATATATACTGAGTCAAAAAAGAAAGTTCACAAAATGTAATTTGAAAAATAATGAATAATTTTTCTCTGATGATACATCTATGTATCCGAAATGGGATCCCTATCTTTCGATTCTAGAAAAACGTTTGCAAAACCAACTCAAACCCATCTATTCGTCGTGTAAATGACGTTAGTGCCAAATCAGGTTTTGCACGTGCAGTCGATCATGTGATCTTCGCATCGAAGTTTTCTTCATATGCACGTGTTTGCATTGGTCTCAAGAATTGAAAAAATACTTTTAAACCACAGTTCTTACGGTACTTGAAATGCCACGATTGTCAAATGTGCAACGTGAACGTGCCGTTGGCATGTTGCAAGCGGGAAGATCAGTTATTGACGTCGCAAGAGCAATGGGATGCAGCCGTCGTAATGTGTATGACTTGCGAGGTCGTCTACAACAAACTGGCACCACTTCTGATCGCCCAAGGTCGGGTCGTCCACGTGTGACGTAACGAGCAGAAGACTGTCAAATCGTCCTACGTCACCTACGTGACAGATTTCTGCCGGCTACACGAACCAGGGCTGAAATGTCAGAGGTCGACTGTCCTCACAGACCATTCGAAATCGTGGGCCAATATTGACGCCGTTTCATCAACGTCAACGTCTGCTGTGGGCCCAACGTCACCTCCGATGGACCCAGAGAGTCTGGAATCGAGTTGTCTTTAGCGATGAATCCAGGTTTACCCTCAGATTCGCGGACGGCAGGCATAGAGTCTGGAGACGACGTCGTGAACGGTATGCCCAATGTTGTGTACAGGAAGTCGACAGATTCGGGGGCGGAAGTTGCATGGTGTGGGGAGCTTTCTGTGGGAACAACCGTTCCCGACGTCTGGTCATCCGTGGAAACCTCACAGCTGCTGCTTACCGCGACCAGGTGCTCACCCCCGAACTCGTTCCTTTCATGGCTGCTCATGGCCCAGGTCTGCAGTTCCAGCATGATAATGCTCGGCCGCATACCGCGATGTTGACACGAAATTTCCTTCAAAACGCTGGAATCAACGTCATGGACTGGCCATCGAGGTCCCCTGACCTTAATCCAATAGAGCACGTTTGGGATGCAAGAGCAATGGCGCAGAATCCCCAACCACGTGTTCACAAGCATCAGACAGTCGATGAGGAGACGGTGTTTGGCAGTGGTGAATGCGCGGGGCGGCCATACACGATATTGAACTGAGAAATTTCGCATTTTTATTTTTGTGACTTGACATTCTGTATACCCATGTTTTGGAACGGCGGTGTAGCTGATGGAACTGATTATGGCACTGTCAGTGTATCGAGTACATCACACAGATCTCAGCAATGAAATAATATCAAGGTAATCATCTTACCATCTCTTGTTCTTTTATAGTGCCCTGAAGAAAGAATGTGAAGTTTCTTTTTTGACTCAGTATAGTACACATAGGTTCTTCATCATGACAAGTACATACTGAGCGTGTTTACCACCATTCCCTGAAAATAATAACTGTTTCCCCGACTAATGCACTCATCTCCTGGTTAAACTGTAATCAAACTATCACATCATAAAACTGTAAATTTGGTATTGAAGTTCTTCACGTTTATCTGACAGAAGATCGCAAGAGATCAAAACTGTGACCTCTGTGTTAATTATCCACATATTCTGACATGATTAATGTTCATCGTAAAATAATTTAAATCCGTGTCTGTCAGAAACATGCAGACAAAGGTCAGAAGGTATGATGCAGGTGAAACGTCATATTTTAACACTGAGGTGCGAACATGTGTTGGTTCATGTTTATAAGCTTGTCAGGAACTCGACTGGACAGCAGTTCCAGCTGTGGGGATCACTGAAGAGACATGTTTTGGTGTGTATATTTTTCAAACATTTTAAAAAATCTATTTTCTGCATGATGTGATATTATTAGATTTGAGACAGGTCACTCTGAGTGTTTTAATTGCCTTCTTTGTTGATGTATGGTGTCGATCATTAAGTTGATGGCAAGACGGTGGTGTGCAGTGTCTCTCACTCAATCGGGGCGGTGGGGTAGCCTAGTGGCTAAAGCATTCACTCATCCGCCGTGATATTGCTGGAATATTGCTAAAAGCGGCGTAAAACTAAACTCATTCCTTGCCACTAAATACTATGGGTGGACGGCACTATTGGAACACTGTAAATACGAGGGATTTTCATTACCATGAAAGAAACCTAAGGCAACTTCAAGGTAACAGCGTGTCACAAAAACCCGTCTCCGGACCAGTAGGATGCTGGGTTAACCTGACATAAGGGCATTCCACCGGTAGGGATTAGTAAGTGAGTGAGTGGGGATATTTAAGGAATATTCCCTCAACATCACAACGGGGGATACCAGAACTGGGCTTTACACATTGTACTCAAGTTGGGAATCGAACCAGGATCTTCGGGGGTGACGCTTAACGCTTAACTACTCGGCTACCCTAGCGCCTCCGTAGGGATTAACATCTATACTGCGTAAAGTGGGTGGCGAGATATTGGTACAAGGTGTGTTTGGTGTAAAGTAACGTCGTAACATGGAAACAGTGACAGGGAAACGGTACTTACATGTATGTTATGTAAGGACTGACAAAATCAAACAAAACAAATACAAACGTATTTCAGATATTGATAAATGACTATCCCTGTTTAGAATATTCGAGTATTATTCCCTCAGGTACTTGCGAGCCGCTATGTTTGCTGTGGCCACTCTCGTCGCACTGCTTCTGCATGGAGCAAGCGGAACAACAGAGGTAAGGGCTGTACATTCTACTTTAGTTACCCGTGTTTCAACTAACCTTATTTCTACATGAGCTGTGTCATTCAGGGCGCTGTACATTCTACTTTAGTTACCCGTGAATCAACTAACCTTATTTCTACATGAGCTGTGTCATTCAGGGCGCTGTACATTCTACTTTAGGTACCCGTGAATCAACTAACCTTATTTCTACATGAGCTGTGTCATTCAGGGCGCTGTACATTCTACTTTAGTTGGATTGAGGTTGGAATGAGGTTGAGTTGGGTTTTGCGTCACATCGGCATTATTCCAGCCATATAGTGACGAGAACACTACTTTTGTTACCCGTGAATCAACTAACCTTATTTCTACATGAGCTGTGTCATTCAGGGCGCTGCACATTCTACTTTAGTTACCTGTGAATCAACTAACCTTATTTCTAAATGTACCCTCTGTCATTGGATCCAGAACAATATCCTTTCGACTACCAAATAACAGCTCTATTTTCACAGCAGAAGCAAACGCCATATTAACAGCTCTTAAATATATTAATAAACACCGTAAATATAAACAATACATAATATGTTCCGATTCTATTTCGTGTCCTCAGGTTTTTAAGAATCTTTCTTGTAAACATCCACTTTCATTTGAAATGATTGAATTGTATAATGAGCTCGCTACTGGCCAATACGACATCGTCTTTTGTTGGTTACCCAGCCACGTTGGCATTTCTGGGAACACAATGGCCGATCGTGCTGATAAGGCAGCACTCAACAAATCTGTGACACCACCTCTGATCCCATACTCTGATTACAAAGCTGCTATTAGATGTTATATCCGTGATCTGATGCAAAAGAAGTGGGACACCCAAGTAGGTATCAATAAATTACATGCACTAAAACCAACTATCGGTTACACCTACTTGGGTTGTCAGTCCAGATTTGAAGAGGTCATCACACGACGATGTCGTATTGGCCACACTAGACATACTCATGAGTACTTATTAAAAGGTGAGGATCCTCCGTTTTGTATCCCTTGTGATGAAAGAATCACGGTCAATCATGTCCTGCTTGACTGTGTTGAATATTCCATCACAAGGGATTTCTATTTCAAATCACAAACTATGAAGGATCTTTTTAGTAATATAAGTTCTCATTTAATTATTGCATTTTAAAAAGAATTAGACTTGTTAACTGATTTGTAAATAGATATATATTTTATTATTGGTAGTTTAGATTAGTAACTGAGATTGTTAGTGGCTGTACCCTCAAAGGGGGTTGAAGTAGCGTAAAATTATTGTCCTCCTGAGAGGGTACGTAAGTCCTGAAACATTCAAAGGAAATTTAAATTTACCAGCTGTTTTAAATGTAGTATTCTTGTCATTTTAATTTTGGCTAAATTTGACTTCAATCGCCAGCGGCTGAAGGGATGATATAAATCCAACTAGGGTCCATGCAGATAGCAAAAGTAATGTAAGTCCCCATGGTCCCTAGTTTGGTGATCTACCTTCGGTTGTTGGCGATCTATAGCCAGTTTTTATATTGTATTGTCCAAATAATGCTATCAGTTTAATTTTCCACAATAGTTTTAGTTGTAATTGTGATATTCTAGTTGTTTTACTGTCCTTCGTGGACAGGTTTTTATAATATACATCTATTCCATTTCAATGTCACATATGTTCTCGTCACGACATGGCTGAAATATTGCCGATGTGACGTTAAATAATAACTCACTCACTCACTCTAAATGTACCACGACATTCAAAGCACTATACATTATACTTCAGTTTTGCGTGAATCAACTAACCTTATTTCTAAATGATACTGTGCGTTATTGTCCAGTGTGCTCAGTAGACCGTAGGTAATAACATAGTGTGCTCACTATCCTGTACGTTATATTCTATTCTAATTCAACTTAGTATGTAACACGAGTTCTGAGGTCAATGCTATAAATTTCTGACCGTATAATCAGCATATTGAAAACCGATTCACCAAAACCTTTGAATGTATCTCTAAACTAAAGGGGTAACGCTGTTTACGCGTCGCCGTTATAACTAAATTTGCGGCTATATAACCATCGGTATACGTCCCCAATTCGTGAAACACAGTACAGTTAAGTGTTTTCAGAATGCTATGGGTTATTGTCCAATGTGCTCAGTATGCTGTAGGTAGTAATAGAGGGTGCTCATGATATTGTACGTTATTGTCCAGTGTGCTCACGATTCTGTACGTTACTGTCCTGTGTGCTCAAGATAGTGTACGTTATTGCCCAGTGTGCTCAAGATATTGTACGTGATTGTCCAGTGTGCTCACGATACAGTACGTTATTGTTCAGTGTGCTCAGGATACTGTACGTTATTGTCCAGTGTGCTCACGATACTGTACGTTATTGTCCAGTGTGCTCAAGATATTGTACGTTATTGTCTAGTGTGAACACGATGCTGTACGTTATTGTCCAGTGTGCTCATGATACTGTACGTTATTGTACAGTGTGCTAACGATACTGTACGTTATTGCCCAGTGTGCTCAAGATACAGTACTTTATTGTACAGTGTGCTCACGATACTGTACGTTATTGTCCAGTGTGCTCACCATACTGTACGTTATTGTCAAGTGTGCTCACGATACTGTACGTTATTGTCCCGTGTGCTCATGACACTGTACGTTATTGTCCAGTGTGTTCAAGATACTGTACGTTATTGTCCAGTGTGCTCAGGATATTGAACATTATTGTCCAGTGTGCTCAAGATATTGTACCATATTGTCCAGTGTGCTCACGTTACTGTACGTTATTGTCCAGTGTGCTCAAGATACAGTACGTTATTGTTCAGTGTGCTCAGGATACTGTACGTTATTGTCCAGTGTGCTCAAGATACAGTACGTTATTGTCCAGTGTGCTCAAGATACTGTACGTTATTGTCCAGTGTGCTCAAGATATTGTACCATATTGTCCTGTGTGCTCACGATAATGTACGTTAGTGTCCAGTGTGCTCAAGATATTGTACGTTATTGTCCAGTGTGCTCACGATACAGTACGTTATTGTCCAGTGTGCTCAAGCTATTGTACGTTATTGTCCAGTGTGCTAACGATATTGTACGTTATTGTCTAGTGTGCTCACGACGTTGTTCGTTATTGTCCCTAGTGTTCAAGATAGCGTACGTTATTGCCCATTGTACTCACCATACTGTATGTTATTGTCCAGTGTGCTCAATATACTCTACGATATTGTCCAGTGTGCTCAAGATTCTGTACGTTAATGTCCAGTGTGCTCACGATACAGTACGTTATTGTCCAGTGTTCTCACGATACTGTACGTTATTGTCCAATGTGACCAAGATACAGTACGTTATTGTCCGGTGTGTTCACGATACTGTTCTTTACTGTCCGGTGTGCTCACGATACTGTACGTTATTGTCCACTGTGCTCAGGATACTGTACGTTATTGTCCAGTGTGCTCAGGATACTGTGCTTTATTGTCCAGTGTGCTCACGATACTGTGCTTTACTGGCTAGTGTGCTCAAGATACTGTACGTTATTGTCCAGTGTGCTCACGATACTGTTCGTTATTGACCAGTGTGCTCACGATACTGTGTTTTATTGTCCAGTGTGCTCAATATACTGTACGTTATTGTCCAGTGTGCTGAGGATACTGTACGTTATTGTCCAGTGTGCCCACGATACTGTGCTTTACTGTCCGGTGTGCTCACGATACTGTATGTTATTGTCCAGTGTGCTCACGATGCTGTACGCTATTGTCCAGTGTGCTCACAATTCTGTACGTTATTGTCCAGTCAGCTCACGATACTGTACGTTATTGTCCAGTGTGCTCAGGATACTGAGCTTTATTTCCAGTGTGCTCACGATACTGTGCTTTACTGTCCAGTGTGCTCAAGATACTGTACGTTATTGTCCAGTGTGCTCAATATATTGTACGTCATTGTCCAGTGTGTTCGGGATATAGAACGTTATTGTCCAATGTGCCCACGATACAGTACTTGAATGTCCAGTGTTCTGACGATTCTGAACGTTAATGTCCAGTGTGCTCACGGAACAGTACGTTATTGTGCAGTGTGCTCACGATATAGAGCTTTATTGTCCAGTGAGCTCACGATACTGTACGCCATTGTCCAGTGTGCTCAGGATACTGTCCGTTAATGGCCAGTGTGCTCACGAGAGAGTACCTTATTGTCCAGTGTGCTTAAGATAATGTACGTTATTGTCCAGTGTGCTCACAATACTGTGCTTTACTTTCCAGTGTTCTCACGATACTGTACGTTATTGTCCAGTGTGCTCACGATTCTGTACGTTATTGTCCAGTGTGATCACGATGCTGTACGTTATTGTACAGTGTGCTCAAGATACTGTACGTTATTGCCCAATTTGCTCACGATACTGTACGTTATTGTCCAGTGTGCACACGATACTGCACGTTATTGTCAAGTGTGCTCACGATACTGTGCTTTACTGTCCAGTGTGCTCACGATACTGTACGTTATTGTCCAGTGTGCTCCGACACAGTGCTTTATTGTCCAGTGTGCTCACGATACTGTACGTTTTTGTCCAGTGTGCTCACGATACTGTACACTATTGTCCAGTGGGCTCAAGATACTGTACGTTATTGTCCAGTGTGCTCACGATACTGTGCTTTATTGTCCAGTGTGCTCACGATACTGAACGTTATTGTCCAGTGTGCTCACGATACTGTGCTTTATTCGCCAGTGTGCTCACGATGCTTTACGTTATTGTCCAGTGTACCCAAGATACTGTTCGCTATTGTCCAGTGCGCTCACGATACTGTACGTTATTACCCAGTGTGCTCACGATACAGTACTTTATTGTACAGTGTGCTCACGATACTGCACGTTATTGTCCACTGTGCTAAAGATACTGTACGATGTTGTACAGTGTGCTCACGATACTGTGCTTTATTGTCCAGTGTGCTTACGATTCTTTTCGATATTGTCCAATGTGCTCTCGATACAGTACGTTATTGTCCAGTGTGCTCACGATTTCGTACGTTATTGTCCAGTGTGCTGAAGATACAGTGCTTTATTGTCCACTGTGCTCACGATAGTGTGCTTTATTGTCCAATGTGACCAAGATACAGTACGTTATTGTCCAGTGTGCTCAAGACACTGTGCTTTAGTGTCCTGTGTGCTCAAGATACTTTACGTTATAGTCCAGTGTGCTCACGATACTGTCCGTTAATGGCCAGTGTGCTCACGATAGAGTACCTTATTGTCCAGTCTGCTTAAGATAATGTACGTTATTGTCCAGTGTGCTCACAATACTGTGCTTTACTTTCCAGTGTGCTCACGATACTGTACGCTATTGTCCAGTGTGCTCCCAATTCTTTCCGTTATTGTCCAGTGTGCTCACGATGCTTTACGTTATTGTACAGTGTGCTCAAGACACTGTACGTTATTGTCTAGTGTGCTCAGGATACTGTACGCTATTGTCCAGTGTGCTCACGATACTGCACGTTATTGTCCAGTGTGCTCACGATACTGTGCTTTACTGTCCAGTGTGCTCAAGATACTGTACGTTATTGTCCAGTGTGCTCACGATACTGGACGTTAATGTCCAGTGTGCTCACGATACTGTACGTTTTTGTCCAGTCTGCTCCGTCCGATACAGTGCTTTATTGTTCAGTGTGCTCCGATACTGTGCTTTACTGTCCAGTGTGCTCACGATACTGTACGTTTTTGTCCAGTGTGCTCCGATACTGTGCTTTACTGTCCAGTGTGCTCAAGATACTGTACGTAATTGTCCAGTGTGCTACGACACAGTGCTTTATTGTCCAGTGTGCTAAACATACTGTACGATGCTGTACAGTGTGCTCACGATACTGCACGTTATTGCCCAGTGTGCTCCGATACAGTGCTTTATTGTCCAGTGTGCTAAACATACTGTACGATGCTGTACAGTGTGCTCACGATACTGTACGTTATTGCCCAGTGTGCTCACGATACAGTACGTTATTGTCCAGTGTGCTCTAGATACTGTACGATATTGTCCAATGTGCTCGCGCTGCTGTGCTTAATTGTCTAGTGTGCTTATGATACTGTACGTTATTGTCCAGTGTGCTCACGATACCGTACGTTATTGTCCAGTGTGCTCACGATACAGTGCTTTATTGTTCAGTGTGCTCCGATACTGTGCTTTACTGTCCAGTGTGCTCACGATACTGTACGTTTTTGTCCAGTGTGCTCCGATACTATGCTGTACTGTCCATTGTGCTAAACATACTGTACGATGCTGTACAGTGTGCTCACGATACTGTACGTTATTGCCCAGTGTGCTCCGATACAGTGCTTTATTGTCCAGTGTGCTAAACATATTGTACGATGCTGTACAGTGTGCTCACGATACTGTACGTTATTGCGCAGTGTGCTCACGATACAGTACGTTATTGTCCAGTGTGCTCTAGATACTGTACGATATTGTCCAATGTGCTCGCGCTGCTGTGCTTAATTGTCTAGTGTGCTTATGATACTGTACGTTATTGTCCAGTGTGCTCATGATACCGTACGTTATTGTGCAGTGTGCTCACGATTCTGTACGTTATTGTCCAGTGTGCTCACGATACTGTACGCTAGTGTCCAGTGTGATCAAGATACTGTACGTTATTGTCCAGTGTGCTCATGATATTGTACGCTATTGTCCAGTGTGCTTACGATTCTGTACGTTATTGTCCAGTGTGCTCAAGATATTGTACGTTATTGTCCAGTGTGCTCAAGATACTGTACGTCATTGTCCAGTGTGATGAATATGATGTACGTTATTGTCCTGTGTGCTCACGATACTGTACGTTATTGCCCAGTGTGCTCAAGATACTGTATGTTAATGTCCAGTGTGCTCACGATAGAGAACTTTATTGTCCAGTGTGCTCAATATATTGTACGTCATTGTCCAGTGTGCTCACGGTACAGAACGTTATTGTCCAATATGCTCACGACACAGTATGTTAATGTCCAGTGTGCTCAAGATGCTGTACGTTATTGTCCAGTGTGCTCACGAAATAGTACGTTATTGTGCAGTGTGCTCACGATAATGTACGTTAATGGCCAGTGTGCTCACGATAATGTACGTTATTGTCCAGAGTGCTCACGGTACAGTACGTTATTGTTCAGTGTGCTCACGATAATGTACGTTATTGTCCAGTGTGCTCACGATACTGTACGTTATTTTCCACGTGATCATCACAGTTTAGGAAGTGAATTGTAGCCATGCCAAACTTTCAGACGTGTTTGGCATGTGAGGAAAAATGGTATTCGTTATATCATGGTATGTTCAAATCAAGGTTATATCTTAGATCAAGACTTTGTACTTCTAATCACGGTATACTGAGGACAATCTCTCTATATTATAGTTTGCTCACGGTGCCGTGACACCCGGGAATGGAGAGGTCATCCCTATGGACATCGAGCTGCACGACAACAGTATGATAACCTACCCAGGAACACCTGACCCGCCTCAAAAATGCTTCAAGAAGTCAATCAACTACCATGACTTTACAAAGGTACACGTGCATCTGAAATATATGCTCCGTATAAAGGTCAGGCTGCCTTTGTGTGGTTTAAACGGTAGTCAACTACCATGACTTTACAAATACTCAACTGCCATGACTTTACAAATACTCAACTGCCATGACTTTACAAATAGTGAAGTTCCATGACTTTACAAAGGTACATATGCATCTGAAATAAGTGCTCCATGATCTCCAGCTAGTGACCTAGCCAAGGCCTTCAGCTGCCTTAACGTGTTTTGAATTGTTGTATATAATCAACTACCATGACTTTACAAAGGTATATATGCATCTGAAATAAGTGCTCAATGGTAGCTAGCGACGTGGCAAAGTTCATGTTGTAGCGTGTTTTAAACAGAAATCGCTTAAATTAATATTATGTGTAAAAATAAAATTGTTCTTGTCACTGCATGGCTGAAACAACGCTTACTTAAAATTATAACTCTCTCAAAGAAACATACATCGTGATGTATATGGGTGATGACATATTTGATAGCTGCTACCCATCTACATGAGGTCGTTCAGGGGGGCGCAAGGAATTGAATAACATCTTGGTTAGTAGGATAGAGAATCGGTGAAGATTGTTGCAACAAACTGAACATAAATTATGGAAACAAATTTGAAATTCAGAGACAGTATTAAATATCTGACATATGCCAGTTAAACGTCTATTTCATGTATATTTTGCAGGGCTTAGTGGCTATGAAGATCACCGAAAAAAATACTTGTTTTGTGAAGCCATCTGACGAGACATACGACGACATTAAGAAGGTCGTAGACAACATCGAAAAGGTGTGTCACATTAACAGCTGATGCATATTGCAACTGAGGCTTTTCATTATTTTATTCCATTTTCGCTGACACTTTTTCTTTCTTTCTTGGAATTGATCTTCAGTAACCCATGCTTGTCATAAGAGGCGACTAACGGGATCGGGTGGTCAGGCTCGCTGACTTGGCTGACACATGTCATCGTATCCCAGTTGCGTGGATCGATGATGTTGATCACAGGATTGTCTGGTCCAGACTTGATGTTTCACAGACCGCCGCCATGTAACTGGAATATTGCTGAGTGTGGAGTAAAACTAAACTCACTCACTCAACCTATCATTCTGTTCATCCTGTGTTCACCATGCAGGGAGAGAAAGCACCAAAGGTTCAAGCTACTGAAGAGTGGGTCGTTCCCAAAACGCCATTACCTGCAGAAGAGATCGAACAGAAAGTGGGAAAGAGGATAGCAAAGTTCTGTAGCGGCTGCAAAGTGCATCTCCTCCAAGACGGCAAAGTGATCAGGGCTGCTGCAGGTGAGCGGTTGTCATCGTTGCGCACCACACAAAACTATGAGCTATCAGGAGGTCCTTTCTCGACCTTTCGAAACGAGCCAAATATGTCAAGAGTACGAGATTAAATATGTATTGGATGCGTAGTCATGGTTGATCATATGCAATACTCAGCTGGACGTCAATAATCCTTATGTCATCTGGTTATTTTAATCTTATCTGGCTTACACGATGCAAATGCTGTAGTCAAGTAAACAATTGCTATTTCAGATGTCCCGAGAGTAACCGCGAAAAGAGGTGGTAAGTTTTCAACTTCATCTGTAAGTAATATCGAAAAGAATACCAAGGTTGATATTTGAAGATGCTAAAATGAAATTTCGAGATTCACATAAAGTTTAAATTTCAAGACAATGATCTTTAAATGTCAAGATAAGATTTTAAAATTTGAAGATCATCATCTTGAAATTTCAAAATAAATTTTTAATGTCCTCAAAACCCAACCAGAGTGGCCCAAAACGGCTTCCGTAAAGTACACAGCTGTGTTGATGTAGAGATACAGCGATATTTTTATCAGGTTTAATCACTAATACAAAAACCAATTATTCGCTTCCACAGCTGTGAGGAACCGGTCTAAGAGATGGTGGGGTGGATGGTGCCTGTTCTGCTGGGGATGTGTAGTGTCTGGAAAATAAAGACACAGCCCGACCATGCAATAAATGTGGCGTCACCTGACTCTGGTTCTGCGTTTTATATTGCCTTTTAAATTATTTTTTTTTTAAATTCATGTCAAATATGTTGTTTAACGCCGCACTAAGCAATATTCCAGCTATACGGCGACGGTCAGTAAATAATCGTGTCTGGACCAGACAATCCAGTGATCAACAGCATGGACATCGATCTACACAACTGGGATACGATGACATGCATCAACTAGGTCAGCGATCTTGACAATCTGATCCCTGTTTGTTAAAGATCAATTCTTACCCGGATCTTCACGGGTTCGTCAATACCAATTCAATTAAAGTTTTCATGATGAATTCATGTAAAATATGTCGTTTCGTACTCAGCTAATGCTGAAACTGTAGTGGGGTCGGTGGAAAACTAGCAACTATCAGACAGAGACTCAGACATACTGACAACATGGGAATATATACTATCCCAAAAAAGAAACGCATAGGCGTTTTGTATTCTTTAAAATCTATTAATTGCCTATTGTGTTCAAACAATCGTCAAAATATGTAACAAAAATGTTGATAACATGATTTTACACCCCAAAAAATCGACTTTACCTGAAAATACTGATTCTGATGAGATTTCTTACAAAGATTAAAAAGGCGTCACCACAACCTAACAGAAATCTCTTTCCAGTTTAAATTGTGTAGCAAAAAGCATGCACTGTTTGGCTATAAAAATCCAATATAGAACAAACTTTATGGATAACAACTTCTTTTTATTCGTGAGTGCGACGTTCCGATTACAGATTCTTGTACCGTTGTCAACGGTACAAGAATCTATATCGAAACGTTGCATAAAAAGTTATTATCCATAAAGTTTGTTCTATATTGTACTTCCCAACTTCTAATATGCCACTCAAAGAAGTTATAAAAATCCAGATTACTTTCGGAAATCGGCATTCGTTTTGAAGGAGTTGCAAGGTCAAATCACTACGCCACGTCTTGACGCTGCGACACAGAACATCACCATTGGAAGATTACACGCTGGAGATTACCAATCGTCTGTTGCCAGGCGTTTGAATGTTAGTCTGAGCACGATATCACGGCTTACAACTCTTTACAACCAAACAGGTATAACAAATGACCCTCCCCGTACAGGCAGACCTCGAGTCACCACTGTAGTCCAAGATCGGTACATCCAGGTACTACATCTGCTTGATCGTACTGCCACGGGTGAGAGCACAGCAGCTAGGGTGCCTGGACTTCGGAGGATATCCGATCAAGCTGTACGGAACGGGTTGAGAGAGATTGGACTGAGAGCCAGGAGACCCGACGTCGGGTCCGTGCTACGTCGCCACCATGGCGCTCAGTGTCTCCGTTATGTAAAATTATCCACTTGGTTGTATAGACATTTCCTTCTTCTAAGCTGATGCAAAAAATCATTTCCTGAAGTCTGTTTGTGGACGGGTTATACATTTTTGAAAATACAACATTTTCGCAACAAATTTCTGGGTTATGCGTTTCTTTTTTTTAATGGTATATATTTATGCGGTCGAACCCTGTTGTCCGAACACAAGGAGACTAGATAATGTTTAGATACATCGTCGACAGATCCAGCTGTGCCTTATGATGGTCCCGGTCAGCCAACAAGATGTTTACACGGTCATCAATGCTTCAGTGATTAAGGCTTTTGCTAATAGTATGACATGTCACTTAATCAAGGCATCCGTTACACAGATACAACCAACAGTCTTTGGTTTTTCACACACTCCTCTGTTGTTAAGGTTGGGCGCCGGGGTAGCCAAGTGGTTAAAGTGTTCGTTCGTCTCGCTGAAGACCCGTGTTCGACTCCCCACATGGGTACAACGTGTGACCCCCGTCGTGATATTGATGGAATATTGCTAAAAACTAAACACGAACTTGGCAATCAGTCATGTTGGCCATTCCTCAAGACCTCAAAATCCCATGAGGCATTCAAATTTATATCAAGAAGTGCACAGCCTTTTTCTCACACTATCAGTATATCACACACATAATATTTGAAACAACACCCCCCCCCAAAACCCAGCTAATTTTATGAATCCGATAGTTACTTTAGATACTTTCCTGAAAATACTATATTCAATGCAAACGATTTGTTAACTCAATGTGAAAATTTATTTAATTGTAAGTAATTTAATGCGAAATTTGATTAATGTGAGTAAAATGCTATATTCGAAAATTTAACAATATTATTATTAATACGCCTACAGTGAAGTGTATCTTATACACTCTGAGCGAGCGTATTCCAAACTGCTGCTCGTATTACCAAGATGCATCACATAAGAAACATCCATTTCTGATACGCGTAATAAAGTCGAGGCATGAGCAAGCTACCGTAAATCTAGAGAAAATAGTGTCAGCTCCCGGGTCAGAGATAGATAGACTAGCGGCGTCCAGGAGATTTCTATGGTCTACCTGAACAGCAAAATGAATCGTTTGAGTCGTGTAAGGATTAATATTGTGTCAGTTTTGAATCGACATATGGAGTGGAGTAAAGGCGATATTTTATGGGCGCATTGCATAGGTAGAAACTCCAAACCCGATAAACCACGCCCACTTATGGCCAAGTTTAATCACACTGATGAGAAGACCTCTGAACTCAAACATCGAGACACGTTGAGAAGTAGTGAGATAGGCGTGGCTAACGATCTCAGAGAGAGACACGTTGAGAAATAGTGTGATAGGCGTAGCTAACGTTCTCAGAGAGAGACACGTTGAAAAGTAGTGGGATAGGCGTGGCTAACGATCTCAGAGAGAAACGCGTTGAGAAGTAGTGGGATGGGCGTGGCTAACGATCTCAGAGAAAAACGCGTTGAGAAGTATTGGGAAAGGCGTAGCTAACGATCTCACAGAGACACGTTGAGAAGTAGCGGGATAGGCGTAGCTAACGATCTCACAGAGAGAAACGTTGAGAAGTAGCGGGATAGGCGTGGCTAACGATCTCACAGAGAGACACGTTGAGAAGTAGGGGATAGGCGTAGCTAACGATCTCACAGAGAGACACGTTGAGAAGTATTGGGAAAGGCGTAGCTAACGATCTCACAGAGACACGTTGAGAAGTAGCGGGATAGGCGTAGCTAACGATCTCACAGAGAGAAACGTTGAGAAGTAGCGGGATAGGCGTGGCTAACGATCTCACAGAGAGACACGTTGAGAAGTAGGGGATAGGCGTAGCTAACGATCTCACAGAGAGACACGTTGAGAAGTAGTGGGATAGGCGTAGCTAACGATCTCACAGAGAGACACGTTGAGAAGTAGTGGGATAGGCGTAGCTAACGATCTAACAGAGAGACACTCTGGCTGACCTTCGTAGTAAAGGACTCGATGCCTACAAGAACGGTAGACTGGAAACAAGACCAATGCAAGACAGCGATACACCTTGCAGATTCCTTCAAGTCAAGCCAGTGTCTAGAGGTCCTGAGCTGAACAAAGCACAGACACTGACGTCATCTCCCCACCCCCATCAGGCGCTTTTACAGCCCTGACCCGGGGTATATACATCAACCCCGAACCCCGGGGGACAGCAGTTAGTCGCGGAGTAAGCGCCCAACCCCGAGGGGAGATCTGCTAGGGAGGATGACAGCTAGGCCCGGTCCATATGTCACGAACAAACCAACCAGGTGCTGAGGTAACTGACTTTAATTCCCTACTTAAATATGTTACTTGGAACACCGAAGGATCTATATCCAAAATCGATGACACTGATTTTATCGAATGCCTTTCAAGCTAGATAAGGTTAGAGCACTTCCTCAACTAAATGCGTATGAGATATACGTAGCAAAAGCTTATAAGATTGCCAAGGCTGGTAGAGTCTCGGGCGGAGTTATGCTACTTGTGCACAACTCAATTGCAGACTACTGTCAACAAATGGAGACCAGCATACATAATGCCCTTTGCCTTAAGATAGACACGTTTGTTCTAAACAACGATAATAGACAATAAAGATGTATTATTTTTTGGGAATGCATACTTCAACGGTTGGCTCCACATTTTATGTTACAGCTGAGAAAACCACACCTATAGATCAGCTGGACCACTGGCCTTTCCTGAAGAACCGACTGTCCCCATATAGGCAGTCATGTGACAAGACCCCCAATAAATTTGGTGAGCTGTTGCTTGACCTGTGTTTTACCCATAATGTATACACATTCAACGGGAGAGCAACTGGAGATAGTTACGGTAACTTTACGTATATAGCTCAGCAAGGTTGCAGTGTTGTAGATTATTTTATTCGTTCTGTCAATATGACACCAATTATATGTTAGTCGATTCCAGAGTAGAATCGAAACACATGCCAGCATGTCGTCATTTTATGAAATCAGCTGATTATGACCAAATTCCTTCTGACTCTAACAAACCCCAGAGGTATACATATAGACGGAACTCCTCCATGTCTGAAAGATTCGTAAACAAATTATCTCAGTCATGTCAGTTACTCACAGATTTGTCAATGCTCAAATATTCTGATTTTAATCTCGCTGTTGGCAAATTTGCACATATTGTTTTATCCTCTGCTGACTGTATGAGGAAACCACGTGAAAGTGGTAAGCCACAAAGAGTGAGTGAGTGACTTTGGTTTAACAGCGTCGTGTTCGAAACGTCGTGTTCTATACTTAAAGAAGCTGCCTGCCATATATACTTGTTCTATCTTCCAACTTCTAAAATATATATCGTCATATTGAAAGCCCAAGGAATGAAGCTAACAGAACTATGTTGCCTCGTGTAGATTTTAGTAAGGATAGTGACATGGACGGCGAGAGATTCAAATACACGCACGTGCGTTTGTTGACATAACGGCTCTCATGGGTCTAATTGAGTGTATTTCTGACGATCTTGCGGGCTTGTTATGGAGATTGTATGTGCGCTTCCAACATGTGTAAATCGCTACGAGTTTAAAAACAATAATATTATATCTGTATGTAACTAATCAACATTATTCTTTAACATCAGGTTTATATTTCACATCTCTGGGGATATTTTAGTCTCACTTTGTTTTTGTCATTCATATGTCTTTCAGCGAATTCATTTAAAATTCCACCAGGGGTGTGACAGCAAGGTTACACGGGTGTTCAGTTTGTATATTCAACAAAACAATTCCTATAAGTGAATATTAAACCCTATTTAGAAAACTAATATAATTGGAAATATAAGGTGAACAGCTGGTAATAATTACATAAGAATATGTCTTTAGCAAATATGTTTCTCTCCTTCTTTTAGTTGTATCAAAGAGGTTTAATTCTTAAAAATAAATAAGTAAAAAAAAACAACAAAAATAAAAAAACAAACAAACAAAAAACACCCAAAACAACAGCAATACTATGTACCAGTGCTTCGATGATATTAAGAAACATTTTAATCAAAGGGGGATAGAGTTACCGTTCTTGTGTATAGTAGTTCTGATGTTCATACGCCAATATGAAATCATTCTAGAGGGGCACGAGTCGTCATTCGGCTTGTCCCGGAATTACACAAGTTGAACTGGTCAAGGATTATGAACCTGAACTGAAAATGTTGGAATACACGAAGAATAACAAAGGGCAGATGACTCTGATACTACCATTGTGGACATGAGAGCAGAGGCCTATTCCCTCTGGGGAGGGGAAGACAACAAACCCCTTCCTGACCAGGATTTAGAAGAAGTACAAGAAGAACAGGAAGTGACTACATGCAAAGATGTCTCCACACAAACCCTGATCACCAGGGAGCTAATCACATCAATGCAGAACACCATCGACATCGAAACTGTTATCCAAACACTCAATTGTAGTTAGTCAGTCAAACTTTTCATCAGTCATGTTTATGAATTTTATGGAAGTTTGGACTCCAGCCTGAGTTTTTTTTTTTAAGAAATATCGAAAAACTTTCGAGTGGAGTTATTCAGAATGGCTTAGTGTTAGAATTGTGTAGAATTCAAAGTTGTAACAGTTTGAAAAGAACAGTTCTTTCTGATTGGGTTTGTAGGCTAGTCAGGTTGAACATGCCCTCGCTCGGAAAATATACTGAACACTGGCGTGTGATAGGAAAAACCGTGGTCAAAAGAAACAAAATTACAGAAATGAAATTTTCGATGTCCCAACTATTGCTGAAAACGACGTAGTTGCTCCAGAGAAAAGTTTTCAACAAGAACTGGAAATGGAAACTGTGAAGAAACTTGCAAAAAATGTTGTTGTTTTCTTTACTTTTGGTCAGTTAACCTAATGAACCAACTGTTTATCTTTTACATCTTTTGTTTTTCTACTAACCTGTAGCTGAACATTTTTTTTGGTTGAACATGCTAGTTCGCTTCCATTTCTTACTAACATTTGTAATCATTCAAAAGATATGTAATGTATTGTAATATTTCAAACGCATTCAACATCCCAAAACCATTCGTAGACGAAATATCAGGAATATCTATTTATTCTAAATCAAATTAATATAAAATTAATATCCGTCTGCAATAAAAGAATAAATGGTTTTCTTTAAGGCATGAAAAAAGAAGTAATTATTCATGGTTTTTCTTTTCCTTTTTTTTCAGGGCCATTGACTCAGCGATGTACCTCTGAAATCAGAAGAAATACAGAAGCTACGCCTGATGCTTTAATTTGGTTTGTGTTATGATTTAGCACACTAGTAGTTGTTTCAACACTTCTTAGATGGTTGAAAGACAAATGCAGATATCATATAACATCACTATTGAAAATATTTCATATTTTTTTCTCATGATGCCTTATCTATATTCTATATATGTTATATATACCAATATGTTCTTGCGTATGTTTTAAATGCAGATATCTACCACAGTCTCAAGCGATAATCATTCACAGCTTGAGTCATTCTGTCTCATTAAATGTTTATTATTTTTTGTTTGTTCATAATAACCATTTACTTTAAAAACAGACAAAGATTAAATAAATGCAGTATTTCCCATTCCAGTTGTAAGTGTAATTTGAACTATGGAGAACAAAGTGGTTTTTTTTTAACATTTACTCGTCTTTGAAATAGCCTATTTTATAAAAAAAGTCCTTTTTTGTGCATAATAATTGTTGAATTATAGTTCCACACATCAATTCATCCCCCATAAAACTATTGAACATTGTTGGATGTTATGACTATTGCAAAGAGAAAGATGATTGTAATCACAATTATAACCTCACACTTTGTCACTTTTAAAATCATTGCCCACGTTTTTGGGGCAGTTGAAAGCTGCAATAAAGAGAATGAACATGTATCATATTTGTGCTTTTTAATTTTATCAGTTAATGCCAAAGATACTTGGACATGTTTTCTCAAAATTTGGGTCAGGAAAATTGCACGTGACCAGTGGAGGTTAAGAAATGACGGTATTTACAGTTCCATAAATAATAATGAATAATAAAACAGAGGAAGAATATTGATTTAGTTATATTAAAAAATGGCCTGGACATGCTAAGTTTACATTTAAGTGAGTGAGTGTGTGAGTGAGTTAATATTTAACGTCACATCGGCAATATTTCAGCCATATCGTGACGAGAACATTTTACATTGAAATGAAATATGTATATATTATAAAACTTGTCATCGAAGGACAGTAAAACAACTAGAATATCACAATTAGATTTAAAACTAGTGTGGAAGGTTAAAATTAATAGCACTATTAGGACAATACAAGATAAAAACAGGTTATAGATCGCCAACAACTGAAGGCCGATCACCATACTAGGGACCATGGGGACTTACAGTACCTTTGCTACCTTGACTCTCTGTTCAGACTCTTGAGACTCTTGAGTGAGAAAGTACAGGAAACCACTGGACATCCACTTCAGCCAACTAGCATCCAAACAGACTTTGAAATCGCCGCCATCAGAGCCACAGAAGCAGTGTTCCCAAATAGTGCTCGAGGGGTGGCATTCCCATCTGAACAAGGTCGTCATGAGAGCTCATCCAAACAGCTTTGAGTTGGTGAAGGTTCTTCAGAAGCTGGAGAAGACCGAACGGAACAGGCTTGTTCAGTTCATCCATGGAGCTAAACCACCGCCACGACGTCGTGTGTGCAAGGAGATTGACAACATGCTTGATAGACTAAAGGATCAGCTACGAGCTGGTGTGAAGGCTCCCTTGGACTTTCTCAGTGCTGTTGGTCGACTAGTGAAGATGGAGTAAAACAAATTCTCAGCATAAATATGCATAAGATGATGTAAAGATATTTGACCCTGTCAGATGTAAAGATATGAATTCAATTATTGTTCCATTTCACAAATATATGAAAACCCCAGCATTTTTTTCGTTGTGTAGGCATTTGTCCACCTTGTCTGTTGGAATGTTCCATTTATGTAATGGGGAGAAGATACTGCTGCTTGAAATCACTGGTGCAGTACTTTGTTTATTCTACACTGTAGGCATTTGTCACTGTAGGCATTTAGAGACTACGCCCTGACTAGTAGCATGAGCATTATGCAGTTCTATTACTTCACAGATCAGTGGATGTATATTAGAAATATTCCTTATATTACGGCCTGAAGACAGGAAAGGGAATCAGACACTATTATAAACTATTATATTTAAATAGGTTTTTGATATATTTGAGAGCTGTTACAATTGCCCTGGATTCTGCTATAAATATTGAACTGTTGTCTGATAATCTGGGTGCTATTTTATTCGATACAACGACAGTGGCTAAGCAACTGCACCATCATCCTTGGATCCATCTGTAAATAAGGATTTGATCTGTCTGTAGTTTTGTAAGAAATGATAAGTTCATTATGATCGTGCTGGTAAATTAACTGGTTGGTATCCGACGATTCAGGTTTCTTTAGGTTTTCAAGGGTTTTGTTGCTGTTTTTTCATAAATTAATCAATGTTATTAAGCAGTTTTCCATTCAAAATTGATATATTATCATTTATCAGGATGTCCGCTAGGATTTCATCTACACAGAAAGTCCTGCTACTGGTTCTCAAACGTGCGATGTTCGTTTCCAGAGGCGGCTGTAAGTATTATCGCATGAGAGTATTTTTCTCACCTTTAACTCTCTCCTACTGGGCTTCAAACAATCAAACCACCACTTATCTTACCTTCATGTAAAATACTTTAATTTTATTGGTTAATGACGCTTAAACAAGTTTCCGTGTCACCCCTCCCAGGAGGATATTACCTGCTGCCACGGTAACAACTATCCGCTGAGTAATATGACGTATGCAGTGACTGGAGTTCGAAAACCGTTCGATTAGCTGTTTTTAGTTCACTTTGTACACATTTATTTTACCGACTTTCACTGCTTTATTTAAACTACTTTATACATTATTCGTTGGCACTCTCAATTTAAAAATAATGAACCTTTTTTAGAGCAGTTTTAAGCTTGTCAGAATATGTTTCATGGATTTTAAAAATCCAGTCGAGAGACAGACGCCATTTTGTTTAATTGTCATATAGTCGGTAGTAGCGATCTTTAAAATAAAATAAAATGATATTTTGTACATTTAACATGGCGGTAAGATAAACACGATGCATGATTCTCCCTCGGGTAATACGGTCTGATGTGCGCCTTCCAGCTCGGGTGTTACTGCTACAAAGAGGCGTACATCAGACCGTATTACCCTTGAGAGAAGCATACAACTTATAAAGTATTTATCATGATACAATGCAAGCTGAAATATTCTGACCACCTGTGAAGGTTAGAATTGTCAGAAATATGTTCTGGACTTAACAAAATTCAGCCTTTCACAATTATGTGATGAATACATGACGATCCGGGTTGCTGACTCGAATGACACGTGTCATTGTATCTCAATTCAATGCTCAAGCTGTTGATAACTGTATTGCCTGGTTCAGGCTCAGTTATCTACAGACCGCCACCACATAACGTTAAACAACAACACAGAATGACGTGAAACTGCAGCATGAGATGGCCTCATCACCCCTGACACATGATATACCCTATTTATTTTACTTCATTTACAGAAGACATAGTTGTTGTATACAATGTACTTTGAAACAAATTGCTCAAAACAGTTAGCTCGAAAATTTAAATTATTCCAACTGAGTCAGAAAAGCAGATGTGGACATGTATTTTACAAATCACTTTTCTGTCACTGATAAAAGTATGTGCCGACATATCTCTCTAGACTTGAACAAAATTTAGTCTTTCGTATTTAAAGAGATGTACAGATGGTAGGTGTCGTCTTGGAAGAACGTGCTTCCTCTGCTTGCTGTTTAAACAATGGAGTGTACTTTTCAGGCCTACTGTTGTTACTTGGAGAGCCATCTTGCGACAATAGAAAGCCAAGATGAAGACCCGTTCATCAACGGATATGCTATCCGACGTGGCAGAGGTGAGATTCTTATAGGGCATTCTGCTTTTGATGAGATTATATTTTTCCTTTTGGCTTCAAACATATACTCAAAGGTTGACGTTATTGTTTGCAGGGAACCAACACACGTTCCTTCCTCATGTTTTATGTTCTGTTGATTGTTACAGTGCCTTGAAGCTGTAAACGTTTAACACTGATTCTGTTTGTAGTGTCTGTGTCACAACAACGTTTGTCTTCGAGTATGTTTGAGTATTTTCAATTGCAGAATTTGGAACCATGTCCAAATTTCTGACAATTGTAACACCGGAGTGGATTGGGGACATACACCTCCACTCCGATGTTAAAATAGTCTGCCTTAATGGATTTGGGGATAGCAGTCAGCGAAAAAGTGAACAAATAAGTATTTGTTGGGATAATTGCATCTCCATCTTTTCTCATGAAACGTTTCACTGAGGTCACATGTTGCCCAGAAAGTTCTTTCAGTATTTCTTCCTCAGTCATTTCCGCGAGACAACGGGCTCTGTCGCGGATGATCCCTCGACTGGAATTTAGAGTTCGGTGTACTGAGACAGTGACTTCAGTATTGACAAAAGTGGTACATTTCAAAAGATTAACAGCCTGTGGTCGTCGGGCACATTCTACCAAAAGAGAGCCGCCTCGGAGCCGTGAATCATTTGTTACTTCTCCACAAATGCCTTCAATTGCTTTGCTAATAGCAAAAGGGTTGATTTTCAAAGGGAGTCCATCTTTTGAGTCAACGACAATAAATCGTGCCCAGGAATTTGAATTTTGAGGAAGAGAAATATCATCATCAGAGGACAATATCTCAGCTTCCAAACGTCTCTTCTTTTCACTGCGACTAGAACCAGAATGATTGTGAGCCATGGTGATATAAAATTGATTCGACAGCCCTGGTCCCCACCCACCATGGAGTGTCAACGAGGACGGTGTCTAACTGCATCGGGTCTCCAGCATGCAAACACCAGGGATACAGGGATGTTATACTCAAGCAAATATGACTTGAATAGCTATATTTGTCTACTAAGTTAATTGGTAGGGTGGTTCTGCCCATAACAATAACTTAGAGACATACATTATTCAGCGGTCAACATCGCCAGATTGGCCCATGAGCCACCGCCTTCTGGCATAGGACTCTAGGCAAGTAAATATATCAATAATTTTCTACACTAGACGTCAAAATGACCAATACCCAATTATTCAAAAGTGCAAAAATATTTTCTACGCACAGGGCATGGCGTGACCAGCCGATTGATAGAATCGGGCCGATTCTACCACCCGTCTAGGTGAAGTAAGGGCCGAAGTGGTGTGTTGGGCAATAGGAACACGGTTCCAGGCTCCTACTGCCCTCAACCACCAGACTCCCGTCCTCCACCGACACAGGGGCGCAACCCACGGCAAACGGGTTGGTGGACCAAATATCCCCCCGGGTCCACAACGGGGGGTTGAAGGGCGCTTAGCGTTACCCAGCACCCACCACGAGGAGGTGGCCCTTCATGGGTGCCTGATTATAGTGAAGGTGGTGGACCTGTTGGGTTGTTTATAGTGAAGGTGGTGGACCTGTTTGGTTGTTTATAGTGAAGGTGGTGGACTTGTTTGGTTGATTATAGTGAAGGTGGTGGACCAGTTGGGTTGTTTATAGCGAAGGTGGTGGATGTAGTTGGCCTTGTGGGCTGATTATAGTGACGGTGGTGGACCTGTTGGGTTGTTTATAGTGAAGGTGGTGGACCTGTTGGGTTGTTTATAGTAAGGGTGGTGGACCTGTTGGGTACTTTATAGTGAAGGTGGTGGGCCTGTTGGTTTGTTTATAGTGAAGGTGGTGGACCAGTTGGGGCATTTATAGTGAAGGTGGTGGACCTGTTGGGTTGTTGGTAGAGTTGTTGGTGGACCTTTTGTGTTGATCGCCCTGGACTAGTGAGCCATTCGGTTTGCATAAAAATGAATATACTGTCGTATATATGGCAGTCACATGTCAAGCCTTGTGCTTTATTGATTTCACTTGTGTGTTATGCCACGTGATGTCCCGGATGCATCCACGTAAAAGAAGAACTCAGTTTTCCGTTTCCACTGATCTCTCATATGTGGTGTAGCACGCTCTGGCATTTCTTTTATTGATGTATTGAAGCCTCTGCCATTATGACCACATTGTAATGTCACGTGATGTCCTGAAACATTGTCCTGAAACTACTTAAAGTCAGAACTCACAATACCTATGACAGTGATCTCTGAACCGTTGTTCAGCAGCCTCTCTTATTCGTCTAACCAGTTCTCAGTCCCTGTGCTCTTCGGTGATTACTTCAAGATGATGCCATTCTGTTTAAATAACTGTCTCCAGAGTGCCTTAGCAGTAGCCGTTTACATGTTTTTACTTTCCACATGCAGCTCAAAGGAATGTGGACTTAAGATGACAGGGAACATGAAGGAGAGGGCAATCATTTTTAGAAACATTGACAAGAAGACGTGCCAACTTGACTGTAACGACGATTCCTTCATTTTCGCACACTGTCATCGAGCAAGTGAATCAAAGAAGATTGAGAGGACAGGCGGACCCGGCGGCCGTTCTGAGAATCAATCGCATGTAAGTTATGTCTAAGTAAAATGGAGGTGTTACAAAGTGTGTATGTGTGTCTAGATATGTGTAGTTATATGAACGATACAACAAGAAGAGAAGCGGCAAGTGTATTCGTTATGAGACTTGCCTTCATTTTGTGTTTAATGGATGTTAGTAATTGTGTGTCAAACTGTTGAAATGGTCCCAAAGACATATACATATATTCACTTGCAGAACATATATACTGAAACAATATTTGTCTTTGTTTCATTCATAGTAATTTGACAAAAGTTACCTAAAGTTTGAATCAAACCTACTTCTTAAAGGTCACATGCAGCGTAAAACACAACTTGGTAGATTCTGATACCTTTCGGTATGGACTTACCGAAACAAATCATCAAAAATGCAAATTCAGCTTATAAAGTTGGCAAATAACGCGATGAAAAACCTGCGCGAAATCGGAGTTCAAACGATTCACTCATTTTCCCCCAGCACTTGGGGGAAATGTTGTTTCAACAGCTGGGCTGGGCTTCACTCATAGCACATGCGCAATGAAATAGGTTCGCGCAGCTAGGAATACTCAGTGAAGGCTTTACTGAGTATTCACCTCTACTGCAGTGTTTATTAATTTTGTGTAGCGCCATGAGCAGACACCAAGTGCCTGGAGTTTTGGCGCATAAAAAATCTACTGTATTATTATTATTATTATTAAGGCTTTGGTGTGAGCTATTTTTCTAATGTTTTGTTGATATTTCACAGGCGCGAGCTTTTAATATGTTATGACAGTAGATTACCGATTTAACTGTTTATATAATTTCAGTTGTCTATTTCAACCTACGTTCTTTTCACCGAATTACTTTCTCAGTTCGATACTTAAAAGCAATGTCATTATTTAGCGTTGACAGAATTTCTAACTTTGATATAGATATGTCTTTGTCACAGACAAAACTCAATGTCTGTTTCATTGACACAACTGCGATCACTGACCACATGCAATTTGAACTTAACACCATATACAATACGCATTGATTTATGGCCCGAGTTCGGTCTCTGTCACATTATGTAATTACACAGACAGGCAGGAGTCATACTTGTACACATGACATGTTATGATGTCTGTTGATTGTAAATTGTTATGCACAAAAATTGAGCATGTATTTACAAAATCCAACATCTCTATATATACACACACAATGAGCCGTGGGGGCATCGGCAAATGAACCAGCCGTTACACTTGAGTGCACACCCACCTGCTCTGACTGGGTTCGGTATCCCGGCTGCTTCGTTTCTTGGGAAGTAAACCCAAGTACAAAATATTGCACTTTTGATTTCAGAACATAATCGACATCAACAGTCCAGACTTGTCAAGGAAGACACTGGAGACGGTTGCATCAGCAAGGGAATATAAGGGAGTAGTAGAGCTCCCGAGTAAAGGAGCTGATATGTCACTGATCAATAAAAAAGGCAACAAAAGACGTAACAAAAAACTTCTCGTTGCCTGTCGGAGAGGAGATGTGGAGGCGGTGAAGCAGGTCCTCGAACAGGACAATGTGGACATCAATAGTAGAGGTTTTAGGAGTATGACTCCTATGATGTTAGCAGCAAAGAACGGGCGTAGGGGAGTTGTAGACTTCCTCGTGAGTGAAGGAGCTGATATGTCACTGGTCGATCAAAGAGGTGATAATGTCCTCCACGCTGCTTGTCGGGGAGGATATGTGGAAATAGTGAAGTATGTCCTCTCGCAAAATATATTGGACATTAACAGAGGAGACAGGATGATGAGAACACCGCTGATGGTTGCATCAGAAACTGGACATAAGGACGTGGTAGAGCTCCTCGTGAGAAAAGGGGCTAATGTGTCACTGGTCAATGAAAAAGGTAGGAACATCCTTCACTTTGCCTGTCAGGGGGTAGATGTAGAGACGGTGACGTATGTCCTTGCACAGGACAATGTGGGCATCAATAGTAGAGACTTCCGGGGTAGGACTCCTGTGATGGAAGCGGCAAAAAATGGACATAAGGAAGTGGTAGTCTTCCTCCTGAGTGAAGGAGCTGACGTGTCACTGGTCGATGTCAGTGGCAACCACCTCCTTCACACTGCCTGTGAGGGAGGTAATATAGAGGTGGTGAAGTATGTCCTAGCACAGGACTCAGTTGACATTAACGCCAGGAACAAGAAAGGAAAAACAGCAGCAGATACTGCAAAGTCCCATGGACTATTACATATTCTTGACCTTCTTAAATATTGTGTTTTTTTCCAATTTGTACAGACATTGTTCTTGATTCAGAGACTTACGTGATAGATACATTCACCATTTTAATGAACATTTCCGTGTTAAATTCACTTTGTTACACACTTTCATGGCAAACAGATTCAAGTATGATACAGTCAGGTTTTTAGGTTATGGCAATGTCACTTTGCAACACAAGTGTTATCTCAATTTCTCACAAAAACTTTTGTATGGGAGTTTCTAAGATGCTTCGGTGAAAGATAGAAGGCGCCGACAGTACTTTATCAGACGATAATGTGCACTTTTTGCATTACGTCAGAATGCATTGGCGTCACTGCACCATTCTAGTCTGCGCCCTCGTAATCGAATACTTTTGCATTACGTCACAATGTAACCGACGTCACGATGTATGCCAGTTGTCATCGCCTCGTACAGTCTCCTACAGTAAAGTACTCCGTTGCAATCGGTTTCTTGGTTTGCAGTTGCTTCACTCAGCTAACATCACTGGTGGAAACATTACGTTTATTTTTTCCAACGGATATAATGTCTCAGTTCGACTGACAATTTTACAACGACACGGTGACGTTCGCAATGTTTACATTCCCACAATGCAATCGTGGAATGTCGATTGACTAGTCACCTTCATCTGGATGTACTGATGTAAACTTACGTTGGTTGTTGAAATGCGACGTTCATATTGCCCCATATGGTTTACGTTAATCACAGATGTAATTAACATAATTTAGAGAAGATATTTAACCCGTCCGTAAACCGTCATCAAACTGTTTATCAGTTGCTTTTCTGGTAACGTTCGTCTTAACGTAGGGGGGCAGACACGTCAATAGAACAGCACGTCAGTAAGCCCAGTGCAACGATTCGTAATTTAGGCCACCGACACGTCGTTTGTTTTCTGCCTTAGATTAATCGTCATTATCCTTAGAAAGTATTACATTTGGCATCTTACAGTTTCGCCCTGAACTATTACAACGTTAAATCCCAAATTCCGAGCACGCTTTAACGTTGTAATAGTTCAGGGCGAAAGTGTGCATTATTACACTATACATGGTGGTAGAGCGAACTGTATTTCTTAAATATGTACACGTATTCGTAACTTTAGAAATTAATAAATATCATTCTATAGTTTGCATTCGAAAAAATATATGTAACGTATGAAGGATGGGAAAATAAAAACAATTGTGACATTTGAAAAAGAGCTCTGTCTCAGTGAGATAAAGTAAATGACACATCGACACTATTTCAGCCATAACGTGACTATATGAGAATACACATGACACATGCTTAAATGTAATACAGTAATATCACAAATTTGTTTATAAAGTAAGTATATAACCATTAAAACGACATTACAGGATAATGCATGATAACAACAGGCTATAATGTACTATCAGTAAATGTTGGCCACCTTGTCAGGGACCAGGTACATAACACACCAGCAGGATTTACACCTTCTTTCAAGTCAGTGACAATTGCTAGGACTTTCATTTCGGTTCAAAATAGAATCATAAATATTCTACGTTAGAAACGTTTGTAGATACATTCTCCTTTGAATGAGGAGGACTTATCGTTGCCTTTTCAAGGGGAACAGTAGCAGTATTTAGCCCCTTCAGTTGACGTCGTCACCCTTGGATGTATCTGTAAAATAGATCCAGGAGAAGGAGAACTGTATGCTCTACATAACTGATTAAACTCCTGTGTTGCTTGAGATTGTGTGTGTATTCTAAATAAAGTTTACCAGAACTGCTTTGATGTTAATATTATCAACCATGTTTAAATTTTAAATATTATTTTCCAACTTTACTATGGTTGATTTTGCGATCTGTCGAACTACCATTCCTCTGCCAGAACAGTTTCAACAGGAATTATCATGATGATTTTCCCCAAAACACAGCATGTGCAGAACTGTACTTTTGTCTCAACACACAACAGACATGACGTGATCGTTGAGCAGAGAGACGGAGCGATATATATCAAACTAATGTATTCGGATCCAGAACCCTATATTAGGTTCATATATACATCTGTGCATAACATAAGCACCACCCTCTATTTTTACCACTTAATTTTGTCTGAAATGAAATTCTTTCCAAAATATAACCTTTATAATTTGATAGAGCAAGCCTATATCATTTCAAAAACGAAAAATCATTGAAATTACCATGTTTATTTAAATTAGGATAATTGCTTATATTTTCCGTCCTAAAACAAGCTACCTTATCTAGACAAATGAAAGTAATAATTGATTGTTCTGTGGCCTATAAATTCGTTATTTATTGTGAATGGATGGAAGTTTGTAAACTAAGATTTGGAAAAAGGAAAATTTTAAAATGCAGTAAAAGTTAAAAACAAAACAAACATATGTTAGCTGTAATTATCAGTATCCGGCAAGGAGAAGTGTTTATTCATTACAATAAACTCAAAATCCTAAAAAAAAATATTCCAAAATCTTATTCATGTGGCCTTTTTCAGTTTTGGTCAATTAGCAATCTGAATTGTTGGAAAAAAGATCTGAATCTTTCAAATTCTGGTTCTTCCTGCTAATGCATAATTATGGCTTACATGATGTGTAAATGTCATCTTGGTAAATAACAAAATTGTTATTTTTTGTCAAACCTTAATTTAATAATTTAATTGTGTAGTTTGAGCAGGAGAGGAATAGTTATTTCGGGTAAAAATTCTGTCCCATCACATTTTCATCAACATATTCTTTCATAAGGAATAGAAATGGTTATGATATTTGTAAAACTGTCAGTGGATAAAGCTTCTTTAACTACAGGTTGATTAGATTGATGGCTATACCCCAAGTTTTCGGTCGCATCACATCGTATTTTCAAAATAGGGTGATGCTTAATTAATGCACAGGGGTATATATGTTTCTCTGCTCAGCGGTAAGTCGGTTCATATCTGTTGACTATATATTTACATTTGTATTTTGGGTTGTTGATCGGTTCATGGTTTGCAACAGTTTCATCAGTATGGCGTTCTTGTTGAGGGGTCTTTCTTTTCAACAACGATGCCGAATTCATTTTTCATCGTTTGTACCCTTACCCAAATGATATTATTATGACGCACACCGTTTGTACAATAGCACTGTTTGCTTTGTGAGCTATAGTTAAACAGGTTTCAAGGTTGATTGAGTGTATTCATAACATACTCAATGGGCTAAGTCTCATGAAGTGAAACAAGAGTATAGACAACCTATAGCTAAAGCTGGACCACCCTAATTGGAACAGTGGGGACTTTCAGAAACTACACTGCATTAATCCACAACATTAGTTATGCCATCACTGTGGCCACTAAGGGCATATACGTTATGCCAAAGCTGAGAACAGAAAACACTAAATAAACACTTAAAACAATAGCATACACTTTGGTTAAGAAATGAACTTCATTGTCATGGGCAGAAGGATCTATGTGTAAGTTGCTTTCCGGTATCACTTTACAGTTGTGCTGACGGTATGAAACATATATGGTAGCGACATTTCCCATTATCTAAGGTGGAGACGGATAGTCCTGTTCAAAGCGAACGTGGGTACTCTGGTAGTGATGCTCATGGTGTTTGTATTTACAAAAGTTTAGGAAGTATGTTTAGAAATATATTTATGGTTGAAAGCACACAGTCCCCATCCACATAACAATTCACAGTCCCCTTCTACGTGAAGCACACATTCACCACCTACATGAAGCTCACAGTCCCCACCTACATGAAGCTCACAGTCCCCACCTACATGAAGCTCAAAGTCCCCACCTACATGAAGCTGACAGTCTCCACATACATGAAACTCATTGTCCCCACCTACATGAAGATCACAGTCCCAAATTACATGAAGCTCACAGTCCACATCTACATGAATCACACAGTCTCCATCTACATGAAGCTCTCAGTGTCCTCCTACATGAATCACACAGTCTCCATCTACATGAAGCTCACAGTCCCCACCTACATGAATCACACAGCCTCCATCAACATGAAGTTCACAGTCCCCACCTACATGAAGCTCAGTGTACCCACCTACATGAATCACACAGTCTCCATCTACATGAAGGTCAGTCTCCACCTACATGAAGCTCACAGTCTCCACTTTCATGAAGCTCACAGTCTCCACCTACATGAACCTCACAGTCTCCATCTACATGAAGCTCACAGTCCCCACCTACATGAATCACACAGCCTCCATCAACATGAAGTTCACAGTCCCCACCTACATGAAGCTCAGTGTCCCCACCTACATGAAGCTCAGTGTACCCACCTACATGAATCACACAGTCTCCATCTACATGAAGGTCAGTCTCCACCTACATGAAGCTCACAGTCTCCACCTTCATGAAGCTGACAGTCTCCACCTACATGAACCTCACAGTCTCCACTTAGATGAGGCTCACTGTCCCCACCTACATGAAGGTCATAGTCTCCACCTATATGAATAACACAGTCTCCATCTACATGAAGCTCATAGTCTTCACCAACATGAAGTTCACAGTCCCAACCTACATGCAGCTCACAGTCCCCACCTACATGAAGCTCACAATCTCCATCTACATGAAGCTCACAGTCCCAACCTACATGAAGCTCACAGTCCCCACCTACATGAAGCTCACAATCTCCATCTACATGAAGCTCACTGTCCCCACCTACATGAAGCTCACAGTCGCCATCTACATGAAGCTCACAGTCCCCACCTGCATGAAGCTCACAGTCCCCACCGACATGAAGTTCACAGTCCACACGTACATGAATTTCATAGTCCATACCTGCATGAAGCTCACAGTCTCCACCTACATTAAGCTCACAGTCTCCTCCTACATGAAGTTCACAGTCCCCACCTGCATGAATATCACAGTTTCCATCTACATGAAGCTCAATGTCCCCACCTACATGAAGGTCATAGTCTCCACCTCACTGGCCCCATACCTACATCAAGCTCACAGTCCCCACCTACATGAAGCTCACAGTGTCAACCTACTTGAAGTTCACAGTCCCCACCTACATTAAGTTCACAGTTCACACCTACATGAAGTTCATAGCCCCAACCTGCATGAAGCTCACAGTCTCCACCTACATCAAGCTCACAGTCCCCACCTACATGAAGCTCACAGTCCCCACCTACACGAATCACAGTCTCCGCTTACATGAAGCTCACAGTCCCCACCTACATGAAGCTCACAGTCCCCACCTACATGAAGCTCACAGTCCCCACCTACATGAAGCTCACAGTCCCCACCTACATGAAGCTCACAGTCCCCACCTACATGAAGCTCACAGTCCCCACCTACATGAAGCTCACAGTCCACACCTACATGAAGCTCACAGTCCCCACCTACATGAAGCTCACAGTCCCCACCTACATGAAGCTCACAGTCCCCACCTACATGAAGCTCACAGTCCCCACCTACATGAAGCTCACAGTCCCCACCTACATGAAGCTCACAGTCCCCACCTACATGAAGCTCACAGTCCACACCCTACATGAAGCTCACACAGTCCCCACCTACATGAAGCTCACAGTCTCCACCTACATGAAGCTCACAGTCCCCACCTACATGAAGCTCACAGTCTCCACCTACATGAAGCTCACAGTCACAGTCTCCCACCTACATGAAGCTCACAGTCTCCACCTACATGAAGCTCACAGTCCATACCTACATGAAGCTCACAGTCTCCACATACATGAAGCTCACAGTCCCCACCTACATGAAGCTCACAGTCTCCACCTACATGAAGCTCACAGTCCCCACCTACATGAAGCTCACAGTCCCCACCTACATGAAGCTCACAGTCTCCACCTACATGAAGCTCACAGTCCCCACCTACATGAAGCTCACAGTCCCCACCTACATGAAGCTCACAGTCCCCACCTACATGAAGCTCACAGTCCCCACCTACATGAAGCTCACAGTCCCCACCTACATGAAGCTCACAGTCCCCACCTACATGAAACTCACAGTCCCCACCTACATGAAGCTCACAGTCCCCACCTACATGAAGCTCACAGTCCCCACCTACATGAAGCTCACAGTCTCCACCTTACATGAAGCTCACAGTCCCAACCTACATGAAGCTCACACCTACATGTCCCCAGTCCCCACCTACATGAAGCTCACAGTCCCCACCTACATGAAGCTCACAGTCCCCACCTACATGAAGCTCACAGTCCCCACCTGAACATGAAGCTCATGAAGCTCACAGTCCCCACCTACATGAAGCTCACAGTCCCCACCTACATGAAGCTCACAGTCCCCACCTACATGAAGCTCACAGTCCCCACCTACATGAAGCTCACAGTCCCCACCTACATGAAGCTCACAGTCTCCATCTACATGAAGCTCACAGTCTCCACCTACATGAAGCTCACAGTCCCCACCTACATGAAGCTCACAGTCTCCACCTACATGAAGCCTCACAGTCTCCACCTACATGAAGCTCACAGTCCCCACCTACATGAAGCTCACAGTCTCCACCTACATGAAGCTCACAGTCTCCATCTACATGAAGCTCACAGTCTCCACCTACATGAAGCTCACAGTCCCCACCTACATGAAGCTCACACAGTCCCCACCTACATGAAGCTCACAATCTCCATCTACATGAAGCTCACAGTCCCCACCTACATGAAGCTCACAGTCCCCACCTACATGAAGCTCACAGTCTCCATCTACATGAAGCTCACAGTCCCCACCTACATGAAGCTCTACATGAAGTCACAGTCACATCTACATGAAGCTCACAGTCCCCACCTACATGAAGCTCACAGTCCCCACCTACATGAAGCTCACAGTCCCCACCTACATGAAGCTCACAGTCCCACCTACATGAAGCTCACACAGTCTCCACCTACATGAAGCTCACAGTCTCCACCTACATGAAGCTCACAGTCCCCACCTACATGAAGCTCACAGTCTCCACATCTACATGAAGCTCACACAGTCCCCACCTACATGAAGCTCACAGTCTCCACCTACATGAAGCTCACAGTCTACATGACCTACATGAAGCTCACATGAAGTCCCCACCTACATGAAGCTCACAGTCCCCACCTACATGAAGCTCACAGTCCCCACCTACATGAAGTTCTCACAGTCTCACACCTACATGAAGCTCACAGTCCCCACCTACATGAAGCTCACAGTCTCCACCTACATGAAGCTCACAGTCCCCACCTACATGAAGCTCACAGTCCCCACCTACATGAAGCTCACAGTCTCCCCTACATGAAGCTCACACATGAAGCTCACAGTCCCCACCTACATGAAGCTCACAGTCCCCACCTACATGAAGCTCACAGTCCCCACCTACATGAAGCTCACAGTCCCCACCTACATGAAGCTCACAGTCCCCACCTACATGAAGCTCACAGTCTCCATCTACATGAAGCTCACAGTCCCCACCTACATGAAGTTCACAGTCCACACCTACATGAAGCTCACAGTCCCCACCTACATGAAGCTCACAGTCTCCACCTACATGAAGCTCACTGTCCCCACCTACATGAAGCTCACTGTCCCCACCTACATGAAGCTCACAGTCCCCACCTACATGAAGCTCACAGTCCCGACCTACATGAAGCTCACAGTCCACATCTACATGAATCACACAGTCTCCACCTACATGAAGCTCACAGTCTCCACCTACATGAAGCTCACAGTCCCACCTACATGAAGCTCACAGTCTCCACCTACA
Source organism: Haliotis rubra (assembly GCF_003918875.1). Classification (NCBI taxonomy): domain Eukaryota; kingdom Metazoa; phylum Mollusca; class Gastropoda; order Lepetellida; family Haliotidae; genus Haliotis; species Haliotis rubra. Next base: position 190,301 of record NW_025767209.1, on the reverse strand, counting down.
TGAAGCTCACAGTCCCCACCTACATGAAGCTCACAGTCTCCACCTACATGAAGCTCACAGTCCCATCTACATGAAGCTCACAGTCTCCACCTACATGAAGCTCTCACAGTCCCCACCTACATGAAGCTCACAGTCTCCACCTACATGAAGCTCACAGTCCCCACCTACATGAAGCTCACAGTCCCCACCTACATGAAGCTCACAGTCTCCACCTACATGAAGCTCACAGTCCCCACCTACATGAATCACACAGTCCCCACCTACATTAAGCTCACAGTCTCCATCTACATGAAGCTCACAGTCCCCACCTACATGAAGCTCACAGTCTCCACATACATGAAGCTCACAGTCCCCACCTACATGAAGCTCACAGTCCCGACCTACATGAAGCTCACAGTCCCCACCTACATGAAGCTCACAGTCCCCACCTACATGAAGCTCACAGTCTCCCACCTACATGAAGCTCACAGTCCCCACCTACATGAAGCTCACAGTCCCCACCTACATGAAGCTCACAGTCCCCACCTACATGAAGCTCACACATGAAGCCCCACCACCTACATGAAGCTCACAGTCCCCACCTACATGAAGCTCACAGTCCCCACCTACATGAAGCTCACAGTCCCCACCTACATGAAGCTCACAGTCCCCACCTACATGAAGCTCACAGTCCCCACCTACATGAAGCTCACAGTCCCCACCTACATGAAGCTCACAGTCCCCACCTACATGAAGCTCACAGTCTCCACCTACATGAAGCTCACAGTCTCCACCTACATGAAGCTCACAGTCCCCACCTACATGAAGCTCACAGTCCCCACGTACATGAAGCTCACAGTCTCCACCTACATGAAGCTCACTGTTCCCACCTACATGAAGCTCACTGTCCCCACCAACATGAAGCTCACTGTCCCCACCAACATGAAGCTCACAGTCCCGACCTACATGAAGCTCACAGTCCACATCTACATGAATCACACAGTCTCCACCTACATGAAGCTCACAGTCTCCACCTACATGAAGCTCACAGTCCATACCTACATGAAGCTCACAGTCTCCACCTACATGAAGCTCACAGTCCCACCTACATGAAGCTCACAGTCTCCACCTACATGAAGCTCACAGTCCCCACCTACATGAAGCTCACAGTCTCCACCTACATGAAGCTCACAGTCCCCACCTACATGAAGCTCACAGTCTCCACCACCTACATGAAGCTCACAGTCCCCACCTACATGAAGCTCACAGTCCCCACCTACATACATGAAGCTCACAGTCTCCACACCTACATGAAGCTCACAGTCCCCACCTACATGAAGCTCACAGTCTCCCACCTACATGAAGCTCACAGTCTCCACCTACATGAAGCTCACAGTCCCCACCTACCTACATGAAGCTCACAGTCTCCACCTCTACATGAAGCTCACAGTCCCCACCTACATGAAGCTCACAGTCCCCACCTACATGAAGCTCACAGTCCATACCTACATGAAGCTCTCACAGTCCCCACCTACATGAAGCTCACAGTCCCCACCTACATGAAGCTCACAGTCCCCACCTACATGAAGCTCACAGTCCCCACCTACATGAAGCTCTCACAGTCTCCATCTACATGAAGCTCTCACAGTCCCACCTACATGAAGCTCACAGTCCCCACCTACATGAAGCTCACAGTCTCCCACCTACATGAAGCTCACAGTCCCCACCTACATGAAGCTCACAGTCCCACCTACATGAAGCTCACAGTCCCCACCTACATGAAGCTCACAGTCCCCACCTACATGAAGCTCACAGTCCCCACCTACATGAAGCTCACAGTCACAGTCCCCACCTACATGAAGCTCACAGTCCCCACCTACATGAAGCTCAGTCTCCCACTCTCCTATGATGAAGCTCCTCACCTACATGAAGCTCACAGTCCCCACCTACATGAAGCTCACAGTCCCCACCTACATGAAGCTCACAGTCCCCACCTACATGAAGCTCACAGTCCCCACCTCCTACATGAAGCTCACAGTCCCCACCTACATGAAGCTCACAGTCCCCACTACACATGAAGCTCACAGTCCCCACCTACATGAAGCTCTCACAGTCTCCACCTACATGAAGCTCACAGTCCCCACCTACATGAAGCTCAAGTTCCCACCTACATGAAGCTCTCACAGTCCCACCTACATGAAGCTCACAGTCCCCACCTACATGAAGCTCACAGTCTCCACCTACATGAAGCTCACAGTCTCCATCCTACATGAAGCTCCCCACACATGAAGCTCACAGTCCCCACCTACATGAAGCTCACAGTCCCCACCTACATGAAGCTCACAGTCCCCACCTAGTGAAGCTCACAGTCCCTACATCTACATGAAGCTCACAGTCTCCACCTACATGAAGCTCACAGTCTCCACCTACATGAAGCTCACAGTCCCCACCCCACATGAAGCTCACAGTCTCCACCTACATGAAGCTCACAGTCCCCACCTACATGAAGCTCACAGTCTCCACCTACACATGAAGCTCACAGTCCCCACCTACATGAAGCTCACAGTCTCCACCCATACATGAAGCTCACAGTCCCCACCTACATGAAGCTCACAGTCTCCACCTCCACATGAAGCTCACAGTCCCCACCTACATGAAGCTCACAGTCCCCACCTACATGAAGCTCACAGTCCCCACCTACATGAAGCTCACAGTCCCCACCTACATGAAGCTCACAGTCCCACCTACATGAAGCTCACAGTCCCCACCTACATGAACCTCACAGTCCCCACCTACATGAAGCTCACAGTCTCCCACCTACATGAAGCTCACAGTCCCCACCTACATGAAGCTCACATGAATGAAGCTCACAGTCCCCACCTACATGAAGCTCACAGTCTCCACCTACATGAAGCTCACAGTTCACAGCTCAGTCTCCACCTACATGAAGCTCACAGTCTCCACCCTACATGAAGCTCACAGTCCCCACCTACATGAAGCTCACAGTCCCCACCTACATGAAGCTCACAGTCCCCACCTACATGAAGCTCACAGTCCCCACCTACATGAAGCTCACACAGTCCCACACCCTACATGAAGCTCACAGTCCCCACCTACATGAAGCTCACAGTCCCCACCTACATGAAGCTCACAGTCTCCACCTACATGAAGCTCACAGTCCCCACCTACATGAAGCTCACAGTCCCCACCTACATGAAGCTCACACAGAAGCTCACAGTCCCCACCTACATGAAGCTCACAGTCCCCACCTACATGAAGCTCACAGTCCCCACCTACATGAAGCTCACAGTCCCCACCTACATGAAGCTCACAGTCCCCACCTACATGAAGCTCACAGTCCCCACCTCTACATGAAGCTCACAGTCCCCACCTACATGAAGCTCACACAGTCCCCACCTACCTACATGAAGCTCACAGTCCCCACCTACATGAAGCTCACAGTCCCCACCTACATGAAGCTCACATGAAGCTCACATGAAGCTCACAGTCCCCACCTACATGAAGCTCACAGTCCCCACCTACATGAAGCTCACAGTCCCCACTCCACATGAAGCTCACAGTCCTACATGAAGCTCACAGTCCCCACCTACATGAAGCTCACAGTCCCCACCTACATGAAGCTCACAGTCCCCACCTACATGAAGCTCACAGTCCCCACCTACATGAAGCTCACAGTCCCCACTCTACATGAAGCTCACAGTCCCCACCTACATGAAGCTCACAGTCTCCACCTACATGAAGCTCACAGTCCCCACCTACATGAAGCTCACAGTCCCCACCTACATGAAGCTCACAGTCCCCACCTACACATGAAGCTCACAGTCTCCCACCTACATGAAGCTCACAGTCTCCACCTACATGAAGCTCACAGTCCATCCCCTACATGAAGCTCACAGTCCCCACCTACATGAAGCTCACAGTCCCCACCTACATGAAGCTCACACAGTCTCCACCTACATGAAGCTCACAGTCCCCACCTACATGAAGCTCACAGTCTCCACCTACATGAAGCTCACAGTCCCCACCTACATGAAGCTCTCACAGTCTCCACCTACATGAAGCTCACAGTCCCCACCTACATGAAGCTCACAGTCCCCACCTACATGAAGCTCACAGTCCCCACCTACATGAAGCTCACAGTCCCCACCTACATGAAGCTCACAGTCCCCACCTACATGAAGCTCACAGTCCCCACCTACATGAAGCTCACAGTCCCCACCTACATGAAGCTCACAGTCCCCACCTACATGAAGCACACAGTCCCCACCTACATGAAGCTCACAGTCCCCACCTATGATGAAGCTCTCACAGTCCCCACCTACATGAAGCTCACAGTCCCCACCTACATGAAGCTCACACAGTCTCCACTACATGAAGCTCACAGTCCCCACCTACATGAAGCTCACAGTCCCCACCTACATGAAGCTCACAGTCCCCACCTACATGAAGCTCACAGTCCCCACCTACATGAAGCTCACATGTCCCCACCTACATGAAGCTCACAGTCCCCACCTACATGAAGCTCACAGTCTCCACCTACATGAAGCTCACAGTCTCCACCTACATGAAGCTCCCCACCTACATGAAGTCTCACAGTCCCCACCTACATGAAGCTCACACAGTCCCCACCTACATGAAGCTCACAGTCACATGAAGCTCACAGTCCTACATGAAGCTCACAGTCCCCACCTACATGAAGCTCACAGTCTCCACACCTACATGAAGCTCACAGTCTCCACCTACATGAAGCTCACAGTCCCCACCTACATGAAGCTCACAGTCCCCACCTACATGAAGCTCACAGTCTCCACCTACATGAAGCTCACAGTCCCCACCTACATGAAGCTCACAGTCCCCACCTACATGAAGCTCACAGTGTCCCCACCTACATGAAGCTCACAGTCCCCACCTACATGAAGCTCACAGTCCCCACCTACATGAAGCTCACAGTCTCCCACCTACATGAAGCTCACAGTCTCCACCTACATGAAGCTCACAGTCCCCACCTACATGAAGCTCACAGTCTCCACACCTACATGAAGCTCACAGTCCCCACCTACATGAAGCTCACAGTCAGTCCACCTACATGAAGCTCACAGTCCCCACCTACATGAAGCCTCATGAAGCTCACAGTCTCCACATACATGAAGCTCACAGTCCCCACCTACATGAAGCTCACAGTCTCCACCTACATGAAGCTCACAGTCCCCACCTACATGAAGCTCACAGTCCCCACCTACATGAAGCTCACAGTCCCCACCTACATGAAGCTCACACAGTCCCCACCTACATGAAGCTCACACAGTCCCCCACCTACATGAAGCTCACAGTCTCCACCTACATGAAGCTCACAGTCCCCACCTACATGAAGCTCACAGTCTCCACACCTACATGAAGCTCACACAGTCCCCACCTACATGAAGCTCACAGTCCCCACCTACATGAAGCTCACAGTCCCCACCTACATGAAGCTCTCACAGTCCCCACCTACATGAAGCTCACAGTCCCCACCTACATGAAGCTCACAGTCCCACCTACATGAAGCTCACAGTCCCCACCTACATGAAGCTCACAGTCCCCACCTACATGAAGCTCACAGTCCCCACCTACATGAAGTCCCCACCTACATGAAGCTCACAGTCCCACACCTACATGAAGCTCACAGTCTCCACCTACATGAAGCTCACAGTCCCCACCTACATGAAGCTCACAGTCCCCACCTACATGAAGCTCACAGTCCCCACCTACATGAAGCTCACAGTCCCCACCTACATGAAGCTCACAGTCCCCACCTACATGAAGCTCACAGTCTCCCACCTACATGAAGCTCACAGTCCCCACCTACATGAAGCTCACAGTCCCCACCTACATGAAGCTCACAGTCCCCACCTACATGAAGCTCACAGTCCCCACCTACATGAAGCTCACAGTCTCCACCTACATGAAGCTCACAGTCTCCACCTACATGAAGCTCACAGTCTCCCACCTACATGAAGCTCACAGTCCCATCTACATGAAGCTCACAGTCCCCACCTACATGAAGCTCACAGTCTCCATCTACATGAAGCTCACAGTCTCCACCTACATGAAGCTCACAGTCCCCACCTACATGAAGCTCACAGTCTCCCACCTACATGAAGCTCACAGTCCCCACCTACATGAAGCTCACAGTCACAGTCCCCACCTACATGAAGCTCACAGTCCCCACCTACATGAAGCTCACAGTCCCCACCTACATGAAGCTCACAGTCCCCACCTACATGAAGCTCACAGTCCCCACCTACATGAAGCTCACAGTCCCCACCTACATGAAGCTCACAGTCCCCACCTACATGAAGCTCACAGTCCCACACCTACATGAAGCTCACAGTCCCCACCTACATGAAGCTCACAGTCCCCACCTACATGAAGCTCACAGTCTCCCACCTACATGAAGCTCACAGTCCCCACCTACATGAAGCTCACAGTCCCCACCTACATGAAGCTCACAGTCCCCACCTACATGAAGCTCACAGTCCCCAGTCTACATGAAGCTCACAGTCTCCATCTACATGAAGCTCACAGTCCCCACCCACATGAAGCTCACAGTCTCCACCTACATGAAGCTCACAGTCCCCACCTACATGAAGCTCACAGTCCCCACCTACATGAAGCTCACAGTCTCCACCTACATGAAGCTCACAGTCCCCACCTACATGAAGCTCACAGTCCCCACCTACATGAAGCTCACACAGTCCCCACCTACATGAAGCTCACAGTCCCCACCTACATGAAGCTCACAGTCCCCACCTACATGAAGCTCACAGTCCCCACCTACATGAAGCTCACAGTCTCCACCTACATGAAGCTCACAGTCCCCACCTACATGAAGCTCACAGTCCCCACCTACATGAAGCTCACAGTCCCCACCTACATGAAGCTCACAGTCCCCATCTACATGAAGCTCACAGTCTCCACCTACATGAAGCTCACAGTCCCCAAGCTCACAGTCTACCTGAAGCTCACACAGTCCCCACCTACATGAAGCTCACAGTCCCCACCTACATGAAGCTCTCAGTCCCCACACATGAAGCTCCACAGTCCCACCTACATGAAGCTCACAGTCCCCACCTACATGAAGCTCACAGTCCCCACCTACATGAAGCTCACAGTCCCCACCTACATGAAGCTCACAGTCTCCACCTACATGAAGCTCACAGTCCCCACTCTACATGAAGCTCACAGTCCCCACCTACATGAAGCTCACAGTCCCCACCTACATGAAGCTCACAGTCCCCACCTACATGAAGCTCACAGTCTCCACCTACATGAAGCTCACAGTCCCCACCTACATGAAGCTCACAGTCCCCACCTACATGAAGCTCACAGTCCCCACCTACATGAAGCTCACAGTCCCCACCCCTACATGAAGCTCACAGTCCCCACCTACATGAAGCTCACAGTCAGTCTCCACCTACATGAAGCTCACAGTCCCCACCTACATGAAGCTCACAGTCCCCACCTACATGAAGCTCACAGTCCCCACCTACATGAAGCTCACAGTCCCCACCTACATGAAGCTCACAGTCCCCACCTACATGAAGCTCACAGTCCCCACCTACATGAAGCTCACAGTCTCACATGTCTCCAGTCTCTACATGAAGCTCACAGTCTCCACCTACATGAAGCTCACAGTCCCCACCTACATGAAGCTCACAGTCCCCACCTACATGAAGCTCACAGTCCCCACCTACATGAAGCTCACAGTCCCCACCTACATGAAGCTCACAGTCCCCACCTACATGAAGCTCACAGTCCCCACCTACATGAAGCTCACAGTCCCCACCTACATGAAGCTCACAGTCCCCACCTACATGAAGCTCACAGTCCCCACCTACATGAAGCTCACAGTCCCCACCTACATGAAGCTCACAGTCCCCACCTACATGAAGCTCACAGTCCCCACCTACATGAAGCTCACAGTCCCCACCTACATGAAGCTCACAGTCCACACCTACATGAAGCTCACACAGTCCCACCTACATGAAGCTCACAGTCCCCACCTACACAGTGAAGCTCACACACAGTCCCCACCTACATGAAGCTCACACAGTCCCCACCTACATGAAGCTCACAGTCCCCACCTACATGAAGCTCACAGTCACAGTCCCACCTACATGAAGCTCACAGTCCCCACCTACATGAAGCTCACAGTCCCCACCTACATGAAGCTCACAGTCCCCACCTACATGAAGCTCACAGTCCCCACCTACATGAAGCTCACAGTCCCCACCTACATGAAGCTCACACAGTCCCCACCTACATGAAGCTCACAGTCTCCTCTCCTACACACAGTCCCCATCTACATGAAGCTCACAGTCCCCACCTACATGAAGCTCACAGTCCCCACCTACATGAAGCTCACACAGTCCCCACCTACATGAAGCTCACAGTCCCACCTACATGAAGCTCTCACAGTCCCACCTACATGAAGCTCACAGTCCCCACTACATGAAGCTCACAGTCCCCACCTACATGAAGCTCACAGTCTCCACCTACATGAAGCTCACAGTCCCCACCTACATGAAGCTCACAGTCCCCACCTACATGAAGCTCACAGTCCCCAAGAAGCTCACAGTCCCCACCTACATGAAGCTCACAGTCCCCACCTACATGAAGCTCACAGTCCCCACCTACATGAAGCTCACAGTCCCCACCTACATGAAGCTCACAGTCTCCACCTACATGAAGCTCACAGTCCCCACCTACATGAAGCTCACAGTCCCCACCTACATGAAGCTCACAGTCCCCACCTACATGAAGCTCACAGTCCCCACCTACATGAAGCTCACAGTCTCCACCTACATGAAGCTCACAGTCTCCCTCACCTACATGAAGCTCACAGTCCCCACCTACACATGAAGCTCTCACAGTCCCCACCTACATGAAGCTCACAGTCCCCACCTACATGAAGCTCACAGTCCCCACCTACATGAAGCTCACAGTCCCCACCTACATGAAGCTCACAGTCCCCACCTACATGAAGCTCACAGTCTCCACCTACATGAAGCTCACAGTCCCCACCTACATGAAGCTCACAGTCCCCACCTACATGAAGCTCTCCACACATGAAGCTCTCACAGTCCCCACCTACATGAAGCTCACAGTCCCCACCTACATGAAGCTCACAGTCCCCACCTCCCACCTACATGAAGCTCACAGTCTCCACCTACATGAAGCTCACAGTCCCCACCTACATGAAGCTCACAGTCCCCACCTACATGAAGCTCACAGTCCCCACCTACATGAAGCTCACAGTCCCCACCTACATGAAGCTCACAGTCCCCACCTACATGAAGCTCACAGTCCCCCCTACATGAAGCTCACAGTCATGAACATGAAGCACAGTCTCCCCACCTACATGAAGCTCACAGTCTCCACCTACATGAAGCTCACAGTCCCCACCTACATGAAGCTCACAGTCCCCACCTACATGAAGCCTCACAGTCCACATCTACATGAAGCTCACAGTCCCCACCCTACATGAAGCTCAGTTCCCCACCTACATGAAGCTCACAGTCTCCATCTACATGAAGCTCACAGTCCCCACCTACATGAAGCTCACAGTCCCCACCTACATGAAGCTCACAGTCCCCACCTACATGAAGCTCACAGTCCCCACCTACATGAAGCTCACAGTCCATACCTACATGAAGCTCACAGTCCCCACCTACATGAAGCTCACAGTCCCCACCTACATGAAGCTCACAGTCCCCACCAACATGAAGCTCACAGTCCCAACCTACATGAAGCTCACAGTCCACATCTACATGAATCACACAGTCTCAACCTACATGAAGCTCACAGTCCCCACCTACATGAAGCTCACAGTCTCCACCTACATGAAGCTCACAGTCCCCACCTACATGAAGCTCACAGTCCCCACCTACATGAAGCTCACAGTCCCCACCTACATGAAGCTCACAGTCCCCACATACATGAAGCTCACAGTCCCCACCTACATGAAGCTCACACATGTCCCCACCTACATGAAGCTCACAGTCCCCACCTACATGAAGCTCACAGTCCCCACCTACATGAAGCTCATAGTCCCACAGTCCCAAATCCCCACCTACATGAAGCTCACAGTCCACATCTACATGAATCTCACAGTCTCCACCTACATGAAGCTCACAGTCCCCACCTACATGAAGCACACAGTCTCCACCTACATGAATCACACAGTCTCCACCTACATGAAGCTCACAGTCCCCACCTACATGAAGCTCACAGTCCCCACCTACATGAAGCTCACAGTCTCCACCTACATGAAGCTCACAGTCCCCACCTACATGAAGCTCACAGTCCCCACCTACATGAAGCTCACAGTCCCCACCTACATGAAGCTCACTGTCCCCACCTACATGAAGCTCACAGTCCCAAATTACATGAAGCCTCACAGTCCACATCTACATGAATCACACAGTCTCCACCTACATGAAGCTCACAGTCTCCACCTACATGAAGTTCACAGTCCCCACCTGCATGAAGCTCACAGTCCCCACCTACATGAAGCTCACTGTCCCCACCTACATGAATCAAACAGTCCCCACCTACATTAAGCTCACAGTCCACACCTACATGAAATTCACAGTCCCCACCAGCATGAATCTCACAGTCTCCACCTACATGAAGCTCACAGTCCCCACCTGCATGAAGCTCACAGTCTCCACCTACATAAAGCTCACTGTCCCCACCTACATGAATCAAACAGTCCCCACCTACATTAAGCTCACAGTCCACACCTACATGAAGATCACAGTCTCCACCTACATGAATCACACAGTTTCCACCTACATGAGTTGAGTTGAGTTGAGTTGGGTTGAGCTTTACGTTACATCTGCATTTTTCCAGCCATATAGTGACGAGAACAAGTTTGCATTAGTAAATATTGTAAGTACATACTCGGAATGAGTTTTGTTTCAAAGACATTTATTGATTACATTGTCATTCAAAAGCAGAAAAAGTCATAGCATCAAATTTAAAGGCAGGCGGTTTGTTACATTTCATAGTTACAATTTATGGGTGTTACATTTCACAGTTACAATTTATGATACAGATCAACTTCCCTCAGGTAGTTCAGTATCAGATGGGCGCTCACGCGTGAGAACAGATCTTTTAGGTTTGTTGTCCATAATGTGAGTCCCTTTGCAGGCGATAAGTCCACGCATTAAAGCAGAATATGCTTGACGGTGAACACCTCATCGCAAGAGACACACATGGGGGGTCCATCCCCATCCGTTTTCAGCAGATAGTCATGTGTAAATCGACTGTGGCCAATACGACATCGTCGTAAAATTACCTCATCACGTCTTGACTGACAACCCAAGTAGGTATAACCGATTGTTGGCTTCAATTCATGGAGTTTGTTTCTTCCTACTTGAGTGTCCCACCTTTTGCATCAGGTCCCGAGTATAGCTTTTGATAGTGGGTTTGAAGTCACTGTATGGGATTAGCAGTGGAGATAGGGGCTTTTCGAGAGCTGCTTTGCTGCAGCATCGGCCTTAGTGTTACCTGCTATGCCGACGTGACCCGGCAACCAGCAGAGGATGATGTCATATTGGCCAGTAGAAAGGTCGTTGTACAGTTCTAATATGTCCAGGATGATTGGGTGACTTGAAGTCACATTTAGAAGTGCTTGAAGGCAGGATAATGAATCTGTAAATACGATGAAGTTTTTGGACTGATTTTGCTGTTGAATGTAGGTCAAAGCTGAGAAGATAGCTTTGGCTTCAGCGGTGAAAATGGAACTGTTGTCGGGGATCCTAGAGGAGACAGTCTTGGCTCCACGACTGTAGCGCTGGCAACTTGGCCATCGTCCTTGGATCCGTCTGTGAAAATGGATCTGTGAGTGTTATACTTAGAACGTAACTGGTTGTATTCCTGTTGGAACACCAAGGGATTTGTTTCAGACTTTTGAGTTTGGTGAGGGTGAGATCGACCTGTGGTTTTACCATTTTGCCATGGTGGTGAGGATAGAAGTCGGTATGGTGCAATGATGTCGAGATCAATTTTAGCTGCAGTTATGTGGTGGTTTGATCCTGATTCCAAGTGGTGGAACCAGGCTTGGCAGTTTAGGAAATAAGTTTTCATAGAGCGGGTTGAAAACACAATTGTATGCTGGATTGGACTCATTTGAACGTAATTTAGTGATATACTGCAGTGAGAGTTTAATGCGGCGTTGTTCAAGGGAAGGTTCATTGGCCTCTGCATATAGACTGTCTACCGGAGAGGTCCTAAAAGCTCCCAGGCAGAGCCTCAGTCCTTGGTGGTGGATAGAGTCTAATTTTTCTAAATTGCTTTTGCAGGCTCCACCATAGACAATGGAGCCATAATCTAGTTTACTGCGAACTAATGATCTGTACAAGTGAAGGAGGGTGGTCTGATCCCCTCCCCACTCTGTATTTGAAACTACTTTTAGCAAGTCTAGAGCCTTCAAGCACTTGGTTTTCAAATATTTTATGTGTGGTAAGAATGTCAGGTGGCGGTCGAATATGAGTCCAAGGAATTTGGCCTCTTATACTACCTTGATGGGAGTACCATCTAAAGTTAGGTCTGGATCCTTGTGTGGTTTGTATTTACGACAAAAGTGAATACAATATGTTTTGGATTTTGAAAACTTAAAACCATTTTCATTGGCCCATTTTTGGATTTTGTTAAGGCAGAGTTGTAGCTGCCTTTCTATTGCATGCATGTTCTTACCACGACATGAGATATTGAAGTCATCCACGAAAAGGGACCCATCAACGCAACTGTTCAGGACGTTAGTGAGGCTGTTAATTTTAATGCTAAAAAGTGTGACAGACAGGATGCTGCCTTGGGGGACGCCCTGATCTTGGTGGAAATAGTCAGACAGTGTGGAACCCACCCGAACTTGAAATTGTCTGTTATTTAAAAACCGAGATATGAATTGAGGTAGTCTACCCCTCAATCCAAACTCGTGTAAATCTTTTAGGATACCATGTTTCCATGTTGTATCATATGTTTTTTCTAAGTCGAAAAAGATAGATACTGCATGTTGTTTGTTGACAATGGAGTTTTTGATAGTGAGTGAGTTATTATTTAACGTCACATCGGCAATATTTCAGCCATATCGTGACGAGAACATTTGACATTGGAAATAAAATATATATAGATATTATAAAAACCTGCCGACGAAGGACAGTAAAAATACCAGATAATCACAGATATGAATATAAAACTAGTGAACAAAGCTAAAACATTCCAATTAAACAAGACAATACAATATAAAAATGGGCTATAGATCGCCAACACCAGAAGGTAGATCACCATACTAGGAACCATGGGGACTTACATTACTTTTGCTACCTGCATGGACCCTAGCTGGATTTACACCATCCCTTCAGCCATTGGCGTTGATGCTGAAATTTAGCCATACAGTAAAAACACAAATATACTACGATTAAAAACCTGGTACACTTAAACTGACTTGAAATGTTTTGGGACTTACGTACCCTCTCAGGAGGACAATAATTTTACGCTACTTCAACCCCCTTTGAGGGCACTGCCACTCACAATCTAAGTTACTAATCAAATCTACCAATAATTAAAATACATCTATGTACAGAACATATTAATCAAAATTCATTCATTAAATCAATTTCTTTTAAAAAGCCAATAATTAAATGATAATTAACATTTGTAAAAAGATCCTTCATTGTTTTTACATTGAAATATTTATCCCTTATGATGGAGAATTCAACACAGTCAAGCAGAACATGCTTGACCGTGGTTCTCTCATCACAAGGGATACAAAACGGAGGATCCTCACCTTTCAATAGGTATTTGTGAGTATAACGCGTATGGCCAATGCGACATCGTCGCATAATGACCTCCTCAAATCTGGACTGACAACCCAAGTAGGTGTAACCAATGTAGGGTTTTATTTCATGTAATTTATTAATACCGACTAGGGTGTCCCACTTCTTCTGCATTAGATCGCGGATGTAAGTTCTAATGCAAGCTTTATAATCAGAGTATGGAATAAGAAGTGGTGTCACAGATTTGTTGAGTGCTGCCTTGGCAGCAAGATCAGCCATGGTGTTCCCAGAAATGCCAACGTGGCTCGGTAACCAACAAAAGACGATGTCGCATTGGCCAGTAGCAAGTTCATTGTACAATTCAATAATTTCTAATAAAAGTGGATGTTTGCAAGAAAGATTTTTAATCGCCTGAAGACACGAAAGAGAATCTGAAAAGATTATATATTGTTCATATTTACGGTGTTTATCAATATATTTAAGAGCTGTTAAGATGGCGTTTGCTTCTGCTGTAAATATAGAGCTGTTATCCGGTATTCTAGAAGATATTGTTCGGGATCCAATGACAGTGGCACATGCCACTGCGCCACCATCCTTGGACCCATCTGTAAATAAAGATTTGTACGTATTATATTTATTTTTTAATTGACTAAATTCTTGTTTATATTGTAATTCATTTGTTTCTGATTTTTTAAATGTAGTTAATGTTAGATCAACTTGTGGCTCAAACCAATTGCCAAGGCGGAGAAGAAAGAAAACGGGAAGGAGCTATATGTTCTAGCTCAATGCCAGCAGCAGAAAGGAAAGGTTTCACTCTTATACCAAGAGGCGGAACAAGAGAAGGCTTCTTGTTATACAGATCTTCATATAGTGGATTAAAGACACAGTTATATGCAGGGTTTGACTCATTGGAATAAAGTTTTGTAATATACTGTAAAGTTAATTTGATACGGCGTTGTGTAAGAGATGGCTCATCAGCCTCGACGTAAAGGCTGTCAACAGGTGAAGTTCTAAAGGAACCAAGACATAGTCTTAGACCTTGGTGGTGGACAGAATCTAAAAGTTTTAAATTACTGTTGCAGGCTCCACCGTAAACGATGGAGCCATAATCAAGTTTGGAACGTACCAATGATCGATATAATTGTAGGAGGGTAGCTTGATCCCCTCCCCACTTAGAATTGGAAACGACTTTCAACAAGTCAAGTGCCTTCAAGCATTTAGTTTTTAGTGATTTGATATGGGGAAGAAAAGTTAGATGCGAATCAAAAATTAAACCCAAGAACTTGGCCTCCTTTACAACTTTGATGGGAGTGCCATTGAGGAACAGTTCCGGGTCTTTATGCGGTTTATATTTTCTACAAAAATGTATACAATTAGTTTTGGATTTAGAAAATTTAAAGCCGTTTTCAAGACACCATTTATGTATTTTATTTAAACACAGCTGTAGTTGCCGTTCAATAGTATGCATATTCTTACCACGACAAGAAATATTAAAATCATCCACAAAAAGTGATCCATCAATTGAATCGTTTAAAACCTTGGATAAACTGTTAATCTTGATGCTAAACAGTGTTACAGACAAAATACTGCCTTGCGGGACTCCCTGATCCTGATTATAATGGTCAGACAGGGTTGAACCCACTCGGACTTGAAATTGCCTGTCATTTAAAAAGTTGGATATAAAGTGAGGCAAACGGCCTCGTAATCCAAAGTCATGTAAATCTTTTAAAATCCCATGTTTCCATGTTGTGTCGTATGCTTTTTCTAAATCGAAAAAGATCGACACTGCATGTTGTTTATTAATTATGGCATTTTTCACAAAAGATTCTAAGCGCACTAAATGATCGATGGTACTACGGTTTTTACGGAAACCACATTGTATATTTGTTATAAGTTTATTGGTTTCCAAGTACCAAACAAGTCGATTATTTATCATGCGTTCCATGGTCTTGCAAACACAGCTAGTTAACGAAATTGGCCTATAATTGGAAGGATCTGTATGATCACGTCCAGGTTTAGGGATGGGCACAATTATAGCATCGCGCCACGACGATGGAAATTGTCCAGATGTCCAAATGTCATCAAAAATAGATAAGAGAGTCTCTAAACATGGTTCAGGTAAGTGTTTCAGGAGTTGATAATGTATACCATCAGCTCCTGAAGCAGTATCGTGAGCTTGGTCAAGAGCAGTATGAAGCTCATGTATCGAAAAGGTTTCATTGTAGTCTTCCCCATTGTCTGAATTGAAATTAATAGATTTCTTTTCCTGCTGTCTTTGATATTTCTGGAATTCAGGTACATAGTTAGATGAGGAAGAATGTTTGGCTAAAGTTTCTCCAAGTTTATTAGCTATTTCAGATTTATCAGTTAATATTTCATCTCCATCTTTGAGATGCTTAATGCTAGATTTAGAGCCCTTACCTTTTTATTTTCTGGATCATGTTCCACACTTTTGATATCGGCGTGCGCGAATTGATGTTTGAGACATAGTTTCGCCAAGAGTGGCGTTTATTTTGCTTAAATGTACGTCGTGCCTTAGCGTTTAAAATTCTAAATTTATCTAAATTGTGGACCATAGGATGGCGACGGAAATAATGCTCAGCTTTCTTCCGTGCCTTCCGTGCCTGTTTGCATTCGTCGTTAAACCATGGTTTTCGTACGTGTGGAATTGTAGAGGATTTGGGGATACACTCATCAGCTATTTTCTTGAGTTCATCAGAAAAATCCTGTATGGCATCAGGAACATCTATAAAAAGTTCAGTTTTAAGTCGGTTACAACACAGAGTTTGATATAAATGCCAGTTAGCTTTTTGAAAATTCCATCTTGAGGATGGTGCAATATCAGATGGACTCACAGGCTGCAATATTGTAGGAAAATGGTCACTTCCACACAGGTCATTGTGGACTGACCATTCAAATTCATTCAGAAGGGTTGAGTCTGTAATTGATAAATCAAGGGCTGAATAAGTTCCTGTACCAGGATGTAAATATGTTTTGGCACCGTCATTATAAATGCATAAATCATTATCTGAACAGAACTCCTCTAATAATTTACCTTTAGCATTTGTGGTTGTACCACCCCAGAGTGGGTTATGACCATTGAAGTCCCCATAATAATGCAGGGTTTGGGTAGTTGGTCATATAGAGATTGAAGGTCAGTCTTCTGTAAGGTTGAAGACGGAGAAATATACAAAGAGCATAAGGTAAATGCAACGTGTAAAGTGAGTCGCACTGCAACCGCCTGAAGACTAGATGAAAGTGCAACAGGGCTGTGAATAACATTCTGTTTGACTAAGATAGAAGAACCTCCAGTGGCCCTATCGCCAGAAGGAGAAAAATAATGATATGAGCTGTAATGACGCAAGTGAATTTTGTCTGTCGGCTTTAAATGTGTTTCCTGCAGACATAAAGCTGATGGATTAAAGTCCTGGACCAATAATTGTAAATCATTAAAATTTGTCTTAAATCCCCTACAATTCCATTGAATCAATGTTTGATAATGAATCATCTCTTAGGCGGATTGACTGGAGATCTACCTCGCCCATTTCTTTTAGGCGACAAACTAGCAGTTCTGCGATGGACGGTTTCTGAGACGTCCATCTCTTCCAGTGATCCAAACTTGTTATATACTTTGATTGGATCATCTGATCCCTTAGGTTGTCTTCCCGGTAGATTAGAACGAGAAAAGGAATCTGTTTTATACCTTGTTTTAACAGTTTGTCCTTTTCCAGAATGTGCCTTTGATGACTGTGAAAGTGTTTTAGTTGTCATAGGTGTTTTAGTTGTCACAGTAGGTGTTTCATTTGTCACAGAAGATGACGATTCAGATATCTGTGTCGCTGGAATTTCAACAGTAGTCTGAGTAGAAGATTCAGATGCCATGATTGGCTGAGGGTTGACAGAAGTCACCCATGTCAAATCTGTCTGACACTGAATTGATGCAGTCGATGTTGACACAGTGCGTGTTTTGGTCACAGATGCATATGTCTCAGTCTGTTCATTACTTGGCACAAGTTTCTTTGCTTCCATATAAGTTATGTTTCTTGTGCATTTTAGTTTGTTGATTTCCATTTCTCTTTTCCAGACTGGACAAGATTTACTGGATGAAGAGTGAGACCCAGAACAGTTCTTACATTTTTTAAAATCATTGGTACATTCATCTGTAACATGAGTGGTTTCACTACAGTGTGCACATGTGACATTATTTTTGCAGAAATTTACACCATGGCCGAATTGTTGACATTTAAAACACCTCAAGGGGTTTGGAATATACATTTCAACATCAATTTTACAATATCCTGCTTTGACTGATTTGGGTGCTGTTGGAGATGAAAATGAAAACAGGTACGTATTTGTTTTGATTGTTTCGGTACCCTGACGCCTGGTAAACCTTTTAACAAAGATAACTCCTTGGTCTTTCATTTCATAGACAATATCCAGTTCAGACATATCTTCAAAGAGTCTGTCGCGATCTCTTATGATGCCTCTGCTAGTGTTGAGAGATCTGTGTGGTGAAACATTGACAGGTACTCCAACAAGTTCTTCAATTGACAACAAGTTTGTTGTTTGTTGTTTTTTAGCACATTCGATGAGGATTGATCCGGTCCTCAGCCTTTTGATATTTTTAACATCACCTGCTATCCCTTGAATACCCTTAGCAACCGCAAAAGGGTTCAGTTTAATTGGGGTCTTGTCAGGCGTTTCCAGTACTAGGAATCTAGGCCAATATTCCACTGATTGTGAATTGCGAGGAACATCATCAGTATCATAATCATTCTCAAGCGTTCGCTTTGATTTTTAAGGGGTTTGAAAAGCCATGTTTATATGAATACAGTTTCATCATCCCTACTCCCCACCCACCACCGAGTGCCAATAAAGGCAGTATCCTAGTGCCTGTGGATGTCCAACAGACAGATACTAGGGATATAGGGATGATATACACCAGTAGTAAATACCACCAGTTTGGCCCATGAGCCATCGCCTTCTGGCACCAGCATCTAGGCAAATTTTCTCAAATTTGAAAATCCATGTATTATATATTACATAAACAAAAGTGAAACAGGTCAATAATGTATCCAAAAACCAAGCCAAATATTGACAGAGCAATGAAATTTAAGTGCTCAGGGCTCGGCATGACCAGCCGATTGATTGAACCGGGCCCATTCAACCACCCGTCTAGGTGAAGTAAGGGGCGAAGTGGTGTGTTGGGCAAAGGAACACTGTTCCTGGAACCAGTGCCCTCAACCACCAGCCTCCCGTCCTCCACCGACACAGGGGCGCAACCCACGGCAAACGGGTTGGTGGACCAAAATATTCCCCCCGGGTCCACAACGGGGGGTTGAAAGGCGCTTTGCGTGACCCAGCACCCACCACGAGGAGGTGGCCTTTCATGGGTGCCGGAGTTTTTGATAAATGATTCCAGACGCACCAGATGGTCAATGGTACTTCGGTTTTTCGCTCACAGTCTCCACCTACATGAAGCTCACTGTTCACAGCTACATGAGTGAGTGAGTGAGTGAGTTAAAATTTAACGTCACATCGGCAATATTTCAGCCATATCGTGACGAGAACAATTAATTTTATACATCATAAGCAAGGGCAAACTATAAAAACCTGTCAACGAAGGACAGTAAAATAACTAGATTATCACAGATTCGAATTTAAAACTAGCAATCAAATCTAAAACAGTCTAACTATAGGACAATACAAGGGAAAAACCGGCTATATATTGCCAACAACTGAAGGTAGATCACCATACTAGGGACCATGGGGACTTACAGTACATTAGCTTCCTGCATGGACCCTAGCTGGATTTACACCATCCCTCAGCTATTAGCAATGTTAGATAATCTAGCCATATATTAAAGGAACATATATTCTACGATTAAAAGAGTAGTAGGTTGAAATTTACTTTGAATGTTTTGGGACTTACGTACCCTCTCAGGAGGACAATAATTTTACGCTACTTCAACCCCCTTTGAGGGCACTGCCACTCACAATCTAAGTTACAAATCAAAACTACCAATAATTAAAATACATCTATGTACAGAACATATTAATCACAATTCATTCATTAAATCAATTTCGTTTAAAAAGCCAATAATTAAATGATAATTAACATTTGTAAAAAGATCCTTCATTGTTTTTACATTGAAATATTTATCCCTTATGATGGAGAATTCAACACAGTCAAGCAGGACATGCTTGACCGTGGTTCTCTCATCACAAGGGATACAAAACGGAGGATCCTCACCTTTCAATAGGTATTTGTGAGTATAACGCGTATGGCCAATGCGACATCGTCGCATAATGACCTCCTCAAATCTGGACTGACAACCCAAGTAGGTATAACCAATGTAGGGTTTTATTTCATGTAATTTATTAATACCTACTTGGGTGTCCCACTTCTTCTGCATCAGATCACGGATGTAAGTTCTAATGCCAGCTTTATAATCAGAATATGGAATAAGAAGTGGTGTCACAGATTTGTTGAGTGCCGCCTTGGCAACAAGATCAGGCATTGTGTTCCCAGAAATGCCAACGTGGCTGGGCAGCCAACAAAAGACGATGTCGCATTGGCCAGTAGCAAGTTCATTATATAATTCGATTATTTCAATTAAAAGTGGATGTTTGCAAGATAGATTTTTAATAGCCTGAAGGCAAGAAAGTGAGTCAGAAAAGATTATATATTGTTTATGTTTAGGATGTCTTTGAATATATTTAAGAGCTGTTAAGATGGCGTTTGCTTCTGCGGTAAATATAGAGCTGTTATCCGGTATTCTAGAAGATATTGTTCTGGATCCAATGACAGTGGCACATGCCACTGCACCACCGTCCTTGGACCCATCCGTAAATAAGGATTTGTATGTATTATATTTATTTCGTAGTTGACTAAATTCTTTCTTATACTGTTAGTCATTTGTTTCTGATTTTTTAAATGTAGTTAATGTTAGGTCAACGTGTGGTTTAACCAATTGCCAAGGAGGAGAAGAAAAAAGACGGGAAGGAGATATATTCTCCAACTCAATGCCGGCAGCAGAGATATATGGTTGGATTCGTATCCCAAGAGGCGGAACAAGGGCAGTTTTTTTATTATACAAATCCTCATAAAGAGGGTGAACAACCCAGTTGTGAGCAGGATTGGAATCATTAGAAGATAACTTTGTGACATATTGTAAAGACAATTTGATACGGCGAAGTGTTAAAGATGGCTCATCGGCCTCAACATAAAGACTGTCAATGGGAGAGGTTCTAAAGGATCCAAGACAAAGTCTTAGACCTTGGTGGTGGACAGAATCTAATAGACTCAAGTTACTTTTGCAGGCTCCACCATACACGATCGAACCATAATCAAGTTTGGAACGAATTAGTGCTCTGTATAAGTGAAGGAGGGTCGACTGATCACCTCCCCACTTAGCATTGGAGACGACTTTTAATATATCTAATGCCTTCAGACATTTTGCCTTAAGATATTTAATATGAGGTAAAAACGTAAGATGATGGTCAAATATGATACCCAAAATTTAGCCTCCTTAACTACTTTAATGGGGGTACCCGATAGATGTAAATATGGGTCCTTGTGTGGTTTATATTTGCGACAGAAATGGATGCAGTTAGTTTTAGATTTAGAAAACTTAAAGCCATTTCGTTCGGACCAATCTTTAATTTTATTGAGACAGAGCTGCAACTGTCTCTCAATCGTGTGCATATTTTTACCCCGACATGAGACATTAAAATCATCAACAAATAATGACCCATCAACAGAGTCATTTAACACTTTCGATAAACTATTTATTTTGATACTGAACAACGTTACAGATAATATGCTACCTTGCGGGACACCTTGATCTTGTTCATACAATTCAGACAAGGTGGAACCCACACGCACCTGGAAATGTCGATCTGTTAAAAACTGTGATATGAAATTAGGCAAACGGCCTCTCAGACCCATATCATGAAGATCATTCAAAATTCCATGTTTCCAGGTGGTATCATAAGCTTTTTCGAGATCAAAAAATATAGATACAGCATGTTGTTTATTTACGATAGCATTCTTAACAAACGTTTCTAATCTAACTAAATGGTCAATGGTACTTCTGTTTTCCTAAACCCACACTGGATATTTGTAATAAGATTATTAGTTTCTAAGTACCATACAAGTCTGTTATTGACCATTCTTTCCATGGTCTTGCAAACGCAACTAGTAAGCGATATTGGCCTATAGTTGGAAGGATCAGTATGATCACGGCCTGGTTTTGGAATAGGAATAATGACAGCATTCCGCCACGAGGAAGGAAAATTACCCGTTGTCCATATTTGATCAAAAATATTTAACAGGGTTTCTAAACAAGAATAAGGTAAATGTTTAAGTAACTGATAATGAATACCATCAGCACCCGTAGCAGTATCATGAGCTTGCCCTAAGGCAGTGTGTAGTTCATGAATGGAAAAAAACCTCATTATAGTCCTCACCATTATCAGACGCAAAATTGATTTTCTATTTTTCAGCTTGTTGTTTAAATTTTTGAAATGTTTGTGTATAATTTGATGATGAGGAATGTTGAGCTAAAGTTTCTCCTAATTTATTAGCTATGTCAGATTTATCAGTTAATATGGTGTTTCCATTTTTTAAGATGATGAACACCAGATTTTGATCCTTTACCTTTTATCCTTTGCACCATATTCCATATTTTGGACATAGGTGTTCGTGAATTAATTTTTGAAACATAGTCTCGCCAAGACTGACGTTTAGTTTGCTTGAAGGTACGACGCGCCTTCGCATTTAGTATTTTGAATTTATTTAAGTTATGGACAGTTGGATGATGGCGGAAATATTTCTCTGCCTTCTTCCTTGCTTTTCTAGCATTTTTACAGTCTGCAGTAAACCATGGCTTCCGCACATGTGGAGTTGTAGAGGACTTTGGTATACATTCATCAGCTATTACAGTTAAAACGTCAGAAAACATCTCAATAGGATCAGCAACATCACTGAAACATTCAGGTCTTAGTTTAGATGTACATAAAGTTTGAAATAAGGACCAATCTGCCTTGGAAAAATTCCATTTTGAGTAAGATGGAGAATCAGTTGGGGAAATTTGTGATAGTATCGTTGGAAAATGATCACTTCCACAGAGATCATTATGGACTGACCAATCAAATTCATTTAGTAGATTAGAGTCTGCAACAGATAAATCTAAAGAAGAGTAGGTGCCGGTTGCAGGATGCAGATAAGTGCTTGAATCATCATTGAATATACACAAGTCATTATTCGCGATGAAATCCTCTAGCAGTTTACCTTTAGTGTTAGTAGCTGTGCCACCCCAGAGTGGATTATGGCCATTGAGATCACCCATTATAATGCATGGTTTCGGAAGCTGATCATAGAGACCCTGAAGATCAGACAGATGAAGTGTGAAAGAAGGCGGAATATACAACGAGCATATTGTAAAGGCAATATGAAGAGTGATTCTTACTGCAACAGCTTGAAGATTAGTTGTAAGTTTTACTGGGCTGTGAATAACATTCTGCTTAACAAGGATTGAAGATCCGCCAGTGGCCCTGTCACCCAGAGGTGAGAAATAGTGATATGCATCGAACTGACGTAGATTAAATGTATCTGTCTGTTTCAGATAAGTTTCCTGCAGACAGAACGCTGATGGTGCCAGATCTTGAACTAAAAGATGTAACTCATTAAAATTTGTCCTTAATCCTCTACAATTCCACTGTACTATATTTTTGGAAAACATTATCTTTTGGTGGGTTGACTGGGGATCTACCCGCACGGTTTTTGAGGGCGACAAGCTATGTGCCCTGGAATGGATAGTGTCAGACACTTCCATATCCTCCATTGATCCAAACCTATTAAACAATTTGATCTTATCATCTGACCCTTTAGGAGCTCGAGTTGGTTTCGAAGATTCTGTTCTTGTTTTGATTTTCGATTTTACTGTTTGTTTTTCATTCTTCTTTTCACACTGAGATCGAGACTGAGAAGGAGGAGATACGTTTTGCTGCGTAGAAGGTGGTGTTGTCTGAGTGGACTGTTCAGGAAAGATAGATTTGGGATGTTCTGTATTCACCCATGTCAAGTCAGTCTGACATGAGCTTGATGAAGTGAATACAGGTGAAGTAGTTCCTTTTGAGGACGATTCAGTGGTTTTAGTGACGGAGGCGTAAGTCTCAGGGAGTTCAGAGGACAGTACAATTTTTTTGGCTTCTGCAAAACTGAAGTTTCTGGAAAATTTGACTTTGTTAATTTCCATTTGCGTTTTCCAAATGGGACATTCTTTAGAAAAAGACGAATGAGGTCCCGAACAGTTTGCACAATTTTTAGAAATACTATCACAATCTTCTGTTACATGTGTATTCTCAGCACAGTGAGCACATGTAACAGACAATGTGCAAGTATTCACACCATGTCCGTATTTCTGACACTTGAAGCAGCGCAGAGGGTTTGGAATATATACATCAACGTTTAGATTGCAATAACCTGCCTTGACTGACTTTGGAGGAAGTGGTGCAGAAAATGAAAACAGGTAAGTGTTTGTTTGAATAATCTCATTATTTTTCCGGGTTGTAAACCTTTTGACGAATGAAACTCCTTGGTCTTTCATCTCGGATACAATATCGAGCTCAGTCATGTCTGCAAATAGATGATCCCGATCTCTAACAATACCTTTGCTGGTGTTTAACGTTCTGTGAGCTGACACCAGAACCGGGACTCCAATGAATACATCAATTGATAGCAGGTTGGTTGCTTGTTGCTTTCTGTTACATTCGATTAACAGCGATTCTGTTCGCAAAAACATCAAGTTTTTAACTTCTCCTGCTATTCCAGAGACACCTTTAGAAATTGCAAAAGGGTTTAGTTTTAATGGAGTCTTGTCGAGAGTCTCGATAACCAAAAATCGTGGCCAATAATCGATAGATATGGAGGGACGTTGCTGATCATCGTTTTCAAGTGGACGTTTTTTTTTTTTTGTTAGGGGTTTGATAATCCATGGCTGTTGTTATATTGTTTCGTCATCCAAGCTCCCCACCCACCACGGAGTACCATATAGACAATGCTAAAAACAAGTTGATTTCCGACTTGTAGCACCAAGGATACTTGGATGATATACTCCAGCAGAAGAATTATAAATAATTACTCCACCAGATTGGCCCATGAGCCACCGCCTTCTGGGCATAGGACTCTAGGCAAGTTATAGAATGAAAGTTCTAATTGAATTTCGAAGGAAACATCATAAAGCCAATACATTTGCCAAAACAGTTAACTATATAAAATTTATGTGCACCACAATATACATGCACAGGGCTTGGCATGACCAGCCGATTGGTAGAACCGGGCCCATTCTACCTCCCGTCTAGGTGAAGTAAGGGTCGAAGTGGTGTATTGGGCAAAGGAACGCTGTTCCTGGAACCCTTGCCCTCAACCACCAGAATCCCGTCCTCCACCGACACAGGGGCGCAACCCACGGCAAACGGGTTGGTGGACCAAAATATCCCCCCCGGGTCCACAACGGGGGGTTGAAAGGCGCTTAGCGTGACCCAGCACCCACCACGAGGAGGTGGCCTTTCATGGGTGCCCCATCTACATGAAGCTCACAGTCCCCACCTACACGAATCACAGTCTCAACCTACATGAAGCTCACTGTTCACATCTACATGAAGCTCACAGTCCCCACCTACATGAAGCTAAGAGTCTCCACCTACATGAAGCTCACAGTCCCCACCTACATGAAGCTCACAGTCCCCACCTACATGGAGCTCACAGTCCCCACCTACATGAAGCTCACAGTCCCCAATTACATGAAGCTCACAGTCTCCACCTACATGAAGCTCACTGTCCCCACCTACATGAAGCTCACAGTCCCCACCTATATGAAGCTCACAGTCCCCACCTACATGAAGCTCACAGTCTCCACCTACATGAAGCTCACAGTCCCCACCTACATGAAGCTCACAGTCCCCACCTACATGAAGCTAAGAGTCTCCACCTACATGAAGCTCACAGTCCCCACCTACATGAAGCTCACAGTCCCCACCTACATGGAGCTCACAGTCCCCACCTACATGAAGCTCACAGTCCCCACTTACATGAAGCTCACAGTCTCCACCTACATGAAGCTCACAGTCCCCACCTACATGAAGCTCACAGTCCCCACCTACATGAAGCTCACAGTCCCCACCTACATGAAGCTCACAGTCTCCACCTACATGAAGCTCACAGTCCCCACCTACATGAAGCTCACAGTCCCCACCTACATGAAGCTAAGAGTCTCCACCTACATGAAGCTCACAGTCCCCACCTACATGAAGCTCACAGTCCCCACCTACATGGAGCTCACAGTCCCCACCTACATGAAGCTCACAGTCCCCACTTACATGAAGCTCACAGTCTCCACCTACATGAAGCTCACAGTCCCCACCTACATGAAGCTCACAGTCCCCACCTACATGAAGCTCACAGTCCCCACCTACATGAAGCTCACAGTCTCCACCTACATGAAGCTCACAGTCCCCACCTACATGAAGCTCACAGTCCCCACCTACATGAAGCTCACAGTCCCCACCTACATGAAGCTCACAGTCCCCAGCTCACAGTCCCCACCTACATGAAGCTCACAGTCCCCACCTTCATGATATCACATAGTCGCAACCTACATGAAGCATCAAGACCAGATTAACTTTCCACTTATTGTTTATTGTTTTTACGGAATGTCGTGTTGACTTAGTGATAACTAGGGGAGGGGGAGAAATAGCATAATAATAAGTAGGTTTTATCTTGTTTTTTTCGGGAGTAGGCATAAGGGGTGGACATTATCAACAGTTTATTGTATGTTGAGTAGGATTCAGGTAGGTTGGGAGGGGGAGAAATAGAATTGTTTGTTCTGAATATTGGCCTCATTCATTTATTTTTCCAATAAACAAGAATGGAAACATAATACTCTTTTGTTGTGCCTTTCATTGAGTTGAATGTGAGAAAACCTGTCAGAAATCACTCACACAGAAGCCGCAGACAAGATGTACTGACCACGCCAAGAGACCAATTCTAAAAACACAACGCAAAGCATAACATCTCAGTAGCCAATTGACACGTGTCTCATATATGCAACGTTCTGCTGTCACTGGGCGTCTATTTTTACACACTCACGCGCTAGGCGCCTATTACAGTTAAAACAATACATGTAAAAACTTGAACCATCAGAATTCCCCTATCTTTCAGCTTCCCCATAAGGCTGTCACTGCTGGTGATCTATGTTTGTACACTTTGAAAATAGTTTGGCCACAATCCAGTCCCAAATGATGAAAACAATGTTCCAAGGAATCCCAAGTTAGTTGCATGTACACAAAGCAGCTTTGTCACTCTTTCCATTGTATGCTGGGGTGGATGCACCTACAGCCTATGTAAGTGAAATCATGATCCACACTCGCTGGTCATACAGATCTTTGAATAGTTACATGTCGTAGGTCGATCAGAAAAGGATCTTTTCTTCGATTCTGCAGGGTTCAGATTCGACAGTCAGTCAAGTATTTTTCACTGTCACTCAAAATGTAAACACTGGCTGTCCGCCATTTCAAACTGTTGCGTAACTGTCAACTACAGACTGCACTTCGAACAAAAATAAGTAGGTCAGACGATTCCATTATATTGTGGCCAGAGGGTTAGAGTAACACGGCACGCAAAACAATTTCAGTTTCGGTCGTGTGGAGTTGGTATTATATAAACCAAGCTCTTGGGTATTACATTATTGCATTGAAGTGATAACAGTAGTTAGTTTTCTTGGGACAGAATATTATGTATGTTGCAATGTTTAAAAACATACAAACAGCACCTTCCACTCCCTTCACGGACGAGTTCAATTCGCCTCTCGCACCATGCCGGATTTCGCAGTGTCTTCCGCGGAAGGAAGGAGTTCGATTTTAAATCGGTTATGGTATGTAACGGGGAGCACGTGTTTCGTTTCGTGCAGACATTTTACTTCCGGGTGTTGGTCGTTAATTTGCGTTAGTAACTGTACCTTTCGTTAGTCGTGGGTGCAGGAAATGTATTTCCTGCGAGGCTTGGGTATCATACTTTGATTCTGTTCCGTCGGTGGGTGAATTGTTTTCGGCGCCGTTTTCTGAGGCAGTCAGGTTGTTTAGTATGAGCAATTCTGATTGGTGGTGGGCAGATTGGTTGACCAATCGTGTCGAGGTTGTTACGTAAGACGTAGGGCAGCTGCAGGGTATTTAAGCACGCAACACAAATTGTTCAGTGTCTGTATGATCGGCGACCGGTCACAGGTGAGGTTATCCACCGCAATATGTCCCGTGATGGAGCAATGAGTGCCGACTCCACTCCCTGTTAGGTTTCAGTGTATTTTTCGGCCAATAAAGAGAAATTGAATAGAGATGTATATTTGGGGTAACTTTGTTAGTGGGGACGGCCGGGTGGATTTCAGCATAATGGAACATGCCAGACAGTAGGATTTTCGTAGACTAGTGTAGGTGCAGTAGATTGTAGGTAGGATTCAGCGTTATTTCAAGAGGGTGGTTAAAGTGTAGTTTAGAGGGTTGGGAGAAAATAGGTAGGTTATTAGTAAAATATTTTAAGTAATTGGGTTTGTATATCTTTTGTTCTCAGGAATTTGACTTATTGTTTATATTGTTTTGTTGAGTTATAATTTATTAATAAATTATGTTTCTATTTGAGAATATTGTTGGTTTTTGATTGCTCCTCTACATCCCCGAACTGGGAACGGGACGGCTTTGAATCAGAACACACAAAACACAACGCAAAGCATCATGGTCATTTGTCGTTAAGGCCGTTCCCGTCTCTAAATTAATGAATTAATAGTCTCTAAATTAATCATTTGAAACCTCACGCTTTGCGTTCGGTTCCAAATGAAATTTAGAGACTATCAATTCTGTATAACATTCATCTAATTTCCCAACACAGTACGTTTATCTCCTAAATTTAGAGACAACAAACAACGTCTGTCAGTAAGAAAATCATGATAAGCCTGAATACATATATGTATCCGCCATATAGTTTGCATATTGCTGAGTGCGGCGTTGAGCAACAACAAAAACATATATTTATCTACAGGTCTCATTTTCAAAGAGCTTAACTCACATTTCAATGTCAGAGTATTACGGATTGAGGGACATGCATCTGTATACGTTAGGAGCAAATATGTCACAGTCCTGATGTTTCTCCCAGTGTGCCGTGTAATTCTTCTTCATAGAGATCGTCCTTGGGGTACATATTATGCATTTTCCGGCTGAAAAATGTCCTGTGACAGTTGTATCAATGTTTTTTGAATAAAAAGATTGAACAATCAATAAACTCTTTTATTTATTATACGACCCCTACCTCACGGAGTTACCTCCCGTTGCGCATGCGCATCAACTGGGTAGGCTCCTAGACCCGTATCATCATTCCTTCTGCTGTCACTGCCATGAACAGACGTCCATGAGCCGCACAGCGCTGAACTTTCTAAGAAAGAAAACTATGTCTGAGACTACACCTCCTGTATGTATGGTCTTTATGTGCCTATGAAAGGAACAGTAAAGCTTTACAGTTGGTTGTTTCATAATTGTGACTTTGTATTCATTATATTACGCGAACTTTCCCGTGGTTTACGCACGTGTTGCTCTGCCATGGCGGGAAGTTTAGCGTGCCATGTGGTCGTAATATTGCGTATTGAACCAACTATTTCTTCCGTGGTAGCCTTCACGTATTTTTCAATGTTTTCTACGTGTATATATGTTGCTGGTCCGCCGTTAGCTACATGCTTGCGTGTTTGCTTTCAGGCCTTTTCATCCTGTTCGGTCTGTGGACAGAGCATTCCACGGGCCGACAGGCATTACCAATGCGTAGCCTGTCTAGAAAAGACTGACCATGACACTGAAGTGTGTACCATATGTCTTGGGTTTTCCCCCCGGGCCCAAAAGCGGAGTGCGGCGGACACTCTCTTTTACAAGGAGATGCGAGAGGCGGGTGGGGAACTCACCCAGGTCCCCCCGTCTAAGACCCAGAAGAGGTCGCGCAAGGGAAAAAAATCCCAAGGCCAATCCCCCTCTCCTGCTCCGACTGGGTTTGACATGTCACTAATGGATAAATTGTTTCAGCAGCATATGGACTCTGTGAAGTCCCTCGTTCGTGAGTCTGTTGGAGGTCTCCGGCAGGAGTTCCTCGCTCACTCCGGAAGAGGGGCGGAGTGTCAGGTGGTGGGATAGCCGTGCTCGGCTCAATCCCTCAGCCTTGAGGTGTCTGTAGACCCGTTGCCTCTGGCTTCGGGTCTGGACGCCTCGGCTGCCCCGGAGGGGGAGGTTCCCCAGTCCCCTCCCGGAGGGCGCAGGGACCGTTCTATTCCTGGGATGCTTGAGCAGCAGGTATGCCTCCAGCGTCTCGGGACCGCCGTGCATGCTTGCAGGCGCCGTCGTGGAGCACTCTGTCTGTTCCACCCTCTCTGTGGTTCCTACTGCTAGGCAGCCCACCGGGTCGGGGTTAGGGTCCTCTTTCAGAGGAGACCCAGCCTCAGACTCGGGCTCGGGTGCCGAGTCGATGGAGCTTGGGGAGGTAGAGGAGCATGACGGTGCTTTCCGGTCTGCTTCGGCTCTGCGGGAGGTCCGGCAAAGAATTGCCGAGGGCCTACCCCAAGCCGCGGTGGCTGATGGCAGCTTGGACTCAGCTGAGTTCCGCTTGCCAGGCGAGGCGTTTGCCCCTCGGCAGCCCTCGCAGACGCAGCTCCGCATTCTGCCTTCGTTGGTACAGGACGTGGTTGATCCCCTCTTGTCTGGTACCCAGGTCCGGTTCGACTTGCCGGATCTAGATACCAGCTTGGGGAGGACTCCCTGTTCGTGGTCCCCATCGTTGATTAGTGCGTGTTCACTTCCGTCGCCCTGGGGGGAGGCTCGGCTTCCTCCGGAGCAGCTCCGGCTGCTCGGCAAGGGCGCCTCACTCCACCGTTTGCCCTCGCGGGCGCCCCCCTGCGGCACGCGTACCGGACCTACGAGGAGGTCTACCGGAACGTGATGCAGCAGGTCAGGATAGTGGTCCATGAGGCCTACCTCTCCTCGATTCAGAGGTCGGCCCTGGAGGCGGAGGGGCATGCTGGCGACGTGTCGCTGCATGTCGTGCTGCTCCGTCAGCTCTCGGAACTTCAGGTACACCTCGCGCGCGACTCTTTGCGGTCTGCTGCATCGACGGTGATGTGCGCAGTCATGGGGATTCGCAGGCTGTGGCAGTTGACGACTCGGCACTTGGCAGCAACGCAGCAGACCTTGCTGGCCCTCCCTTTCCGTCTGGGAGCGACCCTCTTTCCAGGGGCACAGCAGGTCATTCGGGAGGCTGCCGCTGCAGCTACCTCCTTCAAGGACTGTAAGGCCTTGTTGGACCACCCGCGGGTGTCTCGCCCCCACGCTTCCGTTCCACCTTCCTCCGCCGGGGTGCAGCCTACACCCGAGTCTGCCGGCTGGCTTCGGCCGCTTGGTAGGGGTAGGCGAAGGAACAGGTCCGCCAAGGGTAGGGGCAAGGAGCAGTCCTCGACTAGCTCCCAGCCTTTTCGCGGGCGCGGGAGGTCTGCCCCTACCTCCCGTTAACCCATCAGGCTGTCGCTCAAGCCGTGTGTCACACCCAGTCAGCTCCGCTACTCAGGACGACGCACGCGCTCCTACCCCATATCCCAGTGGGAGGCCGCCTCTCTCTATTCCTACCGGAATGGGAGAAGGCTACCAACAATGCTTGGGTGCTGTCCACCGTCAGCATCGGCCATTTACAACTGTGGAAGCGAGGTCCGCCTGCCTTCACCAGCATACGCCGCACTCCGGTGCCGTCATGTCAGGCAAGGGCGGACATATTGCGCGACGAAGTTCAGGCTCTGCTGGACAAGTCCGCAATCGAGCGCATTCCACCGGGAGAGGAACAGGCGGGATTTTACTCCACATACTTCCTCGTCCCGAAGAAAGACGGCGGGTTCTGTCCAATTCTCAACCTCAAGGGGTTGAATCGCATGCTAGAAGTACCATCCTTCAAGATGGAGACACTGCGCTCGGTGATTTCATCTGTTCAGCCCGGCGATTGGCTCACGTCAATCGACCTAAAGGATGCGTATCTGCATGTGCCCATACATCCATCGTTCAAGCAGTACCTTCGGTTCTCTTACGACGGGATGTGTTACCAATTCAGGGTGCTCCCCTTCGGCATATCGACTGCCCCAAGGGTGTTCACCAAGCTCATGTTAGTCCCAGCTACCCTCGCTCGTTCGCAAGGAAGGCGTTGTTACCCTTACCTCAACGACTGGTTGCTCGGAGCACTAACACAGCCAGCGAGTCTAGATGCTACTCACACAGTGATAGACATTCTAACTCGACTGGGGTGGATCATCAACCTCAAGAAATCCGACCTGGTACCCACCCAGGACTTGTTTTTTCTTGGAGCGCGATTCCAAACAAACAAGGATCTCGTTTCCTTGTCGCCCGACCGGATCACCAGAGTTCGGGAGATGGTATCTTCCTTCGTCTCCCAGCCCCAGGCACCAGCACGGACTTGGCTCCGTCTACTGGGCCATATGGCGGCGATGATCTCTGTAGTGTGGCGGGCGCGGTTGAGGATGCGTCCTATACAGCAAGCTTTGGCTCGGCTGTGGACTCACACGGAGGATCTGGAGCGCAGTCTCACAGTCCCCGAGTGGTTGACATCTCACCTTCAGTGGTGGACAAATGTCGGGAATCTCACCAGGGGGATCCCCTTGGAAATCCCGACGCCAGCTCTTACAGTTCAGACCGATGCGTCCCTCACGGGCTGGGGGGGTGTTCTGGGCAGTCTGTCGGCGTCCGGACTCTGGTCCGAAGCCGAAGCCCACCTTCACATCAACGTGTTGGAACTGAGAGCTGTGCGGTTGGTTTTCGAGCGCTTCAGAGAGCATGTCCCTGGCCAGGTAGTCCGTCTTCAGTTGGACAACCAGACGGCCATGTCGTACATCCTGAAGCAGGAGGCACGGTGTCCCCAGCGCTCCTCCGGGAGGCGTGGGACTTTCTCCTTTGGTGCAACCAGTGGGACTGTCAGGTACTCCCAGTTTATCTCCCGGGGCTGGAGAACGTGCGAGCAGATGCGCTCTCTCGCCGGGCCCTGGCCCCGCACGAGTGGATGCTCGACAGGCAGATTTTCAGAGTAATCTCCCAGTTGTACGGGTCGTTCCAGGTGGATCTGTTTGCGTCCGGCGGGACGCATCAGACACCCGTGTTCTGCTCTCGAATACCGGACCCAGGGGCGTTGGCTGCCGACGCCTTCCTGCTGGATTGGACGGGCAAAGTGCTCTGGGCGTTCCCGCCGTTACCACTCATTCCCCGTGTCCTTTCACAGCTGCCCACCGGACATTCTCACTCAGAACGGAGCGCCCCACCCAAATCCACGGATTCAGTGGGTGGCTTGGCCTCTGTCAGGTCTAACCTCGAGGCACGCGGAATTCCTGCAGCAGTTGCAGACACAATTCTGGCTTCGAGGCGGGATTCGACAAACGTTCAGTATGAGGATAGGTGGTCCCGCTATGCACGCTGGTGTTCAGATAGGGCGATTGCAGATCCCTTTTCTGCGGATTTAGTCCGAGTATTGGAGTTTTTGCAAACTCGTTTGGAGTGAGTGAGTGAGTTAATATTTAACGTCACATCGGCAATATTTCAGCCATATCGTGACGAGAACATTCGATATTAGAATGAAATATATGTATATTATAAAAAACCTGCCGACGAAGGGCAGTAAAACAACTAGAATATCACAGATATCAATATAAAACTAGCGAACAAAGCTAAAATATTCCAATTAAAGAAGACAATACAATGTAAAAATGGGCTATAGATCGCCAACAACTGAAGGTAGATCACCATACTAGGAACCATAGGGACTTACATTACTTTTGCTACCTGCATGGACCCTAGTTGGATTTACACCATCCCTTCAGCCATTGGCGACAGAAGAGAAATCTAGCCATAAATTAAAAGCACACATATTCTACGATTAAAAACCTGGTACACTTAAATTGACTTTGAAAGTTTTGGGACTTACGTACCCCCTCAGGAGGACAATAATTTTACGCTATGTCAAACCCCTTTGAGGATACAGCCACTAACAATCTCAGTTACTAATATAAACTACCAAAAATAAAACTATAAATAACTATTTACAAATCACTCAACAAATCTATTTTTTTTAAAAATGCAATAACTAAATGAGAACTGACATTACTAAAAAGATCATTCAGAGTTTTGGATTTGAAATAGATATCCCTTGTGATGGAATATTCAATGCAGTCAAGCAAGACATGCTTGACTGTGATCCTTTCATCACAAGGGATACAAAACGGAGGATCTTCGCCTTTTAATAAATATTCATGAGTATATCTGGTATGGCCAATGTGACATCGTCGCATAATGATCTCCTCAGATCTGGACTGACAACCCAAGTAGGTGTAACCAATGTAGGGTTTTATTGCATGTAATTTATTAATACCTACTTGGGTGTCCCACTTCTTTTGCATCAGATCACGGATATAAGATCTTATAGCAGCTTTGTAATCAGAGTAAGGAATAAGAAGTGGTGTCACAGATTTGTTGAGTGCTGCCTTAGCAGCAAGATCGGCCATTGTATTCCCAGAAATGCCAACGTGGCTGGGTAACCAACAAAAGACGATGTCGCATTGGCCAGTAGCAAGCTCATTATATAATTCAATAATTTCTAATAAAAGTGGATGTTTACAAGAAATATTTTTAATAGCCTGAAGGCAAGAAAGAGAGTCAGAAAAGATGATATATTGTTGATATTTAGTGTCTTTTTTAATATATTTTTAAGGCTGTTAATATGGCGTTTGCTTCAGCTGTAAAAATAGAGCTGTTATCTGGTAAACGAGAGGAGATTGTTCTGGATCCAATGACAGTGGCACATGCCACCGCGCCACCATCCTTGGACCCATCTGTAAATAAGGATTTGTATGTATTATATTTATTTTTTAATTGATTATATTCTTGTTTATATTGTAATTCATTAGTTTGAGAGATTTCTTAAACTTTGTCAGAGTTAGGTCAACTTCAGGCCTCACCAGTTGCCAAGGAGGAGAAGAAAGAAGACGGGAAGGAGCTATATTTTCCAGCTCAATGCCGGCTGCAGAAATGAAAGGCTTAATTCTGTTCCCAAGAGGCGGAACAAGAGAAGGTTTTTTATTGTATAAATCCTCATAGACGGGATGAAAGACACAGTGAAATGCAGGGTTAGACTCGCTAGAATATAGTTGAGTAATGTATTGTAAGGATAATTTTATCCGACGTTGTGTTAGAGAAGGCTCATCTGCTTCAACATATAGACTATCAATAGGAGAGGTTCTAAAGGACCCAAGACAAAGTCTTAGGCCTTGGTGGTGGACAGAATCAAGAAGTTTTAAGTTGCTTTTGCAGGCTCCACCATATACGATGGAGCCGTAATCAAGCTTCGAGCGGACCAATGATCGATATAGGTGGAGCAGAGTAGCTTGATCCCCTCCCCACTTTGAATTGGAAACAACTTTCAACAAATCAAGTGCCTTCAGGCATTAGCTTTAAGTGATTTAATATGCGGCAAAAAGGTTAAATGCGAATCGAAGATTAGACCCAAGAATTTGGCCTCCTTAACAACTTTGATGGGAGTGCCATTTAAAGGTAGTTCTGGATCGTTATGCGGCTTATATTTTCTACAAAAGTGTAGACAATTAGTTTTGGACTTGGAAAATTTAAAACCGTTTTCAAGACACCATTTATTTATTTTATTTAAACACAACTGCAATTGCCGTTCAATAGTATGCATATTTTTACCACGACAAGAAATATTAAAATCATCCACAAAAAGTGATCCATCAATTAAATCGTTTAAAACCTTGGATAAACTGTTTATCTTGATACTAAACAATGTGACAGACAAAATACTGCCTTGAGGGACACCCTGATCCTGATTATAATGATCAGACAGGGTTGAACCCACTCGGACTTGAAATTGTCTGTCTTTTAAAAACTGTGATATAAAGAGAGGCAAACCGCCTCTCAAACTGAAATCATGTAAATCCTTCAAAATGCCATGCTTCCAGGTCGTATCATAAGCTTTCTCAAGATCAAAGAAAATTGATACAACATGTTGTTTATTTACTATAGCATTCTTGACAAAGGATTCTAAGCGTACCAAATGATCGATGGTACTACGATTTTTCCTGAAACCACATTGGATATCTGTTATAAGGTGATTGGTTTCAAGATACCAAGTTAATCTGTTATTCACCATACGTTCCATGGTTTTACAGACACAGCTAGTGAGAGATATTGGTCTGTAATTAGACGGATCTGTATGATTCTTGCCAGGTTTTGGTATTGGAACTACAATGGCATTACGCCACGAAGGAGGAAATTCTCCAGACGTCCATATTTTGTCAAATATATCTAAAAGTGTCATCAGACATGGTTCCGGTAAGTGTTTCAGTAGCTGGTAATGTATATTGTCATCACCCGCTGCAGTGTCATGAGCTTGCTCAAGAGCAGTATGTAGCTCATGTAATGAAAACACTTCATTATAATCTTCACGGTTATTTGATTCGAAATTAAGTTTGGTCTTTTCCTTTTGCTTCTGATATCTCTGAAACTCAGGGACATAATTTGCCGATGATGAATTTTTGGCAAGGGTTTCGCCAATTTTATTTGCAATGTCAGATTTATCAGTTATCAAGTTATCATCATCTTTAAGATGGTGTACAGCTGATTTTGAACCTTTGCCTTTTATTCGCTGAACCATGTTCCAAACCTTAGACATTGGAGTGCGCGAATTAATTTTGGAGACATTATTTCTCCAAGATTGTCGTTTGTTTTGTTTAAAGGTACGACGCGCCTTTGCATTGAGTATTTTAAATTTATTTAAGTTATGGACAGTTGGATGATGGCGGATATAACGCTCTGCCTTTTTCCTCGCTTTTCTGGCTTGTGTACAATCTGTATTAAACCATGGTTTTCGTACATGTGGAGTCGTAGAGGACTTGGGTAAACACTCATCAGCTATTTCATTTAAAACATCAGAAAAGGTTTGAATGGGATCAGTTATATCACTGAAACAATCAGGTCGCAGTTTCGATTTACAGTTAGTTTGAAATGAAGACCAGTTAGCTTTCGAAAAGTTCCATCTTGTGTACGAAGGAGAATGAGATGGAGTTATTTCTGAAAGGATACTTGGGAAGTGGTCACTTCCACAAAGATCATTATGAACAGACCAATCAAATTCATTCAGGAGGTTAGAATCTGCAAGAGACAAATCCAGAGAGGAATAAGTGCCAGTTGCAGGATGCAGATAGGTGCTTGAATCATCATTGAATATGCACAGGTCATTATTGGAAATGAAATCTTCAGTTATTTTGCCTTTAGTATTAGTGTTAGTACTGCCCACGAGTGGGTTGTGACCGTTTAGGTCACCCATAATAACACATGGTTTGGGGAGTTGATCATAGAGTGATTGAAGATCAGTCTGTTGAAGTGCCGATGAAGGCGGAATATACAGAGAGCATAATGTAAATGCTACACCCAGAGTAAGTCGCACTGCAACAGCTTGGAGATTAGTGTGAAGTGTAACAGGACTGTGAATAATATCCTGTCGTATAAGGATAGTTGAACCTCCAGTGGCTCTATCACCCAGAGGGGAAAAATAATGATAGGCTTCAAACTGACGTAAGCTAAAGTTTTCTGTCCGTTTCAGATACGTCTCTTGCAGACAGAACGCTGATGGTGTTAAATCCTGGATCAATAGCTGTATTTCATTAAAATTTGTCTGTAGTCCTCGACAGTTCCACTGCACGATATGTTTAGAGAGACCTATCTTTTAGGGGGATTAATTGGGGATCTACCACGCACCGTTTTCGAGGGCGACAAGCTATGTGCCCTAGAATGGACGTTTTCGGACACGTCCATGTCCTCAAGTGATCCGTATTTGTTAAACAATTTGATTTTATCATCTGCCCCTTTTGGGGCTCTGCCACTTTGTTTCTTCAAAGCATCTGGCTTTGGTTTGCCTTTGTTTTTAACTATTTGTTGAACGTTTGACGTTAATTTAGACCTTTGATTCGACTGAGAAGATGTGTCACGGTCATAAGATGGTTCTGATTGGAGTTGGGGTGTGTCAGGAAGTGTATCTGCAGTTTGTGTAGATATTGCAGGTGACAAAATCTTCAGGAGAATCTCTTTTTATCCAAGTCAAGTTCGTCTGACAGCTGACAGATGATGTAGTTACTGATGGGATTCTGTCTGAAGATGTTTTGGCTTTAGAAGCATAAGTTTCCTGAATTTCCGATCTCAAGACAAGCTTTTGGGCATCAGCAAAACTGATATTTTGAGTAAACTTGATCTTATTTATCGCCATCTGCTGTTTCCAAATGGGACAATCTTTTGAGAACGATGAGTGATCACCTGCGCAATTGGTACACTTCTTAAAGGTACTGACACAATCTTCTGTTGTATGCGTCTTCTCACCACAGTGAGCACACACAACAGACAATGAGCAAGTATTAACACCGTGTCCGTATTTCTGACATCTGAAACACCGCAGAGGACTTGGAATGTACACATCAACTTTTACATTGCAGTAACCTGCCTTGACTGATGGTGGAGGATTCGGGGCAGAGAAAGAAAAGAGATATGTATTGGTTTGCACAGTTTCATTATTTTTACGGGTTGTAAACCTTTTCACGTAAAGGACTCCTTGATCTTTCATCTCCGTGACAATGTCAATTTCCGTCATATCTGCAAAGAGACGATCTCCGTCTCGTACAATACCCTTACTGGTGTTAAGTGTTCTGTGTGCAGAGACCATAACAGGAACTCCGACAAACAGCTCTGTGGACAGCAGGTTAGTTGCTTGCTGCTTTCTGTGACACTCGAGCAATAGAGCTCCTGTACGCAAGCGTTTAACGTTTTTCATTTCACCTGCTATGCCGTGGATACCTTTTGAAACTGCAAACGGATTTAGCTTCAATGGAGTTTTATCAAGAGTCTCAAGAACGAGAAAACGTGGCCAGTAATCAACGGATTTTGAGGGTCGCTGTTCGTCATCATCAGTATCGAGTGGATGCTTCGTTGTTTTGTTTGTGGTTTCGTAAGCCATGTTGAGTTTATTTTGATTCGTCATCCGAGCTCCCTACCCACCACGGAGTATCATAAAGACAATGCTGATCACAAGTGGATTTCAAACTTGCAGCACCAAGGATACCCGGATGATATACTCAAGCAGAATAATCAACAAGTAATTATTCCACCAGATTGGCCCATGAGCCACTGCCTTCTGGACATAGGACTCTAGGCAACATATTAAATTGGAGTTGTACAGTCAAAATATAAATATAATAATATCATAGAGCCGAGACACCTGACAAAATGATTCTAAATAATTTTCAAAATTTGTACAGCAAAATTTACATGTACAGGGCTTAGCATGACCAGCCGATTGATAGAACCGGGCCAGTTCTACCACCCGTCTAGGTGAAGTAAGGGGCGAAGTGGTTTGTTGGGCAAAGGAACACTGTTCCTGGAACCAGTGTCCTCAACCACCAGCCTCCCGTCCTCCACCGACACAGGGGCGCAACCCACGGCAAACGGGTTGGTGGACCAAATATCCCCCCGGGTCCACAACGGGGGGTTGAAGGGCGCTTAGCGTGACCCAGCACCCACCACGAGGAGGTGGTCCTTCATGGGTGCCAGCTCGTTTGGAAGAAGGCCTGGCGGCTTCGACCATTCGTGGCTACTCCACCGCTATTTCCACTTTTCACACCCCTGTCGATGGTGCTCTTCTGGGGCAGCACCCTCTCGTACAGCGCTTTCTTGCTGGCGCGGAACGGATTCGACCTGCGCTCAGGTGAACCAGTCCACCTTGGGATTTGTCAATCGTGCTCGATTGGCTGTCCGGTCCAACTTTCTCACATCTATTGGCTATTTCCATTCAGTTGTTAACTTGGAAGGCTGTTTTTCTGGTGGCGGTAACATCTGGACGTAGGGTCGGCGATTTACATGCTATGTCGTCCGACCCGGCGCTGACTGTGTTTCACACTGATCGTGTCAGCATTCGCCTCCCGGATACTTACCGCCCGAAGGTCGATGACGCTTTCCATGTGACAGCTCCTATCGAACTTCCCACTCTTACGCAGCCTTCCACATCGGGGACCTCTCCTACGAGCACTCACCCGTTGGATGTCCGTAAGACGCTCGAAGTCTATATCAAACGAACGCAGGGAATCCGTACGGGTACCCAGCTGTTCTGTTGTTATGGTGGCGGGAAGGCTGGTGTGCCAGCAAGCAAGCAGACTTTGTCTCGCTGGCTAGTTTCGTGTATTTGTGCCGCTTATCAGGCTAAGGGCAAGCCTCCCCCTGAGGGGTTGAAGGCTCACTCGGTCAGGGCAGTAGCCGCATCAAAAGCTTTTGCATCGGCACTCCCCATTGAAGAGATCTGCTCTGCTGCTATTTGGAGCCGGACAAGCACGTTTCTACGGCACTATCAGCTCGATACACATTCCCGTAATCGTGCGAGCTTTGACCGTTCTGTTCTCTCCAGTGGACAGTGTCCTGCCACCCTGACCGAGTGAGTCTTGGTTTATTGGTTTGTTTATTGACGCTCCTGTACAATAATTGTGTATTATTGACATATCTGCTACTGTGAGTTAACTACCCCCTTTCGATTCTCTCAGGAGTTATTAGTCGATTGTGAGCGGTATTGACATTCCCCCCCTACGGTGCTCACTAATAGACACATGGTGGGTGGGGCTTTGTTGACATTCGCACCACGTGCGTTTGCCTATGCTAAACGATACGAGGTCGTCTTTGAGCATAAATCCTCCTTGTCAGTTCCCCTCCCATAATGCCTCTCGCGGAAGCTCAACTGGGACAAGTGACAGGTGAGTGTTATGGCGTCTGTTCAATTTTTGTCCATGATACGATCGCTATATTTGTGTGTGCTTGGACAGAATTCCCT
The DNA here is from genome assembly GCF_003918875.1 of Haliotis rubra. NCBI lineage: Eukaryota > Metazoa > Mollusca > Gastropoda > Lepetellida > Haliotidae > Haliotis > Haliotis rubra. The sequence continues at coordinate 149,486 of NW_025767209.1, read as the reverse complement.
CCTCCCTGGCCTCCGGTCTTTGGGAGTCTGTGTTTATGCATAATATATACCCCAAGGACGATCTCTATGAAGAAGAATTAACCAAACCTGAAGAGGTTTTCAATTCTTCGAAGAGAGTCGTCCTTGGGGTAGGGCCTCCCGCCTCCCCGCAATTCTGTTCACTGATATATTCAGCAGAAGGAATGATGATACGGGTCTAGGAGCCTACCCAGTTGGTGCGCATGCGCAACGGGAGGTAACTCCGTGAGGTAGGGGCCGTATAATAAATAAAAGAGTTTATTTATTGTTCAATCTTTTTATTCAGTCGACCTGTTGTCTCGCCGTTTCTTGCTCTCTCTCTCTCTAACAAAAACCTCGTCTTTTTAAAGACAGTGGATCGTGACCTCCTTTTTACCCTCGGTCACGCGGTCTTGACCGCTCTACCACGATTAATCTCCGGCACTGGAATGAGGACACTTCCCCCATAGCCTCCGGCTATCGCACCTGGTTATTTGGCACTTGACATATAACCCCTGTCTAAAGTGTCTGGTCATTGTCTTTCACCTACTGTTTTGGGCGATGTACTGTGACAGTGACCCATAATTTACTATGTAAGCTACGTCTTTTAACTGAGGGTCATAGATCGTAACTGTCCGAATAATTACGCTGTTTCCTGTATACGTGACCATCCCAATGGTAGCTTGACCCTCGTAACAGTTTTTCACTGTAAAGCTGTGTTACACTCGCCCCCTCCTAATAAGAAATATCCGGAGGAGATTTCTTCAGAACCGAAAGTTCCATCTGAGCCAATTTCGGAGCTGATAACCACTTCCGAGCCAATCACAGTTTGTTCATATGCATAATATAGGCATCAACACATCTACATTAGCAAATACCATCATGGATCTATTATCAGTACAAATTCATATTCATGTTACCAATACAATCACAGATCTATTAACAACAATTCATATCTATATCATTAATACAACCATAGATCTAGTGATTGATACAATATATGTACACAACAGTCAGTGTCCTCGCATCTATTGTATCGAGATTATGTTGGTCCTCGGGGTTTATCAGCAGTCCTGCTCACCACACTGATTTATGTACCCGTGTTTGACCATTATGTACACCATTTTCTCTCCCAGGATTAAAAAGTCAACAAGAGTTCTTTAACTTCAGTGGACCCACTCCACTTCTTTAAGGGGGAATATCAGCCGATATTCCTCTGTGCAACTGGGGAATCCATGCCACTCACTGATTGCACTGTGGTGGTCCCCCAGTTTATATACACGGTAGGACGCCTGTCCCGTATCACTCCCCAAAGGCACACACCGTCGTACTGTTAGACGAAAAAACTTTCTACGTTTCCTGGCCTTTCCCGGACACCCTGTCTCTCTCTCATTGGAAAGCTGGATAGAGGTGACGCACTGCACTGTTCCTAGATGCGTCTTCCTCTCCTTTGAATGGCGCAGAGGGTGTTCCCCCTCTGTGGGCAATATCCCTGCCCTCTGGCTCGGCCGTCGCCACCTGGTGTCCCATGACCACTCCTGTGTTTCTTTCCTCGTCTCCGCATAGAGGCGCAGAACAACCACCGTGTCTGAAGGTAGAAACCTCTCCTCCCGAATTAACCGGCGCCATCTCGTAACTAGCAGTGCCCCTGGTATCTCTCCAACCTCTCAATCTCCGGATTAACCATTTCTTAAACCTACTGTATCCTAGGACTATCCCTATGGTGCTAACCGTAATTGCTATTGCCAATATGGCATACGGCCATTTTGGTTTCCTATCTTCTATGACCTGATTCTGCATACCCCTGAGTTCATTTACTAACTGGTCCATAGATATCGTTTCGAGGTCTCTCAGCTGATTTGGCAATTTCGTTGCATTCGTCTTACTAAGGGCAGAGTGAACAGGTTCCCACCATTTTAGGCTTGTAAGGTTAAATACCTTAACAGCCTCAAAGAAGGATTGTTCAATGTTGAACTGACTCTGCTTCTGCTAATGTGGAGGTAAGGTTAGGTGATCATTCGAGGCGTAACAACCCATATTAAGCCTGACTATGCCCAATGGCGGTTCAACAATGACCGTCGAGGCTACCACTGCATTATCATGGCAGATTATATAGAAGATTAGTTTTATCATTGTTGTTACCACCCATACGCCATCTGACAGATATTCTGCTAAAGGCAAGCCAGAATTTAACCTGATAATGGCTTTGCATTTGTTTTCAAAGTCAACTTTTCTGTTCACGAATAAAGTAGTTATACACAGCTTACTTAGGTTTATAGGATAAACAGGACTTTTAATAGAACAGTAACCAGTTACCGGCTTAGTGCATATTTCTAATTCCTCCGAGGTTAGTAATACGAATTTGGTTCCCTCAACATTTACCGCAAGCGACTTGGCTTCGAGCTGGTATTGTGCAACCCTGTCACCTAATTCGTTAGTCTGTAGTTTCTCTATAAACCTTGGTACTGGTAGATTATGCACCTTATAAATTTCATATTTCCCATTAACATCTAATAAGGGAATTTTCAAAATCACTAAGATTTTATGCTCATATATAACCGTAGAACTTTGTAGGGTCCTATAAAAACTCCATAACTCTTCTCTAGGATCTCCTGGCAATTGTACTGTGCGAGGTAAATGGTTACTAATGTCAAGAAGTAATTTCTTCAGATTCGTAGGTGTGATAGTACGAGGTGTCAATCTTCCTAGTGCCAGGATGTTTAACTGTAACTGAAGATGTTGTAGATAAAACATCGTTTTCTGAATAATTTCCCGAATTTCTCCCACGACCAGAGAACATCCCAGATACGCTATCACGTAATGCTCAAACTTTAGCATTTTGTCATCCAAAGTTCTCGTGATATTAAGGAACTTCATATCTACTTGGTGTAAGTCAACTGCCAGTTCATTGATCATATGCCTATTTTCTGAAATCTCAACCCTAGAAGTGTTCAATATGGATAGACTTTCTTCGACAACATGAGTTAAAGCTTTCTGATTCTTAAATAAAATTTCGACATTTTTGTGTATTGCTTCCAGGTCTTCTTCCGAGACTGTGCCGAACAGAAAACTCAATGCTTTCCCCACAAATGGCAATACGGATCGCTTAGATCTACCTCTACTTAAAGTCTGAATGTCCTGGAACATTTCCTTCAGCTTTACTTGTGTAGCTTTTAGTGATGAAATATCACTGCTAAAACCACTGAATAATACAAAAATATCCTTCTTCGTAGGATTATAGTTGCGACTTATTATACTACTTGTAACTCTTTCAACACCCTCTATATCTGTTTTTAGCTTGTCAATAAGCCGTTCATAGGGTTCTAGGTCTATGACAAACGTCACCAGCCAATGTGACCTCATAATAGAAATGTCCTTTACTTTCTGGAATACTACATTTTCACGGATTAGCGATGAATTAACCATGGTTAACCCTAGGAGAAAGGAGATTACCGTTGCTGTCATGTTCCTGTGAACAGAGATAACAACAAAATAACCTATCATTCCTTTTCGTTTCCTACATCCCATTCCCAGGATGATTCAACATTACAAGGCCTACAGTTGCCTCCAGTAATCGTTTTGTCTTTGCGTTGTGTTCTTTGTGACCGTCTGTTTCTGTGCGTTGCCTATTACTGTCAATAACATTGATCTCCATCAATTCAGTGTCTGTGTCATCTAGTTCATCACTATACTCATCATTGCTAAGAATAGGGTCATGTTTTGTGGGTCCAGCAATTCTTACCCTTTTGTTTGTTATTTCAGCATTACTTTCAGAATGTGCTTGTTGTAAACGACTCCTCATACGTCTAGATAATTCCATGAGGGGAATATCGTCTTCGTCGGAAGAGTCATCTCTTTCTTTCCTGTATCTCCTAGCTATCTTTATCTAGAGGTGTGTCACTGTCATCACCACTGTCTGTTTCACTGCTTTCTGGGGATACTACCAAAGTTGCTTTTCGACGGGCCCTAGTGTTTCCTGATTGTGGAATTTCCCAATCATCTATTTTAGCTAATCTCAAGTTTCCTGCATGTGCTTCGATAGTCGAGCCATCTAACTGATTTCTGATGACAAACGTAAGAGGGGACTTTTGTTCAACGACTCGATAGTATGGAACCCACTTGCTTCGAAGTTTGCTTTGCCGTTGATGGCGTTGATAGTAGACAGGGTCACCTACTTTAATTTCAATTGGCTTTGCATTCTTGTCTGCATAATGCTTCTGTCTACGCTTTGATTTCTTCAAATGCACTAATGTGAAGGCTTTCTGCTGTTGTTGCAAAGCTATCTTGTGTTCTTCTTTGCCTGCATACTTTCGCCTAGGCTTCAGAAGGTTATCTAAGGGTAACACAACATCCCTATTGTATAGCAGGAAGTAAGGAGAGAATTTGGGAGATTCACTAATATTAAAGCGAACTGCAGCCAATGCTTGGTTCAAATATAGGTCCCAGGTAGTGAGGTCATCTCTTAACTTTTTGGAGAGCAGGTCATGAAGGGTTCTGTGGAATCTTTCTACCCTAGCATTTCCCTGGGGTCGGTAGTAGGACGTAGTGATGTGATCAATGTTTAGTGTCTCCAAGGTTTATCTCATAACACTATTCACGTTTTCAGTGCCATTATCTGTGACTATTTGTAAGGGGCAGCCAAATCTGGGGAAAATCTCTTCAATTAACAGATGCGCTACATTTTCTGCACTTTTGTCAGGTACAGCAAAAGCCTCTGGCCATCCACTATAATGGTCTACAAAACTGATGATGTATCTATTCCAAGAGAGAAACCTCGGATAGGGTCCCGACAAGTCTAATCTTATTTTTGCGAATGGGTAAGGAGGGATGTCTGTTTCCTGAATGGGTGTTTTTTGTTTCCTCATTACTCTTTCCTGACAAGGGACACACTGATTGATGTGTTCATAAAGGTGTTTATACATCTTAGGCCACTAATATTTTTGCTCGATGGAGTCATACGCTTTGTCAATACCCATATGCCCATTGTCATCATGGTATTGCTTCACAACTAAACCCCGAAGCTGTGTTGGTACCCACAGGCGTGTGATTGGGTCATCATTAGGGTCAGATATATAGTATACCACATCATTCATGATGATTACCCTATTCTGCTCTATCTTGCCTGCCTGTCCTGTTTGAAGAGCTCTTTTTGCCTCCATAATCCTGACATCTTTTGCTTGCTCGGTTGCCATGTCATATCCCGACATTCCTACTTTGGATCTAACAGGGGTTTCCTGTGTTTCAACTTCGCAACTAGCATATGTCTTTGGGGCAAATCTATTCGAATTTAGTGCATTGATTTGGAATGTGTTGTCACTAATTTCGATTTCGTCCTGAGGTCTTTGGTCAATGTCATACACCCTATCTTCTACTTTTGGTTTGTCCTCGGGCAGCCTGGACAATAGGTCAGCGCAAGTATTCTCAGTGCCTGCAATATATTCGATCTTGCAATTATAGCCACTAATTCCAATTGCCCACATTTGAATCTTCCTGTTCTGCATTGGAGATTCTAGTAGATACCTAAGTGGTTTGTGGTCAGTTCTAATGATGAATTCTGCATTGTGTAAGTAGTGATCTAGCTTCTGTAATGCATAATGAATAGCATAAGCTTCCTTTTCTATTGTGGACCACTTAGTCTGGGAATCACTTAGTTTATGGGACAAAAAGTAGATTGGTTTCTCATTGCGAATACCTGGGAGGAGATCCGTATCCTCATCACAGGTCTGAGTCAGACACGCTCCAACACATGTGTCACTAGCATCTGTGTATAACACATATGGCTTGTTCGTGTCAGGGTATGCCAACAATGGGACAACAGTCAGGTTGTCTTTCAAGAAGTCGAACGCTTCTTGACACTCTGTTGACCATTTGAACTTGGCATACTTCTTTGTCAGCGCTATTATGGGTTCAGCTACTTTTGAAAAATTTGGTATAAACCTCCTGTAGTAGCTGCACATTCCCATAAAGCTTCTGACCTCCCTAACCGTGGAAGGAGGGGGCATTGACCTTATGGCCTCCACCTTTCTCATGTCTGGTTTCACTCCATCCTTGTTGATGATGAAACCCAGATAATTCGTCTCTTCCTTCATAAAGCTGCACTTACTCAACTTTAATTTGAGACTGTGTTCTCGCAGTTTGTCAAGCACTATTCCAATGTGCTCATCCTTGTTTAATGAGAATATCAGTATATCATCCAGATACGCGATAGCAAAAGCTTCGCAGTCCTGGAGTACAATATTCATGAGCTCCATGAATATAGAAGGTGCATTGCTCAAACCAAATGGCATAACTGAGAACTCAAAATGACCCTTGTGGCATGGAAAAGCCGTCTTTTCACTGTCCTTCTCGTCCATTAACACCTGCCAATAGCCTGATTTTAAATCCAGCGAACTGAAATATGTGGCATCACCTAACAATGCCAAAATATCGTCAATAATCGGCAGAGGATGCGATATCGATTTCACGATACGGTTCAATGATCTAAAGTCCACGCAAAAGAGTTTACTTCCGTCTTGCTTGTCTACTACTACAATGGGAAAACTCCATGGTGACCTAGATCTTTTGATAACCCCTGCTGCTAACATGTTATCTATTGCTTTATCTACTATCTTTCTTTTGTTCAAGGGAGTCCTGTAAGGTTTCAGTTTAATTGGGGCATGGTCACCTGTGTCTAATTTCATCTTAACTGTGTCAGTATGACTCAAGTCCATGTCCGTCAGTGCAAACAAGTCCTTGTTCCGGTTGAGCAGTTTTGTGATATCTTCCCTGTGTTCGCCAGGTACATTAATCTCTGCCTCAGCTGTCTCATTAAGTAGTCCTGTCGCTTTGGGTTTCGTCCCATCTATCATATCTTTCAAACCTACAGTACTTGCCTCAGGCACGGCTTCTATTTTCCCCATGATACATCCCTTGTTTAGCCGGAAGGTCTTATTTGTGTTATTTACTATCATTACCGGGATTTCTCCTTTCTTATTCAGTTTGCCGACAGCATTAAACCTGGCTCAGAATTGATGTAGTCTTCCCCATTTCCTTTAATTTCATACAAAGTGGTGGTATCGAAATATGTCTTTTTCCTAGCATGAGCCTTGACTACATTAACTGTTTGGGGTTTGACGACCGACTTGGCTGTGAGTCTGATTACCGACGCTACTTGTATATCCTCCTCTAAGGGAACATAGGCTTCACCTACTTTTAGTCGACCCAGGTCGAAATAGAGCCTTACTCCATTTTCTGTTAGCAACTCACGACCTAGAATTACATTGCGATTGATGCCTCTGACAACATAGAACGTATGTTCCATGGTTTGCTTTCCTATCTTGAACGGTACTTTGATACATCCTTCCACAGCCAATGGGCCACCGTCTACTGACTGTAAGGAAATGTTTTCTGAGGTTGTTGTTGGTGTCCCCTGCAATACCTCTTGTACCCTGGGATGAATTAATGATACCTCTGCCCCCGAATCCACTAAAGCCCTATATCTACGTTTTCCTATTGATATTACACATGAATTTGGATTCCCCGCCAAATTGATAGTGAAGGTTTTTCCCTCAGTAGTCTCCGCCCGTACCCCTCCAGGAGGAGACGCACCTAGTTTAAAGGTCGGCGATCTCTCCGTCCTGCATTTATATCCTGTCTCCTATTTGGGCATTGTGATTTGAAATGGCCGGGGCAGTTGCAATACCAGCACAGCCGGGTATCCTGCGTTCTGTTGTCGGAGCTAATGGCATTGATTGTTCCCCGCCTACATTCTCTCGACCTATGTCCCACTATCCCGCATTTGAAACATTTCTTTGGAGCTCGGTAATGGTCAACCTCCATAGCCTCATGTGCAGTCCTGTTTATCCCGTCAAACCTGCTACTTGTTCCTAGCCTTAAGTCGAATCGTTTCCTTAAATTCTGCTCTTTCATTGCATTAGTAACGGCCTCAGCAAAACTATTCGGGTTATCCCTCATAATTTTCATCTTTAAATAGTTGTGTCTCAAGCCTTCTACAAAGAATCCTATCAGTTGGCGTTCAACTGCACTATTACTCCCTGGCCCTTGTTCCACATAAGCCTCTTCCGCTAAGGCTAATAGCCTTTCGGCGAACACCTGAACAGTTTCATCTTGGTGTTGCCTTAGTTTTTGTAGTAGCGCGAATGCATACTGAGGGTCTGTCACCTCGGCGAAACGTGATGTTAGTTCCTTCCTAACCACCGCCCATGTACTGCCTGGATTATCCTGTATATATCTCTGTAGAAAAACGCTTACTGGTCCCCGACTACTCTGAAAAGCCACTAATCTTATCCTATCCACTGGAATGCCCGCTAAGCTAACGTACTTATCTAGGGACTTTATCCACTCTTTAAATTTCTTAGGATCTCCTTCAAATGGCTGGACATATTGCGATAAACCCTGTGAAGTTATCGCCTGTACCAGTTGTCCCATTTGTGATTCTACCGTTGCTGACAGTGGCCCTATACCGGCCATTATGGTTTCCGGTAGCTTTCTTAATTGTACTGCTATATGGTTAAAAAGTGCTTCTACACCTTCTGCCATTTTTCGTACGACCTTGATTAAACGTCCTAGACAAAATAAAATTCCTCAGACTGCCTTTTTGTACTGTCACAACAACCTATTTCCTCAACCTTGTTACCAATAATACTTATCAACAGTAATGTTCCTATTGTAACAGATACCTAACAACTACCAGCAATAATGCACACAGTCAGAAATGGTCCCCGAGGAGAGAGATGGTAACAGAGAGAAAACCAAGAGTCGCTTACCTAGTACGTGATGTCTTTTCCTGAATCCGGGTCATGGCACCAAAAGAAGAGTCCCTTACGTGTAACACAACACGCTTCGCTGATTCAGGAAGGTACTTTTATTAAAGTCTAGAGTACAGCTAACTGGATTGGCTCTGGTTCTGGCTCTGGCTCTGGCTCGGTTCCCTTTTCTACTGTGTGCTGCTGGAGGAGTTGTAGGTTGTGTGTGAGTCGATCTGCTGTCTCGCCGTTTCTTGCTCTCTCTCTCTCTAACAAAAACCTCGTCTTTTTAAAGGCAGTGGATCGTGACCTCCTTTTTACCCTCGGTCACGTGGTCTTGACAGCTCTATCACGATTAATCTCCGGCACTGGAAGGAGGACACTTCCCCCATAGCCTCCGGCTATCGCACATGGTTATTTGGCACTTGACATATAACCCCTGTCTAAAGTGTCTGGTCATTGTCTTTCACCTACTGTTTTGGGCGATGTACTGTGACAGTGACCCATAATTTACTATGTAAGCTACGTCTTTTAACTGAGGGTCATAGATCGTAACTGTCCGAATTTAGAATTTTGACAGTTTCTCTGTGTCCAGTGATCCATAGTGGTCGGGGCTTATTTCGTGGACACGGCCTATCTTGCCGAATGAAATTGTAGCCTGGAATTTCAAAGGCGGATTGTGGCGATAATTTGGTTTCTTGAAAAGCTATTATTTAGGGTTGAATTTTGTCTTGGGCGACGAGTGTCTTCTCACAGTTCATTGCAATTTAACTTTGAAATAGCCATAGTTCGGGAAATTTGCAAGATTAGTTTATGAAGGACCATGGGTGACGCTATAATTTTGTTGTAACGACATGTTAAGCTAGCTTAGTGGGAGGATTAATTAGATAATGGTTTTGATGGTGATTAGTTTGGTGATTTTTTGTGAAGTGAGTGTGTTTGCAGGCAGAGGGTGTGCTGGAGTTTTTTTGTTTTAGGTGGGTTACGTGTGATAGTGGTTGTGGGTGAGGGTTGCTTTGGGAGGGTGGTGGAAGTAAGTTGAAGGTGTTGGTGGAGGTTGTGCGGTTTTGGGGAGGGATGGCGGCAGTGGGGGTTGTGTAGGACACAGTGCTTAGGGGGGTAACGGGGAAGGCCTTGCAGGTTTGTTTTAGTAGGGGAAGAGAGGGTGGTTCCGGTGGGTGGGGGAGGTACAATGAATGAGCTGGGGGTCGGGCGTTACTTGTGGATTTTAGTGGAAGGAGGAGGTTATTGATAACGGTTGATAGAGGTATCTGAAAGTGTATTTAATGAGTGGTTAGAAAGGAGGGAGCGGTGTGCCAGGTGAATGGGTCAGGTTTGGGCAGGACAGATTGTTTAAGGTGTTTGTTGAGCCTGAGAATGTGTTTTTGTTGTATAAGGTAGGCGTTTTGATTTAATGTGTGTTCTCGTGTGTCGCAGTGTATACAGTATGTGTTCCATGTCCATTCACCGATTGAGTGTGTGTCTGATCCGCATTTTGGACAAAATGGCAGTGCTTTGCAAGTGTCTCAGGTGTCTGTGTATGAAAAGCAGAGTTTACATTGTGGGATTTTTTCCTGAGGGGGTGCACTTAGAACTGTACTGGACTAAACGTGATGTAACTTGGGAGGGTGGTTGATCTGAATGTGAGGAAAGCGGTTTGTGTGGTTTGTGTTTGTTGTGGGTTGTTTGTTTTCGATGGATTTGAAATCTGTGATTTTTGGTTGTGAGGTGATAGTGTAATGCTTTTTTTGGTGTTGAGAACAGTGAGGTTGAGGGTAGGGTGGAGGAGGACATGAAGGGGTTGGGGGTGGAGTTTCACCTCTCCCGGCTACGACTTACCCCTACCAGCTCCAGCATACATTGTCTTCTCCGACGTCTGCGCCCCTAGCAAACACTCCATTTCGATCCCGTCTCATCAATCACCCTCACCAACAATCTCCCACCTCTCCCCTCAGGCATGGCTACCCACCCAATCTTCCCTACCAAGCAAACTCGCCTTCTTTGCTCCCTCCCCCCTCCTTTAAACCCTTTTTGTTTATTTTATAGGCCCCCTTATCTATACCACAATACATCTTAACTGTATTATCTATATAATGTCAACCTATGCCATACCTATTTCCCAATTCCTCTTAAAGGCAGGCAATTTGTTAGTGACATTACACAGTTACAATTTAGGATGGTTAATATTGTATAATCTGAATTTTGGCTGTATACCAGTTCTAACTGTCACCTAAATGATGTTGGTGACATATTGCCAAACTAACATGTAAATTATAATAAACAGAAAAAAAATAACTCTTGTATAAAACTGTAGGAAAACTGGTTAAATTGTAGTGTAAGCAGGGGGGCAGGGGCTTCATAACGGGACATTCAAACAATAAGTACCACATAGTGTTGTAGCACTTTGTTTCACTTGCTCTACTACGGGACAACTTTTTGACTGGGGTTACCGTTCATCATAGCGCGACCGCCTCCGTGGTGTAGTGGTTAGAGCGGAAGTTTGCGGGTTCGCTCCCCGACCGCGTCATACCAAAAGACGTTAAAATATGGTACTTGTTGGTCCCTGCCTGGCGCTCGGCATTAATGGGTACAACAAGGACTGGTCGGCTCGGAGTCAGTATAATGTGTCTGATTGGTGCATTCATGCTTCACTGCGGCATGGTATCTCAGTGGGCTAGCACTGTAAAACCAGCTTAAGTCTGGGCTAGTACTAGAAGCCGCACATACACATACACACACATGCACGTCGTCATATGAGCGAAATATTCACAAGCACGACGTTAAACCAAATTTCACCTCACCTCACCTCACCTCACCTCACCTCACAATAGCGCTAGATACATTGGGTAGGCCACGTAGTTGGCACTAAATATGTTGGGTAGGCTCTGACTGGCGGAGATGAACTCTGACCCATGTCAGAGGTCGTTCTAGAGCGCTATATACGTTATCTGGCTCGCTGGATTCAGTGTCTAGCTCTCGGTCATCCGAGCAACATCAGGTAATATCTCTGTCGCGAGGTCCTGTTTCAGGATAATTCCCTCCCCGTTTACAGCGTGGAATGTTTGGTCTTAAGTAGGGGGATGTTACTAGTGCTAGGGTCGGGTTGGGGGGAAAAGTAGAAGTAGGAAACGGAATAGGAATTAGTCTATAAACTTTGGGTAAATGTTCAGTTAAACATGGTTGGTTTTGGTGTTTTTTTCAGAAGGAGTGTACAGGCTTTCATGTATCTGGATCTTTAATCAGCTATGTGAGTGATAGAAATGTGTCATTTATAAGCTGTTAAGTTTTTGTTTGTATTTTCTACCTATTTTATTGTAATAATCTATTGTTATTGTTCTTTTTGTCTGTTATTTCTCAATAGGCTTTATGCCCGATTCACGGACTGGTCACTGAGTTTTGAGTAGAGAAAACGTCAACCTGAACGCACACCTATAAAAGAAAAGTACACAACGCCAAGTCCAAGAAAGGTTGATTCATCATCATGTTCCTACATACTACCTAACTTAACTCAGCTGTCACTAGGCGATGGTTAGACACTGATCGTAAGTCACAGAGGTAACTTTAGTGCAATGTTAAAGAACGTGAGTTACGTTTAACCTGAGTAAAGGTTGCTTCGTGAAAGGAGCCCCTATTCATTGGCTAACAGAGACAAAAAAGCCAGGTTTAGGTACAGTCTGTCCATGTTTTATAACCTGGCTAAGGCCGCTTCACCATTGGCTGTCCGTCCACTGTGTGTCGGTGGAACTGTAGTGCACGGACTTCACGTGATTGAAACTGACACCACACACGGGGACTCGCGTCAGGACGGCAGAAGTTCAGCTCTTTATACTTGGGTAGTCTGTATTTTAAGACAGCCAGTATGAGAAATGACAAAATACTCACCGATGTACCCCTTACTCTGCCATGCATAACTTGTTTTGTTCGCTTTATGGCTGAAATACAGTTGGGTACCCCAGCAACGCATCTTTCACCATACGGATAGAGATTTTGTAAATTCTAATGGGAGGGTTGTTGATTTGAATGTGAGGTATGTGGTTTGTGTGGATGGATTGTTTGTTTTCGATGGATTTGAAATCTGTGATTTTTGGTTGTGAGGCGATAGTGTTGGCTATGTGGATATATTCTTTGATGTCCGTGAGTGTTTCCCTTGCGTCTACGTGTGTGACCCCCTGTGTGTATGTCTGCCAACGTGGTATTTGCCAACTAATGTCAACTATCATAGTTTACTCGAGAGTGAGTTGGTCAGTGAATGGAATGTTAAAGCCTCCGCCTCAACTGTTGATGTAATTGTATAGTATTTGCTGTTGTTGTTGTTTTTTGTGGGTTTAGGGATTAATGTGGGGGTCATGGCCTGGCGTGGGGAGGTATATGATGGTTGGGAGCGAAAAAGTGCGTCGAGGCCGAAGTTGATTGGTATGGTTGTGAGGAGAGGTGAGTGCAGGGAACGCTTTTTTTGGTGTTGAGAACAGCGAGGTTGAAGGTAGGGTGGAGGAGGACATGAGGGGGTTGGGGGAGGAATTAAGTTGAGTTTTAGAGCAATTTGGTTTTCAGGCGATGTGTTGTTTCGCCAAAATTAGTGTCAACAAGAACCACCACTGTCCTTTCCTTGCCGCTGGTGTTCCTCAGGGCGGCATCTCCAGACCAGTCCCTTTCCTTGCCGCTGGTGTTCCCCAGGGCGGCATCTCCAGACCAGTCCCTTTCCTTGCCGCTGGTGTTCCCAAGGGCGGCATCTCCAGACCAGTCCCTTTCCTTGCCGCTGGTGTTCCCAAGGGCGGCATCTCCAGACCAGTCGGCACCCATGAAGGGCCACCTCCTCATGGTGGGTGCTGGGTCACGCTAAGCGCCCTTCACCCCCCCCGTAGTGGACACGGGGGCATATTTGGTCCACCAACTTGTTTGCCGTGGGTTGCGCCCCTGTGTCGGTGGAGGACGGGATTCTGGTGGTTGAGGGCGATAGGATCCTGGAACCGTGTTCCTGTTGCCCACACCACTTCGGCCCTTACTTCACCTAGACGGGTGGTAGAACTGGCCCGGTTCTACCAATCGGCTTGTCACGCCATGCCCTGTGCATAGTGAATATTTTTTGCACATTTTAGTCATATTAGGGTGTTGGCTTTTTCAATTTCCAATTAACAAATTATCAATATATAACAATGCCTAGAGTCCTGTGCCAGAAGGCGGTGGCTCATGGGCCAATCTGGTGATGCTGACCTCCAAATTCAGTATGTGTCCAATTTCTTGTCATGTGCAAGAACCAGCCTGATATTTAATTGGTATACAAATATTGCTATTTGTGTCATACTCGCTGGAGTATAACATCCCTGTATCCTTGGTGTCGGCATCTTGGAGATCCGGTGCTATTTGACATCGTCCTTGTTGACACTCCATGGTGGGTGGGGAACAGGGGTGCTGAATCTTTTTTCCTTTCATCATGTCAACCCAACAAACTGGTTCAAATCGCAATGAAAAAAGAAACGACTAGACGAACTAGATCGTTCAAATGAAACAAATCCTTCAAATGTTGATTCATGGCCTCGGTTTCTTGTGATTGAAGCTACAGACTTTCTGCCGATCAAATTAAACCCGTTTGCCATTTCCAAGGCTATTTCCGGAATTTGTGGAGAGGTACAAAATGTTACCCGTCTTCGTAGTGGATCGCTTCTTGTGGAGTGTGCACGGAGACATCAATCTCTCAATTTGTTTTCAGTCAAGATTTTTGCCAATATCCAGGTTGCTGTGTCCATGCACATAACGTTAAACTCTTGCGGAGGTATCATTCGAGACAGGGCTCGTTGTCTCTATGATATGTCAGAAGAGGACATAGCTGCAGAGCTTGAGAATCCAGGTGTCACGGCGGTAAAACGTTTCACTTTTAAGAAAGAGGGCATCATCACTAAAACGAACACCTATCTGGTGACCTTTTCTCGATCTTCCCTTCCAAACTCCATTAAAGCAGGTTATTTTAACATCGGAGTGGATGTGTATGTCCCCAATCCGCTCCGATGTTACAAATGTCAACATTTCGGTCATGGCTCTCAGTCATGTTGAAACTCTGTCGTGTGTCACCGTTGTGGTGACAACCATGAGAATACCACCGACTGTCAGAAGGATTATAAATGTGCCAACTGTAACGGTCCACATTCTGCGTCATCCAAGTCCTGCCATGTCTATCAAAGGGAGTCACAAATCATGAAGATTAAAACTGAAAAACACATCTCGTACTTTGATGCCAAAAAACTATGGAGTCACCATTCCACAGCTCCGTCAACTGTTTCATACTCTGCTGCTGTCACTCGTTCTGCAGAAATGTCCTCTACTGCATGTCAGACTGACTTGACTTGGGTCAAGTCAGCTCAACCTATTCCTTCAACTTCAGCCCCGAAACCAACTACAACAGTAACTCAATCTTCATCTAGTTCTCAGACAGATGAAACTGATCCCGAGCCACCATCAGAAAAGTCTGTATCAAAACCTACATACTGTCCCTTCACCTTCAGAGGTTCCAACACAGAACATATTCGGGCCTCTTGATATGGAGATTACACTGTCCTCACAGGACAAGAGGAGAAATAGTTCCTCCTCACATTCCCGTGAACAATCGCCAATTGAGCTACCATGACTCAATTGTCGACCTTAATGCAATGGAACTGCAGAGGATTAAAAAATAACTTTAATGAAATACAATTATTAATACAAGATTGAAATACAATTATTAATACAAGATTTTAAACCTTCAACATTATGTCTACAAGAGACATATTTAAAAAAATACAGATAACTTTAATTTAAGACAGTATAGTGATTATCACTCTTTTTCACCTCCGGGGAATAAAGCAACAGGAGGTGCATCCATTTTGGTACGACAGGGTATAATACATAGCCCTGTCCCTCTTAATACCAATCTCCAAACTGTAGCTGTTCGTATTACACTGCACATGGCACTCACGTTGTGTAGCTTGTATATCCCCCCGTCTTCTGATATTCGACTGTCAGATCTTAAGAATCTATATGATCAGCTTCCGAAGCCATGTCTCATCATGGGAGATCTGAACGGTCACAACCCGCTTTGGGGAAGTGACCATACTAATACTAAAGGTAAAATCCTTGAGGAATTTATTTCCGATAATCACCTATGTATATATAACAATGATTCTCCCACTTATTTACATCCAGCTACGGGAACATATTCTTCCCTGGATCTGTCAATTGCCGACTCCAGTTTGTATAATGAATTTGAATGGGTGGTCCATGATGACCTATGTGGGAGTGATCACTTCCCAACCATTCTCAAGACAGTCAACCCTGGTGATCATCCACCTTTATCGAGAAGGAGCTTTGCCAGGGCTGACTAGTCATTATATGAGACTCTGTGTGCTGAACACTTAACGTCGTTTTATGAACAATGAAGATCCTATTCAGTCGTTTTCTGATATCCTTAATGGCATTACTGACAGAACAATTCCTCAGTCCTCTGCAGTTCCACATATTCGTAAACCATGGTTCAATAACGAATGTAAACAGGCCAGAAAGCAAAAAAAATATTTTCGCCGACATCCTACTGTCCATAATTTAGATAAAGTTAAAATATTAAATGCCAAGGCGCGACGCGCTTTTAAACAGAATAAGCGCCAGTCTTGACGAAACTATGTTTCCAAAATAAATTCACGCACACCGATTTCAAAGGTGTGGAACATGATACAAAGAATAATGGGCAAAGATTTGGAATCTACCGTTCACCATTTAAAGGATGGTGATAATTTGTTAACTGGTAAGGCTGACATTGCCAATAAGCTTGGTGAAACTCTTGCCAAACATTCGTCTTCATCCAATTACGTCCCTGAGTTTCAGACACATCAGAAACAACAGGAGAAGAAAAGAAGAAATTTTAACTTAGACAATGGCGAAGACTACAATGAATTATTTTCAATACATGAGTTACGTACTGCCCTTGAGCAAGCTCATGATACAGCAACAGGGGCTGATAATATACACTATCAGCTCTTGAAACATTTACCTGCATCATGTTTAGAAACACTTCTAAATATTTTTGATACAATATGGACTTCAGGACATTTTCCAACTTCGTGGCGTAGAGCCATAGTAGTACCTATACCAAAGCCTTTCCGGGATCATACAGATCCGTCAAATTACAAACCAATCTCTTAAGGTTTAAGGGGTCGTTTACCTCTTTTTATATCACAGTTTTTAACCGACAGGCAATTTCAAGTCCGAGTGGGTTCAACCCTGTCTGACCATTAAAATCAGGATCAGGGTGTCCCGCAAAGCAGTATTTTGTCTGTCACTTTCTTTAGCATTAAGATTAACAGTTTATCTAAGGTTTTAAACGATTCAGTTGATGGATCACTTTTTGTGGATGATTTTAACATTTCTTGTCGCGGTAAGAATATGCATACTATTGAACGGCAACTACAGTTGTGTTTAAATAAAATACATAAATGGTGTCTTGAAAACGGCTCTAAATTTTCTAAATCAAAAACTAATTGCATACACTCCTGCCGTAAATATAAACCACATAAAGACCCAGAACTGTTTTTAAATGGCACTCCCATCACGGTTGTAAAAGAGGCCAAGTTCTTAGGTCTCATTTTCGACTCCCATTTAACTTTTCTTCCGCATATCAAATCTCTCAAAACTAAATGCCTGAAGGCACTTGATTTATTGAAAGTCGTGTCTAATTCAAGGTGGGAAGGGGATCAAGCTACGCTCCTACACCTTTACAGATGACTTGTCCGCTCGAAGCTTGATTATGGCTCCATCGTTTATGGTGGAGCCTGTAAAAGCAACCTAAAACTCTTAGATTCAGTCCACCATCAAGGTCTGAGACTTTGTCTTGGGTCCTTCAGAACATCTCCTGTTGACAGTCTCTACATCGAGGCAGATGAGCCTTCTCTTACCAAACGCCGTATAAAATTATCACTACAGTATATTACGAAGCTATATTCTAACGAGTCTAATCCTGCGTTTCACTGCATCTTTAATCCTCTTTATGAGGACTTGTACAACAAGAAGTCTTCTCTTGTTCCGCCTTTTGGGCTCACGATTAAGCCATTCATTACTGCTGCCGGCATTGAGCTGGAAAATATATCTCCTTCCCGTCTTCTTTCTTCTCCTCCTTGGCAATTGGTTAGGCCACAGGTCGACCTCACACTGACTAAATTTAAGAAAGCAGAAACTAATGAATTGCAATCTAAACAAGAATATAATCAATTAAAAAGTAAATATAATACATATAAATCCTTATTTACAGATGGGTCAAAGGATGGTGGCGCGGTTGCTTGTGCCACTGTCATTGGGTCCAAAACAATATCTTCCAGATTACCGAATAACAGTTCAATTTTCACAGCAGAAGCAAACGCAATACTACCAGCTCTTAAATATATTAATAAACACCGTAAATATAAACAATATATCATCTTTTCAGATTCTCTTTCGTGTCTTCAGGCTATTAAAAATATCTCTTGCAAACATCCACTTTTATTAGAAATTATTGAATTGTATAATGAGATTGCTACTGGCCAATGCGGCATCGTCTTTTGTTGGTTACCCAGCCACGTTGGCATTTCTGGGAACACGAAACAAATCTGTGACACCACTTCTTATTCCTTACTCTGATTACAAAGCTTGCATTAGATCTTACATCCGTGATCTGATGCAAAAGAAGTGGGACACTCAAGTAGGTATCAATAAATTACATGAAATAAAACCCTATATCGGTTACACTTACTTGGGTTGTCAGTCCAGATTTGAAGAGGTCATCATACGACGATGTCGTATTGGCCACACAAGATATACGCATGAGTACCTATTAAAAGGTGAGGATCCTCCGTTTTGTATCCCTTGTGATGAACGAATCACGGTCAAGCATGTCTTGCTTGACTGTGTTGAGTACTCCATCACAAGGGATATCTATTTCAAATCCCGAACTATGAAGGATCTTTTTACTTATATAAGTCCTCATTTAATTATTGCTTTTTTAAAAGAATTAAATTTGTTAACTGATTTGTAAATAGCTAAATATTTTATGATTGGAAGTTTGAATTAGTAACATAGATTGTTAGTGCCTCTATCCTCGAGGGGGGTTAAAGTACTGTAAAATTATTGTCCTCCTCAGTGGGTACGTAAGTCCCAAAACATTCAAAGTAAATTTCAACTTTCCGTTTTTGAATCGTAGAATATGTGTAATTTTAATGTATGGCTAGATATATCTTAATTGCTAACGGCTGAGGGGATGATATAAATCCAGCTAGGGCCCATGCAGGAAGCAAATGTACTGTAAGTCCCCATGGTCCCTAGTATGGTGATCTACCTTCAGTTGTTAGCGATCTATAGCCCATTTTTAGATTGTGTTGTCCCCTATGGTTAAAATGTTTTAGATTCAATTACTAGTTTTACATATATATCTGTGATACTCTAGTTGCTTTACTGTCCTTCGATGACAGGTTTTATAATATATACCTATTCCATTACAATGTAAAATGTTCTCGTCACGATATGGCTGAAAAATTGCCGATGTGACATTAAATATTAACTCACTCACTCACTCACTCCTTCGATGACTGGCTATTTAACTATTTTAATTAATGTGTATGTCAACCTTTTGTCGTCACTATATGGCTGAAATATTGCCGATGTGACGTTAATGTTTTAACTTACTCACTCACGCACTCCTGATGTGATGTCTGTTTCCTCTTTCCTTCAGAGTCATCTGTTGAAACTGTGTTGTCCCGAGTCTGTTCTTCAGACTTTTGGCACCCATGAAGGGCCACCTCCTCGTGGTGGGTGCTGGGTAACGCTAAGCGGCCTTGAACCCCCCGTTGTGGACCCGGGGGGATATTAGGTCCACCAACCCGTTTGCCGTGGGTTGCGCCCCTGTGTCGGTGGAGGACGGGAATCTGGTGGTTGAGGGCACTGGGTCCAGGAACAGTGTTCCTTTGCCCAACACACCACTTCGCCCCTTACTTCACCTAGACGGGTGGTTGAATGGGCCCGGTTCAACCAATCGGCTGGTCATGCCGAGCCCTGAGCACTCAATTTCATTGCTCTATCATTTTTTGGCTTGGTTGTAATTGAACGTAATATTTGACATGATTTGTTTTGTATATATATATATTTGATACTGATACTTGGATTTTCAAATTTGCGAAAATTTGCCTAGATGCCTGTGCCAGAAGGCGGTGGCTCATGGGCCAATCTGGTATACTAATTAATTTTAATTTTTCTGCTGGAGTATATCATCCGGGTATCCCTGGTGCTGCAAGTCGGAGATCCACTTGTTATTAGCACCGTCTTACGACACTCCGTGGTGGGTGGGGAGCTCGGATGATGAACCAATATAACCTAAACATGGAGTACCAAACACCCTCAAAAAAGGCAAAACGTCCACTCGACATTGATGAAGAACGGCGACCTTGCAATTCTGTTGATTATTGGCCACGATTTTTGATTATGGAAACTCCGGATAAGACTCCCTTGAAACTTAATCCTTTTGCGATTTCTAAAGGTGTCAACGGAATAGCAGGAGAGGTACGGAACATCAAACGCTTGCGTTCAGGATCACTTTTGATTGAATGTAGCAGAAAACTGCAAGCGACCAACCTGCTATCTACGGATATGTTTGTTGGAGTTCCTGTTATAGTCTCTGCCCATAGAACACTAAATACCAGTAAAGGTATAATCAGAGACAAGGATCGACTGTTGGCTGATATGTCTGAATTAGACATTGTTTCTGAAATGAAAGACCAGGGAGTAATATATGTGAAACGGTTTACGACCCGCAGAAACAATGAAACCATTCAAACCAACACATACCTCTTTTCATTCTCTTCCCCAAATCCTCCAAAGTCAGTCAAGGCAGGTTACTGCAATATGGCAGTTGACATCTATATCCCTAATCCTTTGAGATGTTTTAGATGTCAAAAATATGGCCACGGTGGTAACACCTGTACAAAACCAATCACGTGTGCTCACTGCAGTGAGTCTACACATGTTACAGAAGACTGTAATAGTACCCAAAAGAAGTGCACAAACTGTACAGGAAGTCATTCTTCCTTCTCAAAAGATTGCCCAATTTGGAAAAAGCAAATGGAAATTTCTAAAATCAAATTTACCCAAAATATTAGCTTCGCTGATGCAAAGAAAATTGTTGAATCAACAACAGCACCATGTGGTTCGTATGCATCAGTTGCAAGATCATCTTCGGACACAGACCCAAAGGTAAACACCTTATCAGTACCCACCTGTTCAATACATTGTCAAACAGACCTGACGTGGGTAAAAACCACCAAACCTCACTCACTCACACCTGAACAGTCTACTCAGACTTTGACCTCTGGAAATACCGTGGACATCCTGTCTGAAGTTCCATCACAGTCATCTAGTCAGGATTCATCTTTATCCGGGGAAACCTCATCATCTCAGTCAGCCCAACCAACTCGATCGAAAACAAATTCAAAGAACACTGTTCAAAGTTCTCATAAGCCAAGAACAGACACAGCGAAAAAAAGTGGCAGACCCCCAAAGGGTTCAGAAAATCCAATCAACATATTCAATAAATACGGATCACTTGAGGACATGGAAGTGTCCGAAAACTCCTACCCCAGGGCACATAGCTCGTCGCCCTCGAAGAAAGTTAGGGGTAGATCCCCTATCAATCCACCTAAAAGATAGGTCATTTTACTGATATTGTGCAGTGGAATTGTAGAGGTTTAAGGACTAATTTTAATGAACTACAGCTATTAGTCCAGGATCTAACACCATCAGCATTCTGTCTGCAACAAACGTATCTTAAACAGACGGATGATTTTACTTTACGCCAGTTTACAGCCTATCATTATTTTTTTCCTCTTGGTGATAGGGCCACTGGAGGATCTTCTATACTTGTACGGCAGGGTGTTATTCACAGTCCTGTTGCACTTAAAACTAACCTCCAAGCTGTTGCAGTGCGACTTACTCTGGGTGTAGCATTTACATTATGCTCTGTATATATTCCGCCTTCATTGGCACTTCAGCAGACTGATCTACAGTCACTCTATGACCAACTCCCGAAGCCCTGTGTTATTATGGGTGACCTAAATGGTCACAACCCGCTATGGGGTAGTAATGACACTAATACTAAAGGTAAAATACTGGAAGATTTTATCTCCAATAATGATCTATGTATATACAATGATGATACAAGCACCTATCTGCATCCTGCAACCGGAACCTATTCTTCTCTAGATCTGTCTCTTGCAGACTCTAACCTCCTAAATGAATTTGATTGGTCTGTCCATAGTGACCTCTGTGGAAGTGCTCACTTCCCAACTATTCTTTCAGAAATAACTCCATCTGATTCTCCATCATATACAAGATGGAACTTTTCGAAGGCTAGCTGGACCCTATTTCAAACTATATGTAAATCGAAATTACGACCTGAATTCTTCAGTGACGTACCTGATCCCATTCAGATTTTTGCTGACGTTTTAAAGGAAATAGCTGATGAGTGTATACCGAAATCCTCTACAACTCCACACATACGGAAACCATGGTTTAATACAGACTGCAGACAAGCCAGAAAAGCGAGGAAAAAGGCAGAACATTATTTCCGCCATCATCCAACTGTTCATAATTTAAATAAATTTAAAATACTCAATGCGAAGGCACGTCGTACCTTCAAACAAAACAAACGACAATCTTGGAGGAAATATGTCTCCAAAATAAACTCCCGCACACCCATGTCTAAGGTGTGGAACATGATTCAGAGAATAAAAGGCAAAGGTTCAAAATCTACTGTTCACCATCTTAAAGATGGTGATAATTTAATTACTGACAAGTCTAAAATTGCAAATAAAATTGGCGAAACTCTTGCCAAAAATTCTTCATCGGCAAATTATGTCCCTGAGTTTCAGAGATATCAGAAACAACAGGAAAAGACAAAACTTAATTTTGAATCACATAACGGTGAAGATTATAATGAAGTGTTTTCATTACATGAGCTACATACTGCTCTTGAGCAAGCTCATGACACTGCAGCAGGTGATGACAATATACATTATCAGCTACTGAAACACTTACCTGTACCATGTCTGATGACACTTTTAGATATATTTGACAAAATATGGACGTCTGGGGAATTTCCTCCTTCATGGCGTAATGCCATTGTAGTCCCAATACCAAAACCTGGCAAGGATCATACAGATCCGTCTAATTACAGACCGATATCTCTAACTAGCTGAGTCTGTAAAACCATGGAACGTATGGTGAATAATAGATTAACTTGGTATCTTGAAACCAACAACCTTATAACCAATATTCAATGTGGTTTCAGGAAAAATCGTAGTACCATTGATCATTTGGTACGATTAGAATCCTTTGTTAAAAATGCAATCGTTAATAAACAACATGCAGTATCGATATTCTTTGATCTCGAGAAAGCATACGATACCACCTGGAAGCATGGCATTTTAAAGGATTTACATGATTTTGGTTTAAGGGGTCGTTTATCTCTTTTTATATCAAAGTTTTTAAAAGACAGACAATTTCAAGTCCGAATGGGTTCAACCCTGTCTGACCATTATAATCAGGATCAGGGTGTCCCACAAGGCAGTATTTTGTCTGTCACACTTTTTAGCATGAAAATTAACAGTTTATCCAAGGTTTTAAATGATTCAATAGATGGATCACTTTTTGTGGATGATTTTAATATTTCTTGTCGTGGTAAGAATATGCATACTATTGAACGGCAACTGCAGCTGTGTTTAAATAAAATACATAAATGGTGTCTTGAAAACGGTTTTAAATTTTCCAAGTCCAAAACTAATTGTCTACACTTTTGTAGAAAATATAAGCCGCATAAAGACCCGGAACTATCTCTAAATGGCACTCCTATCAAAGTTGTGAAGGAGGCCAAGTTCTTGGGTATTATTTTTGACTCACACTTAACGTTTCTACCACATATTAAAACACCTAAAACTAAATGCCTGAAGGCACTCGATTTGTTAAAAGTCATTCACTTATACCGAGCATTGGTACGATCTAAACTTGATTATGGTTCGATCGTATATGGCGGAGCCTGCAAAAGCAACCTTAAATTACTTGATTCTGTTCACCACCAAGGTCTAAGACTTTGTCTTGGATCATTTAGAACCTCTCTATGTTGAGGCAGATGAGCCTTCGCTTTCCCAACGCCGTATTAAATTATCTTTACAATATGTTACTAAACTATATTCAAACAAATCTAATCCTGCATTTAATTGTGTCTTCAATCCTCTTTATGAGGATTTGTATAACAAAAAGCCTTCTCTTGTTCCGCCTCTTGGGCACAGAATTAAACTATTCCTTTCTGCTGCCGGCATTGAGCTGGAGAATATATCTCCTTCTCGTCTTCTTTCTTCTCCGCCTTGGCAATTGGTGAGGCCAGACGTTGACTTAACATTAACCACATTTAAAAAATCCGAAACTAATGATTTACAGTATAAACAAGAATTTAGTCAATTAAGAAATAAATATAATAACTATAAATCCTTATATACAGATGGATCCAAGGATGGTGGCGCGGTTGCTTGTGCCACTGTCATTGGGTCCAAAACAATATCTTCCAGACTACCAAATGACAGTTCAATGTTCACAGCAGAAGCAAACACAATACTAACAGCTCTTAAATATATTAAGAAACATCGTAAATATAAACAATATATCATCTTTTCAGATTCTCTTTCGTGTCTTCAGGCTATTAAAAATCTTTCTTGCAAACATCCACTTTTATTAGAAATTATTGAATTGTATAATGTGCTTGCTACTGGCCAATGCGCCATCGTCTTTTGTTGGTTACCCAGCCACGTTGGCATTTCTGGGAACACGATGGCTGATATTGCTGCTAAGGCTGCACTCAACAAATCTGTGACACCACTTCTGCTCCCATACTCTGATTACAAAGCTTGCATTAGATCTTACATCCGTGATCTGATGCAAAAGAAGTGGGACACCCAAGTAGGTATTAATAAATTACATGAAATAAAACCCTACATTGGTTATACCTACTTGGGTTGTCAGTCCAGATTTGAGGAGGTCATTATGCGACGATGTCGCATTGGCCATACGCGTTTTACTCACAAATACCTATTGAAAGGTGAGGATCCTCCGTTTTGTATCCCTTGTGATGAGAGAACCACGGTCAAGCATGTCCTGCTTGACTGTGTTGAATTCTCCATCATAAGGGATAAATATTTCAATGTAAAAACAATGAAGGATCTTTTTACAAATGTTAATTATCATTTAATTATTGACTTTTTAAAAGAAATTGATTTATTGAATGAATTTTGATTAATATGTTCTGTATATAGATGTATTTTAATTATTGGTAGATTTGATTAGTAACTTAGATTGTGAGTGGCAGTGCCCTCAAAGGGGGTTGAAGTAGCGTAAAATTATTGTCCTCCTGAGAGGGTACGTAAGTCCCAAAACATTCAAAGTAAATTTCAACCTACTACTCTTTTAATCGTAGAATGTATGTTCGTTTAATTTATGGCTAGATTATCTAACATTGCTAATAGCTGAGGGGATGGTGTAAATCCAGCTAGGGTCCATGTAGGAAGCCAATGTACTGTAAGTCCCCATGGTCCCTAGTATGGTGATCTACCTTCAGTTGTTGGCAATATATAGCCGGTTTTTCCCTTGTATTGTCCTATCGTTAGACTGTTTTAGAATTGATTGCTAGTTTTAAATTCGAATCTGTGATGATCTAGTTATTTTACTGTCCTTCGTTGACAGGTTTTTATAGTTTGCCCTTGCTTATTATGCATAAAATTAATTGTTCTCGTCACGATATGGCTGAAATATTGCCGATGTGACGTTAAATTTTTAACTCACTCACTCACTCACTATTGCATTTTTAAAAGAATTAGATTTGTTAAGTGATTTGTAAATAGATATATATTGTATTATTGGTAGTTTAGATTAGTAACTGAGATTGTTAGTGGCTGTGCCCTCAAAGGGGGTTGAAGTATTGTAAAATTATTGTCCTCCTGAGAGGGTAAGTAAGTCCCAAAGCATCCAGTGTAAATTTAAATCTACTGTTATTTTTAATCGTAGAATATATGTTCTTTTAATTTGTGGCTTGAATATCCAAAATTGCTTATAGCTGAGGGACGGTGTAAATCCAGCTAGGGTCCATGCAGGAAGCAAAAGTACTGTAAGTCCCCATGGTCCCTAGTATGGTGATCTACCTTCAGTTGTTAGCAATCTATAGCAAGGTTTTATATTGTATTGTCAACTATAGTTAAACTGTTTTAGATTTAATTACTAGTTTTAAATTATTCTCTGTGATAATCTAGTTATTTTACTGTCCTTCGTAGGCAAGCTTTTATAATTTACTATTATTTACTACAGGTGCCAATTAATTGTTCTCGTCACGATATGGCTGAAATATTGCCGATGTGACGATAAATATGAACTCACTCACTCACTCTTCAGACTTTTCACACTCTCCATGTACTCATTATCATCTGAATCACTGTAATTATCCATCCGTGTGTTCTTGTCTGAATTGGTTGAAACAACCTCCTCTGTAGACACAACCTGTGATGGACCAGGGCACTTCGCTCGCACATGTCCGAAACCATGACACCTCAAACATATCGGTGTTCTCCCAGGTACTGTTATCAGTATTGACGTCTTATCTCCAAACCGTATTATGCGTGGAACGTTTTCCTTTTCTTGTTCAGCTAATTCCATTCTAATGATTCGGACTCCACAGAATATCCTTACACTTTCTACTTCCACATATTCCCTGAGCACTTCTACAACAGACTCGTTTTCATTACAGAAAGTACTTTTTGAATAAGGGTAAACCCAGTTAACACGAAGCATTGTCATCACGTTTTAAAAACATTGTGCACACGTTTATGCCATATCATACAAATAGTGTCTAAATCTCTCAAAAATACTGAAAATGTTTTTGAAATGTTTTCAAAATGTTGTTAAAAAACGACATGTTATAACGTGTTTGAAACTACTTCACAACATATTAGTGAGATGTTTTTAAAACGCTTCAGGAATGTTATGCAAGAACATGTTTAATGAAATATTGTCATCATGTTTTAAAAAACATTGTGCACACATTTATGCCATATCATACAAACAGTGTGCGAAATAGCCACTGGCCCGGGTGCCCATGGCTAATTAAAATCCAGTCGGGCCAGTAAATCTCCACAGTCACTGGCCCGACTGGCAAGTGAATTTTCATGGGATCATTTTGTAAATATATCACTCTCTCCGACTTGTTAATTTATAATACACTTTTAAATCATGCAAGATTATGGCCTGATGAAAAAGTTCATCATATTATCAGCTTAATGATGAAAGCCGTGCCATATCATACAAATAATTTGGAAATCTCTCAAGAATACTGAAAATGTTTTTGAAATGTTTCCAAAATGTTGTTCAGAAACGTCATGCTGTAACATGGGTGAAACTATTTCATGATTGAAATGTTTTGAAAACATTGCAGAAATGTTGTGCAAGAACATGTTTAATGAAAGGCAGATTTGAAAAGTACACCAGGAAAATATTTGAAGATAACAGGCTCTGTACATATATTGGTAATTAACATTTGATAAAATACAAAACTGTTTACAGGTGAGAACCAGTTATAATTGGGAAACAGTCAATTGAAATATCTATAGGATTCTAAAAACGTTTGATTATATGGTGGTATATCATCGGAATGAGGCATTAAATAAGAAGCAAATTCAGCATTAATTTCTTTAAGTGAAAAACAAATCCAATACAAAGCAAAACTAGCATGCTTACACTGACTATCATTAATAATTTTATGACGATGGTACAAACGTAAAGCATGAAGGCGAGTAGGTATATGAGGAAAACTGACACCTCCAATTTCCTTATTATTATATAAAACACGTCTAGCTAATGGTTCAAAATGATGGAATCCCCAGAAAAAAATCAAATGCTTCGTGTGTGAAATATCAACAAAGTGCTTGGGCATGTGCAATACAGCTGCGACATACTACAACTTTGACATGGCCATGACATTGCAGATAGTGGATTTACCATACACTGATAAAAACCTATCCTTAAAATTGGAATTTAGAACCCCGTGGAAGTTTGTTATACACTGATAAAAAACTCTCCTTAAAATTGGAATTTAGAAGTTTGTTAAAATTTTATCCAGTTATCATCGGGAGTAACATTACTACCAAAAACAACCCCCCAAATTTTACAAGAATTGGGCCATGATATACCGAAGTGGTTGGCCGAAGAACACCATTTTCCAAAAGATATGGCCTTTGGTTTGGCCATGTTTAGACGGGCACCAGTACCTCTACCATACCACTCACTCACTTGAAGCAAACGTCTGACAAAGGGCTGAGGCTGCAGCCTTGCCTGACTTCCCTCCTCACCGGGAATTTGTCCAAAAGGTAACCGTTTACTAACACGGTACTACTAACGTTATTATATAAAAGGCTGACCAGGTTGATAAACTCTGGACCAAACCCATACTGGTGTAGGGCCCCTGAACATGAAATCAGGATTTACCCGATCTAAACCTTCTCTTGATCCAAGCAAACAAATGCCATAGAATCCCCTTTTTGCTGCACATAATCAGCTACATTCCGTAGAAGATGTATGTTGTCTGCTATTGATCTGCCTCTGATAGAACATGTCTGATCAGGGTGCACAATCTCAGCAATAACTGATGACAACCGGTTTTGTACAACCCTCGACAACAGTTTATAATCTACATTTAACAGGCTGAAAGGGCGCCCATTATGTAACAATTGAGGAGTTTGGGGGTCCTTACATAACAAAGAGATACAACCTAGTTTTTGAGAATTGCTAAGAGTGCCCAAATGTATTGACAAATTATAAATATGTGGTAATGTATCTTGAAATAAAGGCCAAAACTTGAGATAAAACTTCTCAGCAGTGATGACAATATACATTATCAGCTACTGAAACACTTACCGGAACCATGTCTGATGACACTTTTAGATATATTTGACCAAATATGGACGTCTGGGGAATTTCCTCCTTCATGGCGTAATGCCATTTTGTAGTCCCAATACCAAAACCCGGTAAGGATCATACAGATCCGTCTAATTACAGACCGATATCTCTAAGTAGCTGTATCTGTAAAACCATGGAACGTATGGTGAATAATAGATTAACTTTGGTATCTTGAAACCAATAACCTTATTACAAATATTCAATGTGGTTTCAGGAAAAATCGAAGTACCATTGATCATTTTAATACGATTAGAATCCTTTGTTAAAATGCAATCGTTAATAAACAACATGCAGTATCGATATCTCTTTGATCTCGAGAAAGCATACGATACCACCTGGAAGCATGGCATTTTAAAAGGATTTACATGATTTTGGATTAAGGGGTCGTTTACCTCTTTTTATATCACAGTTTTTAACGGACAAGGCAATTTCAAGTTCGTGTGGGTTCTACCCTGTCTGATCATTACAATCAGGATCAAGGGTGTCCCACAAGCAGTGCATTTTGTCTGTCACTTTATTTAGCATTAAGATTAACAGCTTATCCAAGGTTTTAAAACGATTCAATTGATGGATCACTTTTGTGGATGATTTTTAGCATTTCTTGTCGCGGTAAGAATATGCATACTATTGAACGGCAACTACAGTTGTGTTTAAATAAAATACATAAATGGTGTCTCGAAAACGGCTTTAAATTTTCTAAATCAAAACTAATTGCATACACTTCTGCCGTAAATATAAAACCACATAAAGACCCGGAACTGTTTTTAAAGGGCACTCCCATCAAAGTTGTAAAAGAGGCCAAGTTCTTAGGTCTCATTTTCGACTCCCATTTAACTTTTCTTCCGCATATCAAATCCTAAAAACTAAATGCCTGAAGGCACTCGATTTATTGAAAGTCGTGTCTAATTCAAGGTGGGAGAGGGATCAAGCTACACTCCTACACCTTTACAGATCAAACTTGTCCGCTCGAAGCTTGATTATGGCTCCATCGTATATGGTGGAGCCTGTAAAAGCAACTTAAAACTCTTAGATTCAGTCCACCATCAAGGTCTGAGACTTTGTCTTGGGTCTTTTAGAACTTCTCCTATTGATAGTCTCTATGTTGAGGCTGATGAGCCATCCCTTACCCAACGTCGTATCAAACTATCTTTTGCAGTATATAACAAAACTCTATTCTAACGAGTCTAATCCTGCATTTAACTGTGTTTTCAATCCTTCTTATGAGGAGTTGTACAACAAAAAGCCTTCTCTTGTTCCGCCTCTTTGGTTTAAGAATTAAACCATTTCTTTCTGCTGCCGGCATTGAGCTGGAAAATATAAGCTCCTTCCCATCTTCTTTCTTCTCCGCCTTGGCAATTGGTTTGAGGCCACAAGTTGACCTAACATTAACAGCATTTAAAAAAGCAGAAACTAATGAATTACAATATAAACAAGAATATCATCAATTAAAAAGTCAATATAATACATATAAATCCTTATTTACAGATGGATCCAAGGATGGTGGCGCGGTGGCATGTGCCACTGTCATTGGATCAGAACAATATCTTCTCGTTTACCAGATAACAGCTCTATTTTTACAGCAGAAGCAAACGCCATATTAACAGCTCTTAAATATATTAATAAACATCGTAAATATAAACAATATATCATCTTTTCAGATTCTCTTTCTTGTCTTCAGGCTATTAAAAATATTTCTTGCAAACATCCACTTTTATTAGAAATTATTGAATTGAATAATGAGCTTGCTACTGGCCAGTGCGACATCGTCTTTTGTTGGTTACCCAGCCACGTTGGCATTTCTGGGAATACCATGGCTGATCTTGCTGCCAAGGCAGCACTCAACAAATCTGTGACACCACTTCTTATTCCATACTCTGATTATAAAGCTGGCATTAGAACTTACATCCGTGATCTGATGCAGAAGAAGTGGGGACGCCCAAGTAGGTATTAATAAGTTACATGCAATAAAACCCTATATTGGTTACACTCACTTGGGTTGTCAGTCCAGATTTGAAGAGGTCATCATGCGACGATGTCGTATTGGCCACACTAGATACACGCATGCGTACCTATTGAAAGGTGAGGATCCTCCGTTTTGTATCCCTTGTGATGAGAGAACCACGGTCAAGCATGTCCTGCTGGACTGTGTTGAATTCTCCATCATAAGGGATAAATACTTCAATGTGAAACAGTTAAGGATCTTTTTACTACTGTTCATTCTCATTTAATTCTTGTTTTTAAAAGAAATTGACTTAATGAATGAATTTTGAATAATATGCTGTGTACATATTTGTATTTTAATTATTGGTAGACTTGATTAATAACTTAGATTGTTAATGGCTGTACCCTCAAAGGGGTTGAAGTATTGTAAAATTATTGTCCTCCTGAGAGGGTACGTAAGTCCCAAAATATTTGTAAGCACAACTATGAGTTCGAAGTCCAAAGGCATGTCCAGCTCGTTATCTAGGTGAGAAGACATAAAGAACAAGTTATGTCAAAGGACTTCCCACACTACTACTCCCAGAATCACCTGTGTACACATCGTGGGACTGCAGCTTCCACCCTGATGCCTCTCTCATAGAGGCATCCTTCATGGCATCATGCACCATTTTCGCAGCCTTATCATGTTTCCTCGCTGGCGAAGGGGCCGTTTCCTGGTGTTTCCTGTCGAGGCTTCCGTGACTGTCACATCCATCTACCCCGTACCTTCACCAACAGACTCATCCGGAGCCGTGACTGATGTTCCCTCCGCATTACTGTCCACATGAACTGATTCCGTGACTGTCACATCCATCTCCCCAGCATTATCACCAACAGGTTCATCAGGATCCGTCACTGTTGTTCCCTCTCCACTACTGTCCACAAGAACCAATTCCGTGGTGTTGATGTTCTCCTGAGCACCCTCACCAGACCAGTCCTTCGCTTTGCCAATGGCCTCATCAATATCGGCCTGTATCTCTGCTGCCTCATCCTCCTCCTCATCCATGTAGGAATTATTTCCTCCAGGTGTTGTAGAAAGGGCCTGCGAGTAGGATTTCCGTAAAGAAGGCTGAGGTAGAATCCTAGTTTGTCCCTTACACTCCCGCCTCACATGACCAACGTCATGGCACTTTAAACTCAGAGGTGGACGTCCAGCCATAGTTACAAGCAGAGGGAAGACACCATTTCTTGATGTAATGTTGACAAAATGGGGAATCGTAGCCACATCCTCCAAACACGTTTCCAATACGACTTCATGTGTCCCCAAAAGAACTCCGGAGTCCAACTCCTCCGTACTTGATTCCTCTTTTATGGAAATAATTTTCCCAAACTCTGAGAAGAATTGTGCCAGATATGCGTAGACATAGTCTTCCACAAGCCAATGCCCAGCGGGAACTCAACGTTGAATCAACGTTGAATTTTGGTTGTTTGGTTGATCAACGTGTATCATGCGACCAAAGAAAGTTAGTCGAGATTCGTTTAGTTGTCAACGTTGTTTCAACGCAAGGAACCAACAAACTGTCAACTAATTGTTTCCTTGGCAAATTTGATACATTATTCATATTGGTAATAGGTATCCAACTTAGCAACTATCATTTCGGAACATTAATTTCATAAACGATCAAGATCGAGCTAGTGACACATATAATCTTAATTATTGTTTGATTGTGCATCGATCAACGGACGGAAATATTACGTAAATCGCAATTAAAAATGAAAACATCAATGATTTTAGGTATAAAGTCATCAGTTATCCGAATAGCATTACATTTGATATTTTCCCACAAAACTGTCAAAATTGTATAATTCCCGACAATTTGCTTTCAAACACTTGCCAGATCGCCTCGTTTGGCCATATCCGGACATGCGCACAATTATCGAGCGCGCAATGGCAGCTGATCGTTGTCAGTTTACTTTGGCGAAGTTCAACGCAATATCGTTCTATTTTCAACATCTTCACGGCATGCTGGTGTTTATTTGGTAAGTATGTCCTTCATGTATAATGAAAACGTAGGAATGTTGTTTATATCGTAACGAAATCTTTCTCAGATCATGCAACGAAAATTCACATCAAAATATCTTGTGCAAATCTTTGTTAAGGATGAAATTGCATATAATTTATTTGAACTTTTATTTATTTACAAAATGTGTAACTTCACTAATGATTCTTTGATGGGACAATTAACAAAACTGCACTCACAGACTTTCATTCTTACACTTGTTTGGAAGGGATGTGATGATTCATGTCTCTTAAAGGTTAAAATGTTACATACAAAAGAAGTAATTTAGTAAGAAACATTTAATTATGAAATATGATATAATTTTAATGGAATTTGCAGAAATCTCATCTTCGAAGACTGGGTGGCATCAATTTTGTGGATCACATAAAAGGAGCAATGCTAAGGTAACAAGTTTTTAACATTTCACTTGTTTCCAGTATATCCACCACAAAGGTTGATCATGTAAGAGAATAATTTGACAATGATTTCTCCCGGAGATGTTTAGTTTAATGAGCACTCCCTTGCTTAGCGCCATATTGTTTTTCGCCGTAAAGAGCTGGATGCGAGAAAGCACGCGAGAGGACAGAAGTCATAAATTTATAGAGATATATAGATATTTGTTGCTGGGAGACACACTCTTCAGGTATTTGGTCAGCTGTAGAATTTGAATATGATGTTTTTTTATTATTGTCAAAGTGTAGGTTTTTCATTATTTTGCATTTAAATGTGTGTGCAGTGAAACATACTGAGATTTGGAAGAGTCCATTATTTAGAGTACAGGTATTGTTAGATATCAGCATTTTATGTACTTGTTCCCTTGTCAAGATCATCTATCGAGTATATTAGAGAGAAGGTGTATATTTGTAGTGTTTTAAATCAGAGTTAGTTTCAGTGTATGACCTACATTTCAATATGTTTTGGCCACCTGTCACCCCTTTGGTCAAATAGAGTAGGACTTCCATTTCTTGGAACTGAGAGTCAGAGATGCACTGTTTCCAAGAATTTGCGTGTGCCAGCGATGTTTGTTTACGAGTACATTTAAGTCTTATTGAGTGTAGATTGGAGTTGTAAGAGATGTTATTCAGTGTCTTATTATTCAGGGTATGATAGATTATTTCTGGCAGGGTAGAGTTTAATCTCATTTTTTTATTGTTCATGATTCAGAGAAACATAGTTATGACGTCGGAGATATTATAGGCACAGATAATTCATTATATGAGAGATTTTCTAAGCGTTCCTATAAGAGATTAAGTGTAAACATTTCTGAATTATGAAGAAGTTATTTATCTGAGTTTTATGAGTATACAAATGACAAAGAGAGACAGAGTAGATAATAGGGAATATATTGTATACTTATGAGAGCTCATTATTGTTTTCAGAACTACATGATCCATACTTCCTTGTGTTTGGGAATAAATGGTGTTGGAAGACCTCCCACAATAGACTTGTTCTTTGACCTGTGAACCACCACCCATTTTGTTTTCTTATTATTTAATGTAAAATGGCTTTTGTTACAATTTATGACTCCTGTTAGCAAAATTGCTACATCAGTACAACTCCTATTTAATTTGAAATAATCGTTTCCGAGAATCTCTAAAGAAAACTAAATCTGACAGCATAACAACAATCTTCCATTGTTTTGCAGGACAATGTCAAACAATTTGATGTCAAGGATGAATGTTGATGGGCAAAAAAGATGGGTTTTCTTTTAAGAATACAAGGTTGTATTCAATCATCTCTGGTAATTTAATTACCAAATGCAGCATTTTCATCATGACCATAGCAAATAATATCTGACAGTAAAGCATTGTCTAATTCATCCTAATTCATAGTCTAATTGAATAATCAACTTGCAATTGAGGATTTTCTTTGAAAATGTTTAAGAAAACTTCCATTCCTTTAGTTGAAAATATAAGTTGTTTACATTTTTCGTCACATTTTGTACTGATGCTGTTCATATGTTCACATGGCAAGTTACAGCAGTGAAATGAACCTTTCAAGTGATTGATTAAACAAATACTTGAATCATTTAAGACACTATATCTTCCATATAAAATTATTCATGTTTTTAAATATATAATTTCAGAATGTGTCCTATCTCTTTGGAATGAGATGGGAATGCATCCGAAGCAAATTGCAAGAAAGAGTTAGGAACGTTTCTGAAGTATCCACCTGACCGCCAGGCAGGGATTGGTAGAAAGAAGAGAAGCTGTGTGTCAGTTGAATACTATATGCAGATGATATTGTGTTATTATCACAACAGAGAACACCTACAGACTATGTCATGTGTGATGTTTTACATTATGCCTTAAACCACGTTTTTCTCTGTGCGTTTGTGTTCATAAAGATTTCATAAAAAAAGTGACTGGTTTTATGTGCTATCTTCAGGTATATATAGTTCCTGTTCATCTTGGATCCCTTTCATGGTGAAAGTAATTGCATTGTGTTTATTCAGGGGTCTGTCTAATAGCTGAAATTCAGACAAAATGTCTTCTCGGGACAATTTCCACCTTTTCAAGATAACAATACAACAGTAAATAGTTTTTCTTAATTTGGAATACTCTTTTCTTCTGACTGGAAATATACGTCCAACTAACATAAAACTTAAATGAACATTATATTGAATGTGGAATGTTAACCAAGTATTTTATCAGGTAAATATTTTTACTGCAATTTTATGTTTGAACACTGTTTATTGCAGGTAGTTTTTTGGGTATTTTAGCTGGATGCATGAGTTTGGTGCTACTTTGGTGTGTAGTTTAAAGATGAAGTGCGAGTCTATTTACAGGAAAGCGTAATACCTCCCAGACACAACCACGGAACAACGCATTTTCAACGTTAACCCCACTCGGGTGTCTGTTAAACAACGCTTCACTTATATTCCATGACAGGTTTCTTGTTCATACTGTTTAATGTACAGGCACTACATTAGCACATTCACTTTATGAAAAAGATAGAGAAAACCACACAGAACGGGATTTATTTACATTGAAGCTGTATAAACGCTCTCCTTATGTCCGGGACGCAGGGGAGACAACGTGACAGTCAAAACACAACTGGCACTCAATGGGATCCCATCTGAAACATATTCAAGTCAGAGTTGAATGAAACAGATTCTTTTGCTTAAGTATATAGCTTAACACATACACATTCCAGGTATAGAGTTTGAAAACCTCCCTGGAAAAACAATCATCTGTAAGTGACTCTGAATGGGGAAAAGTTTCGTAGTAAAATTTATATTTTTTTGGTTTGTTTTTCAAGGGGAGAGCGCAAACGCAGTCCCCCACACTTATAACTTGCGCACTCGAGTCGTCTACATTTGGGACGATCGCAGGGGTCAACCAAGCCGATGTGCAATTGAAAGGTCTCGTCCCGGGCCCACAGCCTTGCGGATCACTGTAAAGCCTGTGCCAGGTAAGTATGCTTTTCCCTGGTCGCAGTTTTTATTTACATCATCCTGGCCTCAACCCACTCGGGTGTCTGTTAAACAACGCTTTACATATATTCCATGACAGGTTTCTTGTTCATACTGTTTAATGTACAGGACACTGCATGAGCACATTCACTTTATGAACAAATACTGATAGAGAAAACCACACAGAACGGGATTTATTTACATTTAAGCTGTATAAACGCTCTCCTCATGTCTGGGACGCAGGGGCACCCATGAAGGGCCACCTCCTCGTGATGGGTGCTGGGTCACGCCAAGCGCCCTTCAACCCCCCGTTGTGGACCCGGGGGGGGATATTAAGTCCACCAACCCGTTTGCCGTGGGTTGCGCCCCTGTGTCGGTGGAGGAAGGTAGTCTGGTGGTTGAGGGCACTGGTTCCAGGAACAGTGTTCCTTTGCCATTTAACCTTTTTGCCGCATATTAAATCACTTAAAGCCAAATGCCTGAAGGCATTTGATTTGTTGAAAGTTGTTTCCAACTCAAAGTGGGGAGGGGATCAAGCTACCCTGCTCCACCTATATCGATCATTGGTCCGCTCGAAGCTTGATTATGGCTCCATCGTATATGGTGGAGCCTGCAAAAGCAACTTAAAACTTCTTGATTCTGTCCACCACCAAGGCCTAAGACTTTGTCTTGGGTCCTTTAGAACCTCTCCTATTGATAGTCTATATGTTGAAGCAGATGAGCCTTCTCTTAAACAACGTCGGATAAAATTACCCTTACAATACATTACTAAACTATATTCTAGCGAGTCTAACCCTGCATTTAACTGTGTCTTTCATCCCGTCTATGAAGATTTATACAATAAAAAACCTTCTCTTGTTCCGCCTCTTGGGCACAGAATTAAGCTATTCCTGTCCGCTGCCGGCATTGAGCTGGGAAATATAGCTCCTTCCCGTCTTCTTTCGTCTCCTCCTTGGCAACTGGTTAGGCCTGAAGTTGACCTTACTTTGACACAGTTTAAGAAATCTGAAACTA
The DNA here is from genome assembly GCF_003918875.1 of Haliotis rubra. Classification (NCBI taxonomy): domain Eukaryota; kingdom Metazoa; phylum Mollusca; class Gastropoda; order Lepetellida; family Haliotidae; genus Haliotis; species Haliotis rubra. The sequence goes on along the minus strand of NW_025767209.1, from coordinate 112,311 downwards.
ATGAATTACAATATAAACAAGAATATAATCAACTAAAAACTAAATATAATACACACAAATCCTTATTTACAGATGGGTCCAAGGACGGTGGCGCGGTGTCATGTGCCACGGTCATTGGATCCCGAACAATATCTTCTAGAATACCTGATAACAGCTCCATTTTTACAGCAGAAGCAAACGCCATATTAACGGCTCTTAAATATATTCAACGACATCCCAAACATAAACAACATATCATCTTTTCTGACTCTCTTTCTTGTCTTCAGGCTATTAAAAATCTTTCTTGTAAGCATCCACTTTTATTAGAAATTATTGAATTGTATAATGAACTTGCTACTGGCCAATGCGACATCGTCTTTTGTTGGTTACCCAGCCACGTTGGCATTTCTGGGAACACAATGGCTGATCTTGCTGCCAAGGCAGCACTCAACAAATCTGTGACACCACTTCTTATTCCTTACTCTGATTACCAAGCTTGCATTAGAACCTATATCCGTGATCTAATGCAGAAGAAGTGGGACACCCAAGTAGGTATCAATAAATTACATGAAATAAAACCCTACATTGGTTACACTTACTTGGGTTATCAGTCCAGATTTGAAGAGGTCATTATGCGACGATGTCGCATTGGCCATACAAGGTATACCCATGAATATTTGCTTAAAGGCGAAGATCCTCCGTTTTGTATCCCTTGTGATGAAAGAATCACAGTCAAGCATGTCTTGCTTGACTGCATCGAATATTCCATCACAAGGGATATCTATTTCAAAGTAAACACTATGAAGGATCTTTTTAATAATGTAAGTGCTCATTTAATTATTGCATTTTTAAAAGAATTAGATTTGTTAAGTGATTTGTAAATATATATATATTTTATTATTGGTAGTTTGAATTAGTAACTGAGATTGTTAGTGGCTGTACTCTCAAAGGGGGTTGAAGTAGCGTAAAATTATTGTCCTCCTGCGAGGGTACGTAAGTCCCAAAACATTTCAAGTCAGTTTAAGTGTACAAGGTTTTTAATCGTAGTATTTTTGTGTTTTTAATGTATGCCTAAATCTCAGTATAAACGCCAATGGCTGAAGGGATGGTGTAATTCCAGCTAGGGTCCATGCAGGTAGCAAAAGTAATGTAAGTCCCCATGGGCCTTAGTATGGTGATCTACCATTAGTTGTTGGCGATCTATAGCCCATTTTTATATTGTATTGTCTTCTTTAATTGGAATATTTTAGCTTTGTTCGCTAGTTTTATATTGATATCTGTGATATTCTAGTTGTTTTACTGCTCTTCGTCGGCAGGTTTTTTTATAATATACATCTATTTCATTCTAATATCGAATGTTCTCGTCACGATATGGCTGAAATATTGCCGATGTGACGTTAAATATTAACTCACTCACTCACTCTGGGAACACGACGGCCGATATTGCTGCCAAGGCAGCACTCAACAAATCTGTGACACCACTTCTTATCCCATACTCTGATTATAAAGCCAGCATTAGAACATACATCCGCGATCTAATGCAGAAGAAGTGGGACACCCAAGTAGGTATTAAGTATTAATAAATTACATGCAATTAAACCAACCATCGGTTGCACCTACTTGGGTTGCCAGTCCAGATTTCAAGAGGTCATTCTGCGACGATGTCGCATTGACCATACAAGGTATACCCATGAATATTTGCTTAAAGGCGAAGATCCTCCGTTTTGTATCCCTTGTGATGAAAGAATCACAGTCAAGCATGTCTTGCTTGACTGCATCGAATATTCCATCACAAGGGATATCTATTTCAAAGTAAACCACTATGAAGGATCTTTTTAATAATGTAAGTGCTCATTTAATTATTGCATTTTTAAAAGAATTAGATTTGTTAAGTGATTTGTAAATATATATATATTTTATTATTGGTAGTTTGAATTAGTAACTGAGATTGTTAGTGGCTGTACTCTCAAAGGGGGGTTGAAGTAGCGTAAAATTATTGTCCTCCTGCGAGGGTACGTAAGTCCCAAAACATTTCAAGTCAGTTTAAGTGTACAAGGTTTTTAATCGTAGTATTTTTGTGTTTTTAATGTATGCCTAAATCTCAGTATAAACGCCAATGGCTGAAGGGATGGTGTAATTCCAGCTAGGGTCCATGCAGGTAGCAAAGTAATGTAAGTCCCCATGGGCCTTAGTATGGTGATTTACCATTAGTTGTTGGCGATCTATAGCCCATTTTTATATTGTATTGTCTTCTTTAATTGGAATATTTTAGCTTTGTTCGCTAGTTTTATATTGATATCTGTGATATTCTAGTTGTTTTACTGCTCTTCGTCGGCAGGTTTTTTTATAATATACATCTATTTCATTCTAATATCGAATGTTCTCGTCACGATATGGCTGAAATATTGCCGATGTGACGTTAAATATTAACTCACTCACTCACTCTGGGAACACGACGGCCGATATTGCTGCCAAGGCAGCACTCAACAAATCTGTGACACCACTTCTTATCCCATACTCTGATTATAAAGCCAGCATTAGAACATACATCCGCGATCTAATGCAGAAGAAGTGGGACACCCAAGTAGGTATTAAGTATTAATAAATTACATGCAATTAAACCAACCATCGGTTGCACCTACTTGGGTTGCCAGTCAGATTTCAAGAGGTCATTCTGCGACGATGTCGCATTGACCATACGCGCTATACTCATAAATACTTGCTAAAAGGTGAAGATCCTCCGTTTTGTATCCCTTGTGATGAGAGAGTTACGGTCAAGCATATCCTGCTTGACTGTGTTGAATTCTCCATCATAAGGGATAAATATTTCAGTGTGAAAACACTTAAGGATCTTTTTACTTCTGTTACTTCTCATTTAATTCTTGGTTTTTTAAAAGGAATTGACTTCATTGATGAATTCTGATTAACATGTTCTGTAGATAGATGTATTTTAATGATTGGTAGTTTAGATTAGTAACTTAGATTGTTAGTGGCTGTACCCTTAAAGGGGGTTGAAGTAGTGTAAAATTATTGTCCTCCTGGGGGGGTACGTAAGTCCCAAAACTTTCAAAGTAGAATTTTCACATACCAAGTTTTTAAACGTAGTATTTTTGTTCATTTAGATTTCGGCTAAATTATCCTACAATCACCAGCGGCTGAAGGGATAGTGTAAATCCATCTAGGGTCCATGCAGGTAGCAAAGGTACTGTAAGTCCCGATGGACCCTAGTATGGTGACCTACTTTCAGTTGTTGGTGATCTATAGCCTATTTTTATATTGTGTTGTCCCCTATGGTTAAAATGTTTTAGACTCTATTACTAGTTTTACATGTATATCTGTGATATTCTAGTTGTTTTACTGCCCTTCGTCGGCAGATTTTTATAATTTACATATATTTCATTCCAATATCATATGTTCTCGTCACGATATGACTGAAATATTGCCGATGTGACGTTAAATATTAACTCACTCACTCACTCACTCACACGTCACATGACGACCACACCACACCCTACACACACGTCATATGACCACAACACAACCTACACACACGTCACATGGCTATCACATCACACACTACACACACCACATGAGAAGCACATCACAACCTTCACACATGTCACACGGCGACCACACTACACCCTGCACACACGTCACATGACAACCACATCACAACCTACACACACGTCAGATGACGACAAGATCACAACCTACACACCAGTCACATGACATCCACCCCACACCCTACACACACGTCACATGACGACCACACCACACCCTACACACCTGTCACATGACAACCACATCACAACCTACACACACGTCACATGCTGACCACACCACACCCTTCACACACGTCACACGACATCCACACCACACCCTTCACACACGTCACATGACGACCACAACACAACCTACACACACGTCACATGACGACCACACCACACCCTACATTCACGTCAAACCACGATCACACTACACCCTACACGCCCATCACATGGCAACCACAACACACTAACACGTCACACGGTGATCACATCAAACCCTACACACACGTCAGATGACGACAAGATCACAACCTACACACCAGTCACATGACATCCACCCCACAACCTACACACACGTCACATGACGACCACACCACACCCTACACACACGTAACATGACAACCACATCACAACCTACACACACGTCACATGACGACCACACCACACCCTACACACTCGTGACATGACGACCACACCACACCCTACAAATATGTCATATGTAAACCACATCACAACCTACACACAATGGACATGGCGACCACACAACACCCTACACACACGTCATAAGAGAATCACATCACAACCTACACAGACGTCACATGGCGACCACACCACACCCTGCACACACGTCACATGACAACCACATCACACCCTACACACACGTCACATGACAAACACATAACAACCTACACACACGTCACATACACTCATAACAAAAGCAGGTGTGACACACGACAATGTCACATACACACATCACCAACTACGGTCATGGTGAATGACAACCACACCACTAACTCCACTCACCTCACATATACCCACAACAAAAGCAGTTTAATAATTTAAGCTTTCAACAATCACGCAGATGATCCTGGTTTAGTGAGCAGATAGAGTGCAATTGTGCTTCACCATCTGCTTCAAAATCAGCGTCAACACGTGTTGTTGGCTCGATGAATAATGATAATGTTTGGATATATGTTTGACACGGACATACTATCGATTGAAACTGAAACGACAGCTTTTAACTGTATGCTGCCGCACCATTGGCAGCAGAGGTGAGATGAAATTGGGTTTAACGTCGTGCTTGAGAATATTTCGCTCATATGACGACGTGCATGCATGTGTATGTTTATGTGCTGCTGCTTGTACTAGCCCAGACTGAAGCTGGTTTTATAGTGCTAGCCCACTAAGATACCATGCCGCAGTGAAGCATGAATACCCCGCTCAGACACATTATACTGACTCCGAGCCGACCAGTCCTTGTTGTACCCATTAATGCCGAGTGCCAGGCAGGGACTAACAAGTACCATATTTTAACGTCTTTTGGTATGACGAGGTCGGGGATCGAACCCGCGAGCTACCGCTCTCCGAGCGGACATTCTAACCACATTGGCACCGGAACAAATGTGTTGGTTGAAACATCCAAACAAACCTGTTAATGTTCCCATTACGTATGTATGCTACGTTCCGCACACACGCAAGCCACGATATATTGTTGAACTTTGAGCACTGAATATACACCCATCAATAAAATGCAATGATCACATATCGCTGTGTCCAATACACAGTGCGACACACGGTACATGATGACCACACCATCCACTTAACGACACATAACGACCACACCACACCACACCCACACACGTCACATGATTACCACATCACACCCTACATATATCACATGACAACCACATTACACCCTACACACGCTACCTGATGACCACACCTTCCACTTCACATAACGACCACACAACACCGTACACACACATCACATAACGAAAACACCACAACATAACCGGCATCCATGAAGGGCCACCTCCTCGTGGTGGGTGCTGGGTAACGCTAAGCGCCCTTCGACCCCCCGTTGTGGACCCGGGGGGATATTTGGTCCACCAACCCCTTTGCCGTGGGTTGCGCCCCTGTGTCGGTGGAGGAAGGGATTCTGGTGGTTGAGGGCACTGGTTCCAGGAACAGTGTTCCTTTGCCCAACACACCACTTTGGCCCTGACTTCACCTAGACGGGTGGTTGAATGGGCCCGGTTCAACCAATCGGCTGGTCATGCCAAGCCCTGTGTATGTATAGTGTGCTGCACAAATTTCGGAAACTATTTAAAATGTATCATATGTTTTGGCTGCATGGTTATATGTATTTAAATTCCAAATGAGTCACTTCTATTTTGTAATTTGCCTAGAGTCTTATGCGCAGAAGGCGGTGGCTCATGGGCCAATCCGGTGGAAAAATTATTATTTTAGTTTTTCTGCTTGAGTATATCATCCGAGTATCCTTGGTGTTGCAAGTTGGAGGCCCACTTGTTTTAGCATTGTCCTTTGTGATACTCCGTGGTGGGTGGGGAGCTCGGATGATGAAATTTCAAAACTAAAACATTGCTTATGAAACCCCAACAAAGAAAACCAAACGTCCTCTTGACACTGATCCTATTGACGATGACCTCAGACCGTCCAAAGCTATTGACTTTTGGCCACGTTTCGTAGTGATTGAAACTGTTGACAAGACACCGTTAAAGTTGAACCCTTTCGCAGTATCTAAGGGTATTCAGGGTATAGCCGGAGATGTTAAGAACATTTAAAAGTTACGCTCAGGTGCGCTGCTGGTTGAATGTGTTAAACGACATCAATCAGCCAACCTGATGAGCACCGAATCGTTCGTCAGCGTTCCCGTTACTGTCTCTGCTCACAAAACATTAAATACAAGCAAAGGTATCGTCAGAGACCGCGATCGGCTGTTTGCTGACATGTCAGAACTTGATATCGTGACTGAAATGAAAGACCAAGGTGTGCTGTACGTCAAACGCTTTTCAACCCGTAAAAACAATGAAACTATTCCAACCAACACTTATCTATTTTCCTTTTCTTCTCCGACAGCTCCCAAATCACTGAAGGCAGGTTACTGCAACATCCAGGTTGACTTGTATATTCCGAGTCCGCTCAGATGTTTTAAGTGCCAGAAGTTTGGCCATGGTGTAAAGTCTTGTACATTGTCCGTTGTGTGTGCTCACTGTGGTGAGAAGACACACACAACTGAAGATTGTACAAGAACCTTTAAAAAAATGCACCAACTGTTCAGGAGAACATTCATCTTTCTCAAAAGAGTGTCCGATTTGGAAAGAACAAATGCAGATCAACAAGATCAAATTTATCCAAAACATCAGTTTTTCTGACGCCAAAAAACTTGTGAAGAGATCTGAACTTAAAGAAAGTTATGCTTCAATAACCAAAACACCAACTGAATCAAGCCCTACAGTATCTACATCATCCACAAGCTGTCAAACAAACTTGACTTGGGTCAAAAGTGACAGTCCACAGTGTTTATATCCTGCTATATCATCTCAAACCACGGAATCACTTCCTAGTACATCTGAAAGGCAGGCAGAGTCATCTTCAGATCACAAGTCACTCACTCAGTCACGTTCACAATCTCAATCGTCATCTGATACTCAGCAAACTGCTAAAAGCAAACATAAACAGAAGCTTGATGCTTTCAAAAAACAAAGTGGCAGAGCCCCAAAAGGGTCGGAAAATAGAATTCAGTTATATAACAAATACGGATCACTTGAGGACATGGACGTGTCCGAAAACGTCCGTTCTAGGGCACATAGCTTGTCGCCCTCGAAAACAGTGCGGGGTAGATCCCCAATTAATCCGCCTAAAAGATAGGTCTATCTACCAATATTGTGCAGTGGAACTGTAGGGGACTCCGGACAAATTTTAATGAGATACAGGTAATTGTCCAAGATTTAACACCATCAGCGTTCCGTCTGCAAGAGACATATCTGAAACAGACAGATCATTTTAACTTACGCCAGTTTGAAGACTATAATTATTTTTCCCCCTCCACGTGATAGAGCTACTGGAGGTTCTACTATCCTTACACGACAGAATGTTATTCACAGCCCTGTTACTCTTAACACTAATCTCCAAGCTGTTGCAGTGCGACTTACTCTGGGTGTAGCATTTACGTTGTGCTCTCTGTATATTCCACCTTCATCGACACTTCAGCTGACTGATCTTCAATCACTCTATGATCAACTCCTGAGACCATGTGTTATCATGGGTGACCTAAACGGTCACAACCCACTCTGGGGCAGTTCTACCATTAATACTAAAGGTAAAATAATTGAAGACTTCATTTCCAATAATGACCTGTGCATATTTAATGATGATTCAAGCACCTATCTGCATCCTGCAACTGGCACTTATTCTTCTTTGGATTTATCTCTTGCAGATTCTAACCTCCTGAATAAATTCGATTGGTCTGTTCATAATGACCTTTGTGGAAGTGACCACTTCCCAACTATCCTTTAAGAAATAACTCCATCTGATTCTCCATCGTACACAAGATGGAACTTTTCGAAGGCTAACTGGTCTTTATATGAAACTTTATGTACATCGAAACTGCGACCTGAATATTTCAGTGATATAACTGATCCCATTCAAACTTTTGCTGACATTTTAAAGCAAATAGCTGATGAGTGTATACCCAAGTCCTCTACGACTCCACATGTACGAAAACCATGGTTTAATACAGATTGTAGACAAGCCAGAAAAGCGAACTAAAGGGCAGAGCGTTATTTCCGCCATCATCCAACTGTCCATAACTTAAATAAATTTAAAATACTTAATGCAAAGGCGCGTCGTACCTTCAAACAAAACAAACGACAATCTTGGAAAAATTATGTCTCCAAAATTAATTCACGCACGCCAATGTCTAAGGTTTGGAACATGGTTCAGCGAATAAAAGGCAAAGGTTCAAAATCAGCTGTGCACCATCTTAAAGATGGTGATAACTTGCTAACTGATAAATCTGACATTGCAAATAAAATTGGCGAAACCCTTGCCAAACATTCATCATCGGCAAATTATGTCCCTGAGTTTCAGAGATATCAGAAACAACAGGAAAAGACAAAGCTTCATTTCGAATCACATAACGGTGAAGATTATAATGAAGTGTTTTCATTACATGAGCTACATACTGCTCTTGAGCAAGCTCATGACACTGCAGCGGGTGATGACAATATACATTACCAGCTGCTGAAACACTTACCTGAACCATGTCTGATGACACTTTTAGATATATTTGACAAAATATGGACGTCTGGAGAATTTCCTCCTTCCTGGAGTAATGCCATTGTAGTCCCAATACCAAAACCTGGCAAGGATCATACAGATCCGTCTAATTACAGACCGATCTCTCTAACTAGCTGTGTTTGTAAAACCATGGAACGTATGGTGAATAATAGATTAACTTGGTATCTTGAAACCAATAGCCTTATAACCAATATTCAATGTGGTTTCAGGAAAAATCGTAGTACCATTGATCATTTGGTACGCTTAGAATCCATTGTAAAGAATGCTATAGTAAGTAAACAACATGCTGTATCAATTTTCTTTGATCTTGAGAAAGCTTATTATACGACCTGGAAGCATGGCATTTTGAGGGATTTACATGACTTTGGTTTGAGAGGCTGTTTGCCTCTTTTTATATCAAAGTTTTGAAAGACAGACAATTTCAAGTCCGAGTGGGTTCAACCCTGTCTGATCATTACAATCAGGATCAGGGTGTCCCTCAAGGCAGTGTTTTGTCTGTTACTTTATTTAGTATCAAGATTAACAGTTTATCCAAGGTTTTAAACGATTCCATTGATGGATCACTTTTGTGGATGATTTTAACATTTCTTGTCGTGGTAAAATATGCATACTATTGAACGGCAATTGCAGTTGTGTTTAAATAAAATAAATAAATGGTGTCTTGAAAACGGTTTTAAATTTTCCAAATCCAAAACTAATTGTCTACTCTTTTTGTAGAAAATATAAACCGCATAAAGATCCTGAACTATCTTTAAATGGCACTCCCATCAAAGTTGTTAAGGAGGCCAAATTCTTGGGTCTAATTTTCGACTCCCATTTAACTTTTTTTTGCCACATATTAAATCACTTAAAGCCAAATGCCTGAAGGCACTCGATTTGTTGAAAGTTGTTTCCAACTCAAAGTGGGGAGGGGATCATGCTACCGTCCTCCACCTGTATCGATCATTGGTCCGCTCGAAACTTGATTATGGCTCCATCGTATATGGCGGAGCCTGCAAAAGCAACCTAAAACTACTTCATTCTGTCCACCACCAAGGCTTGGGTCCTTTAAAACCTCTCCTATTGATAGTCTATATGTTGAAGCAGATGAGCCTTCTCTTACACAACGCTTATAAAATTAACTTTACAGAATATTACAAAACTTTATTCCAATGAGTCAAACCCTGCATATAACTGTGTCTTTAATCCACTATGTGAAGATCTGTATAACAAAAAGCCTTCTCTTGTTCCGCCTCTTGGTATAAGATTGAAACCTTTCCTTTCTGCTGCTGGCATTGAGCTAGAACATACAGCTCCTTCCCGTTTTCTTTCTTCTCCGCCATGGCAATTGGTTAGGCCTGAAGTTGACCTAACATTAACTACATTTAAAAAATCAGAAACAAATGAATTACAGCATAAACAAGAATTTAGTCAATTAAGAAATAAATATAAAACATATAAATCCTTAGTTACAGATGGGTCCAAGGATGGTGGCGCAGTGGCATGTGCCACTGTCATTGGATCCAAAACAATATCTTCTCGACTACCAAATAACAGCTCTATTTTCACAGCAGAAGCAAACGCCATCTTAACAGCTCTTAAATATATTAATAAACATCGTAAATATAAACAATATATCATCTTTTCAGATTCTCTTTCGTGTCTTCAGGCTATTAAAAATCTTTCTTGCAAACATCCACTTTTATTAGAAAATATTGAATTGTACAATGAACTTGCTACTGGCCAATGCGACATCGTCTTTTGTTGGTTACCCAGCCACGTTAGCATTTCTGGGAATACAATGGCCGATCTTGCTGCTAAGGCAGCACTCAACAAATCTGTGACACCACTTCTTATTCCATACTCTGATTACAAAGCCAGCATTAGAACATACATCCGCGATCTAATGCAGAAGAAGTGGGACACCCAAGTAGGTATTAATAAATTACATGGAATAAAACCCTACATTGGTTACACCTACTTGGGTTGTCAGTCCAGATTTGAAGAGGTCATTATGCGGCGATGTCGCATTGGCCATACTAGATATACCCATGAATATTTGCTTAAAGGGCGAAGATCCTCCGTTTTGCATCCCTTGTGATGAAAGAATCACAGTCAAGCATGTCTTGCTTGACTGCATTGAATATTCCATCACAAGGGATATCTATTCAAATCCAAAACTCTGAAGGATCTTTTTAATAATGTCAGTTCTCATTTAATTATTGACTTTTTAAAAAAAAATAGATTTGTTGAGTGATTTGTAAATAGATATATATTTTATTATTGGTAGTTTAGATTAGCAGCTGAGATTGTTAGTGGCTGTATCCTCAAAGGGGTTGAAGTATTGTAAAATTATTGTCCTCCTGAGAGGGTACGTAAGTCCCAAAACATTTAGTCAATCTAAGTGTACCTGCTTTTAATCGTAGAATAAGTGTGTTTTTAATTTATGGCTCGATTTCTCTTCTGTCGCCAATGGCTGAAGGGATGGTGTAAAATCCAACTAGGGTCCATGCAGGTAGCAAAAGTAATGTAAGTCCCCATGGTTCCTAGTATGGTGATCTCCCTTCAGTTGTTGGCGATCTATAACCTGTTTTTATATTGTATTGTCTTCGTAAATAAACTAGTTTTACATGTTCATGCTAGTTTTAGACTCCATCTGTGATGCTCTAGTTATTTTACAGTCCTTCGCTGACTGATTCTTTAGCAACTTTAATTTATTATTTATATAAATCATTTCTCGTCACGATATGGCTGCAATATTGCCGAGGTGACGTTAAATACTAACTCACTCACTCACTCACCACAACATAACCAACACGCTCCAAGATGAACAGGCACCCATGAAGGCCACCTCCTCGTGGTGGGTGCTGGAGTCACGCTAAGCGCCTTTCAACCCCCGTTGTGGACCCGGGGGCATATTTTACAGTCCACCAACCCGTTTGCCGTGGGTTGCGCCCTGTGTCGGTGGAGGACGGGAGGCTGGTGGTTGAGGGCATTGGTCCCAGGATTAGCGGTCCTTTGCCCAACACACCACTTCGCCCCTTACTTCACCTAGACGGGTGGTAGAATGGGCCCAGTTCTACCAATCGGCTGGTCACGCCGAGCCCTGTGCAGTATTTTTCATTTGCACATATCTGAATTTTTTCAAATTATTACTTTAGGGTTTTGGCTCAAATACATTGAACTTTGTTACTTTTTGACTGTTAAATAACCAAGTCTATATTTGCCTAGAGTCAACATTGCCCAGAAGGCGGTGGCTCATGGGCCAATCCGGTAGGAGATATCTTTTTAAGATATATACCTGCTTGAGTATGCCCTCCTAGTATCCCTGGTGTCGTCTGTTGGAGACCCACAGACATAAGACATCGTCCTTGTTGACACTCCATGGTGGGTGGGGAGCTAGGAGGGTGAATCATATATATTATTATCATGGCACCCCCACACAAAAAACGTTCCCACGAGTCAGATGATTCGTTCTCGTCGGATGATGAGGCTCCCGTAGCTCTCATAAATACTGAAAATTGGCCACGTTTCGTTGTCATGACAGCACCTGGTGGTGGTCCTCTGAAGCTAAACCCTTTTGCAGTAGCAAAGGGCATAGAAAGGTTTGGCCGGGGATGTAAAGAAATTAAAAACTGCGATCTGGTTCTTTACTCATTGAGTGTAGGAAGCAGATCAATCCTAAATCCTGCTCTCAGCCACATCTCTAGCAAATATTCCTGTTGAGGTGTCCCTCACAGATCATTAAACAGTAGTAAAGGCATCGTCCGTGACACTGGACGTTGCCTTTCTGATATGACTGAGACCGACATCGTGAAGGAATTGTGCTCCCAAGGAGTTACCACTGTAAAACGTTTCACTGTCAGAAAGAATAATGAAATCTCTCAAACTAATACATATCTGTTTACGTTTTGCCTCCCCACACATCCAAAATCACTAAAAGCTGGGTACTGCAACTTGAGGGTGGATACTTTTATCCCTAATCCCTTGAGATGCTATACTTGCCAAAAATATGGCCACGGTTCTAAATCGTGCCATAATCAAGCTGTTTGCCATCGGTGTGCTGGGTCATGTGAAAATTCTAACCTTTGTGACAAACCTCCCGTGTGTGTCAATTGTTCTGGTTCCCATCCCTCCTCCTCGAAGGAATGCCCTACCTGGAAGCTTCAGTCTAGGATATCGCGTTTGAAGCATGAACGTAACATTACTTTTGTGGAAGCAGAAACAGATTGTTTTGGCACAAGAACAATCAGGCCCGAGCTACTCTGCTACTGTTTCTGCATCTCTACCTGTCAACAAAGCTAAACACGTTTCATGTCATTCAGTAGGTTGCCAGACCGATTACACGTGGGCAAATACCTCTGCGCCTACCTTGATATCTGTTGACATCCAGCCGAGGCCTCCCCAAAAGACAACCAGTGCACAAACTACATCTCAATCAAAAACAGTTATTCAATCAAAGGTATCATCTGAGAAAGATACATCTAAATCTCAGAAAGCACCATCTCAATCTGAAACAAATGTAAAACAACCAGCGAATAACAAAACAAAAACGAGCAGTGAAACGTACAAAAAAACATCAGAGTAATAGAACCCCGAAAGGGGCGACCAACCAGATCAGATTTTTAACAAGTTTGGATCTCTTGAAGACATGGATGTGTCCGACCACAGCCATGGTAGGACACATAGCTTGTCGCCTTCAAAGAAGGTGAGGGGTAGATCTCCAGTCTATCCTCCCGGAACAAATGATGTCTTCACCTATAATTCAATGGAATTGTAGGGGACTCAAGACTAATTTAAACGATTTACAACTAATAGTCCAAGATTTTAATCCGTCAGTATTTTGCATTCAAGAAACGTATCTGAAACAAACAGATAACTTTGATCTACGTCAGTTTAACGCGTATCATTATTTTTCTCCTCCTGGTGATAGAGCTTCTGGTGGAGCATCAATCCTGGTGAAGAACAATGTTATCCATAGCCCTGTTCTACTTAAAACAAATCTTCAAGTCGTTGCAGTTCGACTTACCTTACAGGTTGCTTTTACTTTGTGTTCTTTGTACATCCCGCCTTCATCAACTGTTCACCTTACTGATCTGCAATCTCTCTATGATCAACTACCTAAGACCCTGTTTAATCATGGGCGATTTAAATGGCCACAACCCACTCTGGGGCAGAACTAATACAAACGCCAAGGGTAAAATACTGGAGGATTTCATTTCAAATAATGACTTATGCATTTTATAATGACGGTGACAATACTTATTTACATCCTGGCACAGGAACATATTCAGCTCTCGATTTATCTATTACTGACTCCAACCTCCTGAGTAAATTCGACTGGTCAGTCCACGACGACCTCTGTGGAAGTGACCATTTCCCAACAATACTGACACCTGTGAATCCATCTGATGTTCCTCCATCGTCAAGATGGAATTTTAAAAGGCTAACTGGCCTTTATATGAAGCTCTCTGTGCTGACAATCTGAAACCTGAACTTTTCAATGATATTCCTGATGCCATTCAAACTTTTTCAGATGAAATAAATAACATAGCTGACGTGTGTATCCCAAAGTCCTCTGCAATTCCTCACGTACGAAAACCATGGTTTACCAATGACTGCAAACAGGCTAGGAAGGCGAACTAAGAAAGCCGAGCACTATTTCCGTTGCCATCCTATGGTCCATAATTTGGACAAATTTAAAATTTTAAACGCAAAGGCGCGACGTACTTTCAAACAAAACAAACGTCAATCTTGGCGAAACTATATCTCAAAAATTAATTCACGGACACCTATATCAAAGGTTTGGAATATGATCAGAAAATCAAGGGTAAGGGCTCTAAATCTAGCATCCACCATCTAAAGATGGTGAACTTGCATAACTGACTAGTAAATCTGATATTGCAAAATAAACTTGGTGAGACGTTGGCCAAACATTCTTCATCAACAAATTATGTACCTGAATTCCAAAATATCAAAAACAACAAGAAAGACAAAGCTATTAATTTCAATTCAGATAACGGGGAAGACTATAATGAAGTGTTTTCGATTACATGAGCTTCATACTGCTCTTGATCAAGCTCACGATACTGCTTCTGGAGCTGATAACATACATTATCAACTCCTGAAGCACTTACCATGAACCATGTTTGGAAACACTGTTACATATATTTGACAACATTTGGACAACTGGAATTTTCCCTTCGTCGTGGCGTGATGCTATTGTTGTCCCAATCCAAAACCTGGCACGGATCATACTGATCCCTCTAATTATAGACCAATTTCACTAACTAGCTGCGTTTGCAAAACCATGGAACGTATGATCAACAATAGACTTGTTTGGTATCTTGAAACCAATAACCTTATAACTAATATACAATGTGGTTTCCGTAAAAATCGTAGTACCATCGATCATTTAGGTACGTTTAGAATCTTTTGTAAAAAATGCCATAATTAATAAACAACATGCAGTGTCGATCTTTTTTGATTTTGAAAAAGCATACGATACGACCTGGAAGCATGGCATTTTAAAAGATTTACATGACTTTGGGATTGAGAGGCCGTTTGCCTCTTTTTATATCAACTTTTTGAATTGACAGACAATTTCAAGTCCGAGTGGGTTCAACCCTGTCTGATCATTACAATCAGGATCAGGGTGTCCCTCAAGGCAGTGTTTTGTCTGTCACTTTATTTAGTATCAAGATTAACAGTTTATCCAAGGTTTTAAACGATTCCATTGATGGATCACTTTTTGTGAATGATTTTAACATTTCTTGTCGTGGTAAAAATATGCATACTATTGAACGGCAATTGCAGTTGTGTTTAAATAAAATAAATAAATGGTGTCTTGAAAACGGTTTTAAATTTTCCAAATCCAAAACTAATTGTCTACACTTTTGTAGAAAATATAAACCGCATAAAAAGATCCTGAACTATCTTTAAATGGCACTCCATCAAAGTTGTTAAGGAGGCCAAATTCTTAGGTCTAATTTTCGACTCCCATTTAACCTTTTGCCACATATTAAATCACTTAAAGCCAAATGCCTGAAGGCACTCGATTTGTTGAAAGTTGTTTCCAACTCAAAGTGGGGAGGGATCATGCTACCGTCCTCCACCTGTATCGATCATTGGTCCGCTCGAAACTTGATTATGGCTCCATCGTATATGGCGGAGCCTGCAAAAGCAACCTAAAACTACTTCATTCTGTTCACCACCAAGGTCTAAGACTCTGTCTTGGTCCTTTAAAACCTCTCCTATTGATAGTCTATATGTTGAAGCAGATGAGCCTTCTCTTACACAACGCCGTATAAAATTAACTTTACAGAATATTACAAAACTTTATTCCAATGAGTCAAACCCTGCATATAACTGTGTCTTTAATCCTCTATATGAAGATCTGTATAACAAAAAGCCTTCTCTTGTTCCGCCTCTTGGTATAAGATTGAAACCTTTCCTTTCTGCTGCTGGCATTGAGCTAGAACATACAGCTCCTTCCCGTTTTCTTTCTTCTCCGCCATGGCAATTGGTTAGGCCTGAAGTTGACCTAACATTAACCACATTTAAAAATCAGAAACAAATGAATTACAGCATAAACAAAATTTAGTCAATTAAGAAATAAATATAAAACATATAAATCCTTAGTTACAGATGGGTCCAAGGATGGTGGCGCAGTGGCATGTGCCACTGTCATTGGATCCAAAACAATATCTTCTCGACTACCAAATAACAGCTCTATTTTCACAGCAGAAGCAAACGCCATCTTAACAGCTCTTAAATATATTAATAAACATCGTAAATATAAACAATATATCATCTTTTTCAGATTCTCTTTCGTGTCTTCAGGCTATTAAAAATCTTTCTTGCAAACATCCACTTTTATTAGAAATTATTGAATTGTACAATGAACTTGCTACTGGCCAATGCGACATCGTCTTTTGTTGGTTACCCAGCCACGTTAGCATTTCTGGGAATACAATGGCCGATCTTGCTGCTAAGGCAGCACTCAACAAATCTGTGACACCACTTCTTATTCCATTCTCTGATTACAAAGCCAGCATTAGAACATACATCCGCGATCTAATGCAGAAGAAGTGGGACACCCAAGTAGGTATTAATAAATTACATGGAATAAAACCCTACATTGGTTACACCTACTTGGGTTGTCAGTCCAGATTTGAAGAGGTCATTATGCGGCGATGTCGCATTGGCCATACTAGATATACCCATGAATATTTGCTTAAAGGCGAAGATCCTCCGTTTTGCATCCCTTGTGATGAAAGAATCACAGTCAAGCATGTCTTGCTTGACTGCATTGAATATTCCATCACAAGGGATATCTATTTCAAATCCAAAACTCTGAAGGATCTTTTTTAATAATGTCAGTTCTCATTTAATTATTGCATTTTAAAAAAAAATAGATTTGTTGAGTGATTTGTAAATAGATATATATTTTTATTATTGGTAGTTTAGATTAGCAGCTGAGATTGTTAGTGGCTGTATCCTCAAAGGGGTTGAAGTATTGTAAAATTATTGTCCTCCTGAGGAGGGTACGTAAGTCCCAAAACATTTAGTCAATCTAAGTGTACCTGCTTTTTAATCGTAGAATAAGTGTGTTTTTTAATTTATGGCTCGATTTCTCTTCTGTCGCCAATGGCTGAAGGGATGGTGTAAATCCAACTAGGGTCCATGCAGGTAGCAAAAGTAATGTAAGTCCCCATGGTTCCTAGTATGGTGATCTCCTTCAGTTGTTGGCGATCTATAGCCTGTTTTATATTGTATTGTCTTCGTAAATAAAATAGTTTTACATGTTCATGCTAGTTTTAGACTCCATCTGTGATGCTCTAGTTATTTTACAGTCCTTCGCTGACTGATTCTTTAGCAACTTTAATTTATTATTTATATAAATCATTTCTCGTCACGATATGGCTGCAATATTGCCGAGGTGACGTTAAATACTAACTCACTCACTCACTCACTCACCACAACATAACCAACACGCTCCAAGATGAACACACCACACCCTACACACACGTCACATGATGCCCACACCACGCCCTACACCCACGTCACATAGACTTATAACAAAAGCACTTGTGACACGACGACAACCACACTGCTGTTCTCATGTCACATACCCACATCACTAACTACGCTCATGACACATGACACATGACACTTGACATATGACAGCGACACCAATAACTCCACTCATCTCACATAAGCTCACAACGAAAGCATTTTAATAGTCTAAACTTTCAAAATCACGTAGATGATCCTGGTTTTCTGAGCAGATAATGGAGTGCAATTGTCAGCATGTGTTGCTGGATCGATATAAAATGATAATGTTTAGATGTTTATTTGACACGGACACAGTATCGAGTGAAACTGAAACAACAGCTTTTAACTATATGCTGTCGCACCATTGACATGGGAACGAGTGTGTTGGGTGAAACACTAAAAAAACTGTTAATGTACACATTGCGTATGTATGCTACGATACGCACCCAAGTTAACAACAATATTTTGTTAAACTCTGAGCACTGAATATACATACACCCATGACTAAAATGCAGTGAACACGTAATGTTGTCTCCAATATACAGTGCCATTTGTAAGGTGGTGAAAGGTACTATGTTATATTGTTTCAGTAAAATTACAGATTATGTAGTGAAATGTTTACATTACCAAGAAAGTGTTATCCCAAATATAACAAATGTTGAATATTATATGCTGCGAACCCTTTTGGCTTTTGTGTGTGTGTATATATCTCTCCCTCTCTCTCTGTTTCTTTTGTTTTAGGGAGTTTAGGGGATGCGAACCCTTTTGGTTTGGTTTTTGTTGCATATCTCTCTCTCTCATGTGGCGTGTTTGCAGGGTGATGTGACGTGTGTGTAGTAGTGTAGGGTGACGTCACCATGTGACGTGTGTGTAGGTTGTGTAGTGGTTGTCATTTGACGTGTGGGTAGGGTGTGGTGTGGTCGTCAACGTGACGTGTGTGTAGGGTGTGGAGTAGTCATGTGCCGTGTGTAGGGTGTTGTGTGGTCGTCATGTGACGTGTGTGTAGGGTGTGGTGTGGTCGTCATGTGACGTGTGTGTAGGGTGTTGTGTGGTCGTCATGTGACGGGTGTGTAGGGTGTGGTGTGATTGTTGTGTGACGGGAATGAACGGTGAGGTGTGATCGTCATGTGACGTGTGTGTAAGGTGTGGTGTGGTGTGGTGTGGTTGTTATGTGACGAGGGTGTAGGGTGTGGTGTGATTGTTGTGAGACGGGAATGAACGGTGTGGTGTGGTCGTCATGTGACGTGTGTGTAGTGTGTGTTGTGATCGTCATATGACGGGTGTGTAGGTGTGATGTGATCGTAGTGTGCCGTGTGTGTAGCGTGTGTTGTGGTCGTGATATGACGGGTGTGTAGGGTGTGGTGTGGTCGTGATGTGATGTGTGTGTGTGTAAGGTATGTGTTGTCGTCATGTGACGGGTGTGTCGGGTGTGGTGTGGTCGTCATGTGACGGGTGTGTAGGATATGGTGTGGTCGTCATGTGATTGTTGTGTAGGGTGTAGTATGGTATGGTCGTCATGTGACGTGTGTGTAGGGTGTGGTGTGGTTGTCATGTGACGTGTGTGTAGGGTGTGTGTGTGTGTCGTTTGGTGATTGGTGTGTAGGGTGTGGTGTGGTCGTCATGTGATATGTGGGTAGGGTGTGGTGTGTTGTCATGTGACGTGTGTGGAGGGCGGGGTGTGATCGCATTGTGAAGTGTGTGTAGGTTGTGCTGTGGTTGACATGTGATGTGCGTGTAGGGTGTGGTGTGATCGTCGTGTGACGGGTGTGTATGGTGTGGTGTGGTCGGCATGTGATTGGTGTGTAGGGTGACGTGTGGTCGTCATGTGACGGGTGTAGGGTGTGGTGTGGTCGTCATGTGACGTGTAGGGTGTGGTTCCTTTTGATCTTGCAATACCAGTTACAAAGGAACAAAATGTCCACGCTACTAAAATTATCAGTTGTTTTGAGTAAGTAAGTGAGTGAGATGAATTTTTACGTCAAATCGGCAGTATTCCAGTCAGTTATGTAGATATCCATCCGCCAATCCACCCATGCATCCAGACATCTGGATATCCCGACAGATTGACCTTAGTCCTTATTTCCTATTAATGGACACTTTGAGGTTCCGTGGCATTCCAAAGATCATTCACGCACTGAAGAACGTTCACACATGTACGGGACAAACTGCATGTTAGGCGAATATTACATGTCAATTCACTTATTGATGTGCTTTTGTTTTATAATTTCAGTTTAATTAAGACAGTAGGTATATTCTGCTAAAATAATTATAATTGTATCATCCATTGTCAGTTGAGTGAACACGTTTTCTTTTAAAAACAACATCATACAGCAGTAACACTACTGAACCTAATATGTACTCATGATCTAAACAAAATTGTACAATCGACTCTGGTTTTAGCACCTTATCAAGCCGAGTTCTCTGGCCTCTTCAGCTATTTACATGTGCTCTGATTTAATACATTGTGTTAGCCTCGTGCAAGATTCTGCAACAGCTGCATTTGTCCCGGATCTGCCCACTCCTAAAACAAGACATAAAAGCCGAGTTGTCAGCCCCCCTGCACACACGGCGTTGTGTGCTGCTGAGTTGAAGTCACCTGTCATGCACGTCGAGGTCCTGTCTGCCCTGCTTTGCCTTGTATTACAGCGTATGCAGGTAACTATTTTCTTTATTTATTTATGAATTTCAGTAACCATGTCATGTCAATTGCTTCCCGGAGTGGCCTGTGTATACCATTTCTGCCAACCAATCCACAGGGTATAGTTGATGCTTCTTCAGACCCTCCTGACGGAAACATATATTTCATGACATTTGAATATCTGGAAATGTTCCTCTTTCATGGCATAATGCCATTTAAATATCATCCCTGTACCAAAGCCTGGACGGGATCAGACCAGATGGTCAATGGTACTTCGGAAACCACACTGGAGGTCACACTAAGGAAGTTAATGGTCTCCAAGTACTAGATTAATCGATTGTTGAAAATTCGCTCGATTGTTTTACAAACACAGCTAGTTAGTGATATAGGACGGTAGTTTGAGGGATCGGTATGATCCCGGCCAGGCTTTTGTATAGGGATGATAATGGCATTATGCCACGAAGGAGGAAAGTTTCCGGTTGTCCAAATGTCATCAAATATATTGAGTAGAGTTTCCAAACTTGAATCTGGAAGGTGTTTCAGAAGTTGATAATGAATATCATCAGCTCCCGCCACAGTGTCGTGAGCCTGCCCCAGGGCAGTACGTACTTCATGGAGAGAAAACGTTTCATTGTAATCCTCTCCATTATCAGAGTTAAAATTGACTGATTTCTTATCTTGTTGGGTTTGGTATTTCTGGAACTGAGGGTTATTATTAGATGAGGAGGAGTGGTTTGCCAAAGTTTCGCCAAGTTTGTTTGCAATTTCAAATATATTTGTTAAAAGAGAGCCACCATCTTTAAGATGGCCAACTCCAGATTTGGATCCTTTGCTCTTAATCTTTTGCATGCTGTTCCGCACCTTGGACATGCGTGTGCGGGAGTTGAGTTTGGACACCTACTTCCTCGAAGACCGGCGTTTAGTTTGTTTAAATGTACGTCTTGCCCTGGCATTTGTCATTTTAACGGCATTCAGTTGGAACAATGGCCAATTGGGCTTAGTAAAATTCTACCTTGTTGAAGGTGGTTCATCCACGGGATTTATAGGAGTAAGAATTGTTGGGAAGTGGCCATTTCCACAAAGGTCATTGCGGACCGACCATTCAAGCTTGTCTAAAAGATTAGAATCTGTGAGTGATAGTATGTTCTAGTGGCAGGATGGAGATAAGTGTTTGATCCATCGTTGAAGATGCATAGATCATTATTTGAGAGAAAATCTTCAAGGACCTTTCCCTTATTATTTGTATCAGTACTCCCCCATAGAGGGTTATGGCTGTTCAGGTCGCTTATGATTATGCAGGGCTTCGGGTGCTGATCATACAAGTTCTGAAGATGTGCTAGGCGTATAGTTGAGGAAGGGGGACGATATAGTGAACATAGTGTAAACCCTATGTTCAGAGTCATGCGGACAGCAACAGTTTGTAGGTTGGTGTTAAGTGGAACAGGGTTATGGAGGATGTCCTGACTCACCAGGATAGAAGTGCCTCCTGTAGCTTTTACACCGGGAGGAGAAAAGGAGTGGTAGGAAATGTACCGACGGATGTCAAATTTATCAGTCCTTTTTAGGTAGGTTTCTTGGAGACAAAACCTTGGAGGCTGTGCCTCAGGAAATATGGAATTTACAAGGGTCTTACAGTCAAAAACACCGTGTAACTAATAGGGTTACGACACGATTGAGAACCATGGCCGAACTTTTATAATTTATAAGACCGGAGTGAATTGGGTACATACACCTCCACTCCGATGATCAAACATCCTGCTTTGATTGATGATGGAATAGTAGAACGAGCAAACGTCAAGAGATACGTATTAGTTTTAACTGTGACACCCTCTCTCTAAACGGTGAAGCGTTTTACTGCTGTAACAGCTTGTTCTTTTAGCTCTGTAGCAATATCTTCTTCAGTCATATCAGAAAGACATCGCGCTCTGTCGTGAACGATGCCACGACAGGAATTTAAAGTTCTGTGCCTACAATATTTGGCAAAATTCACAAAGAGTGATAAACGGTTTAAATCACCAAAATATATCGACGTTGAATGTGACGCCATGAATACTTTATTTACAAAACTGAACAGAAACAGTAGCACGTCACATTGTCTACCACAAAGTACAAAACCTATTTGGTCGAACAAGGGACCACATTGTGCAGAATCGCAAGCCTGGTATTGAGAAGTATGAACATAGGTTTGAAGCTTACTACAATAGGGGGTTGATGGGCTATATCAAATGTTCAAGATTAGACTCATAGTGACGAAAAACATTATTGACGAAAGCCTGTTCGTGCCCCCTCCGAGATGCTGACACCAGGGATACAGGGGTGTTACACTCCAGAAAATATGACATGAACAGCTGCATTTATCTACTAATTTAAAGTCAGACTGGTTCGGCCCTTGACAAGAAATTGGAGGTAAACATTATTCACCAGATTGGCCCATGAACGACCGCCTTCTGGCATAGGACATATATATAACATATATAACATAATTTGAAATACAAACATTCATTGTCAAAAGAATGAACAATAATTGCATAAGAATTTTGTGGGACACCCGAGTAGAACTGAAGCCAACAATTGGTTATACCTACTTGGGTTGTCAGTCAAGACGTGATGAGGTAATTTTACGACGATGTCGTATTGGCCACAGTCAGTTTACTCATGACTATCTGCTGAAAACGGATGGGGATGGACCCCCCATGTGTATCTCTTGCGATGAGGTTTTCACCATCAAGCATATTCTGCTTGATTGTGTGGACTTATTGTCTGCAAGGGACTCACATTATGATGCAACAAGTCGGAAAGATCTGTTCTCCCGCGTGAGCGCTCATCTGATAGTGAACTACCTGAGGGAAGTTAGAATTTAAATGACAATGTAATGAATATATGTTATTGAAATAAAACTCACTTTGACACTGCACTTACAATGTTTATCAATGCAGACTTGTTCCCGTCACTATATGGCTGGAATACTGCCGATGTGACGTAAAGCCCAACTCAACTCAACTTTTGTCCATGGACAGGGCTTGGCGTGACCAGCCGATTGATTGAATCGAGCCAATTCTACAACCCGTCAAGCTGAAGTCAGGGGCAAAGTGGTGTCTGGGCAAAAGAAACACGGTTCCAGGCTCTTATTGCCCTCAACCACAAGACTCCCATCCTCCACCGACACAGGGTTGCAACCCACGGGAAACACGTTGCCCAAATCGGTCTTACGATCAGCAATGAGGTGATGTAGACCTATATGTCCCCGGGTCCACACGGGCCACTGGTGGGCTCTTCAAAGGTGCCTGGACTCATCAGGGACAAACATTGTATCCTATACAATTCCCCATTTGAATTCCTCATTTTCACAGTTTAAGACAACTTGATTTTGCATGTGTTTGTGACAGGTGTTTAAACGAGCTCCAAATGTCACTAAGTCCGCTGATACATAGACAACATCTACTATCTAAGTCGTTATTTTCCACACAAGGAAAGGGGTTTTCTGGCATATTTTACATCAATTCATAAATATGATGAAAGCTGAAGGGTATATATCTTTGTATCGACAAGAGGACCGTGTTCGATTCCCCACGTGGGTACAATATGTAAAGCCCATTTTTATGCAGTCCCTCCTTCCTTTGCTAGTACTTTAAGCTTTCTGTTTCACAGATGTTCTACTTTGTTTCCAGGTGATGCTAAGTATGATTGACATTATTTGTTATCAGGATGCCCACTCGGATTTCATCAAAACAGAAGATCCTGCTACTGGTTCTCAACCATTAGAAGTTCGTTTGCAGAGGCGGCAGTAAGTGTTATAGGACTATTATGTACATTCTTCTCACATTTAAAGGAACTGAGACAATGAAATACTGTATCCCAATGGGCTTCAAATTACCACGCCACCAAAAAACAACTAGTATCACAGAAATTGAATATTCTTGCCACCTGTGAGTGAGCGAGTTTAGAATTGTAAAAAAACATATCCTTTCTGGACTTTACAAAATTCAGTCTTTCATACTTATTAATCCAGGTAGGGTCCATGCAGGTAGCAAAGACACTCTAAGTCCCCATGGTCCCTAGTATGGTGATCTACCTTCAGTTGTTGGCGATTACTGGCCCATTATTACATTGTATTGTCCAAAAATAGTTTTCTACTTTTAAAGTTACATGCCAGCTAGTTTTAACTCATTTTGTGATAATGTGGTGGTTTTACTGTCCTTCGTTGACAGGGTTTTATATATTATCTGTATGTATTATAAGTTAAGAACTAGTTTTAGTCACGATATGGCTGAAATATTGCGGATGTGACTTTAAATTTTAACTCCCTCACTCACTCACTTTCATACTTATGCAATAAATAAAGTATCAAACCACCATAGTAATTGGTTTGGTAAAATGTAAGTTGAAAGATTTTGGCCTCTTGTAAGGTGCGGGTGAGAACTGCAACCCAGGCACGCCATCAGAGGCGACTAACGGTCGGTTGGTCCAGTGCGTGGACTTGGTTGACTCGTGTCATTGTGTTCCAGTTAAGAATATTGACACCCATGAGGTTCAGCACTGGATTGTCTGACTGGATTCAGACACATAAAATATCTTATTTGATATATACTTCCATTTAGTATTGTCGTTTTATATATTTTGAAAAAGAATATACTCAAAACAATTCAACCTAAATATTATTTTCCATGCACATTGTCACATATGGTTTCTGAGGCGCAAACAGGATATAGAGCTGAAAAACAAAGAATGACACATTCATAGAAAATACTTGAATATTTGTCTTGAACTTGAATTAGTTGATGCACCGTGTAACTTAACCGAAACAATAAATAGTATTTTTGCCATTGGGTAATTAATGTAAAATCCCATTAAAATTTCATATCAATTTGTGAACAAGAAGGATAGCGCCCAACGAAACTGCGTGGCCAGCTTTCTACAAAAGCTGTTAGCATAAGAAGTTTCAAATACATAAGAAATATATAACGATGACATAGCTGCCATAAAGGATGACGTGAACCCAGAAGTGTCAGTATTTTGTATCTCTGTGGCATCTTGTCAGTGACGGATGTGAACAAAACTGCCCGAGGAGTTTCATCGCAAGAGGATATTCATCGGACCTGCCTTTTTAAATCCCAAACGCAGATGTTGACATTGGGGAAAGTGGAATGTTTTTGCCGCAAAGTTTGGTTTTTTTCCTGTTCATACGTTTATTCCAAACTTGTCAGTGTATAATTTGACATCAAGGTCATTTTAACAGAAGACATCTGGCAAAGGGGAGGTAAAATACTGAGTTCATGTCATGAACCTTTCACTCTGTCAAAAAATATTTCCTTTTATAGGTAAGATAGAATATTTCATAAAAAAACATAAATTAAATAAAAACTATTTCATGTTCTTGAGATATGGTTCACCTGAGATCTTGGCAATCTGGAATATTTACATATAATTTAACCATTAATTTTCTTTGCCTGATTTTGACAATGTAGAAAGCCTGAAATCCTTTCACATGACTAAAATACTGTTCTCTGTTTGAATTGTTTGTTTTATTTTAGAACTGACATCTATAGTATCTACATTTATGGCAGTATCAATGTGAAAAGTATAATTTTGCACACCTTTTAATGTTAATACCTGCATAAATGTACAAACACGCTGACATTAACTCCTATGAATATGTCAATAATAAAAATATATAATCATAATAATTATCATCAACACACTACATACTATAGACAAGGACACAAAATTAGTGACATCATTCAGGGCAAACTACCATTCGTAACTACTCGCCTCTTTCCATGACCTACAAAAAGACTAGTATGCCATTATAGCCAAGAATCGTGGCAAAGCAATCAAATCGCGCGTATTAAAACGCATTTCGAAGCATGAAAATAGCGGCACCGTCAAACTTTGAAACTTCTCTAAACTATGCAAAGCACAATTTAAACATAAACTTTGAACTAAAGGATCAGCAACTCTCAACACTGAAACATCTTAACGAAGGGAATGAGTGTATAACTGTTTTGCCCATGGGATATGGGATTTTCTAGGAGTACCATGTTTGGTAATTGAAAGTGATATTTCCTTGGAAATAGTTCTAAACAATTTTCATCTCCTGACCTTTTGCTTTTAGACAAGGCCCAGTCGTGAACATGGCCACGATAGGGGTACGAGTCGCCATCCAGGTTGCCAGAATGACATGAGTAGTTATGAATGCGCAAACTACAACACAAACTTCACTCATACAGTTGTCAGCCAATCAACAAATAGTAACTGTTGTCTGTGCATGTGACAGTTTTCTTCTACTTACTTGGTCAGCCAATCAAACGCCATAGAATCACTTGCAGTTTATACAATTGTCTTCAATAAAGAACACATTTCTCTAGTAAATATCTAAAACAGACGGGTTCTAACATTGTAAGCGTATTATACAGGTACATACATCTGATCACTCTTACACAACATTTCAACATCAGCACAGGATCAACAACAAAATCTGATTAAAGTACTGTGCCTGGATTTTCGAAACTCTCTTAGCGCCAAGATTGTCGTAAGTGCCATACATTAACATTATCGTACAACTATCTTAGCGCTAAGTGAGCTTCGGAAATCTAGGCCCCGAATAAATAACAAACTCTTATACACAGTATAACAACAACAAGTCAGTATTTTATAGCACAATATGCAAACAATTGAGCACTATGTGACTAGACATATTTGCACCAGCGGGGACGAAATGTAGTTATATTGCAAAGAATAATGCATTCGGCAGAATATATAGACATAAAGTAAAAATATTTTCCACAGACCAATATATACTGGGGAAAAAATAAGGGATCACATGAAAGCACAAGTGTTCCTTTATTTTTTCATATTTGGATTGCGGAAACTTTTGTTTTGATTTTTCAAATTTTGTTTATTCATTTCAGTTCAGAAGGTGTACAGTTGATTACATTTATCAATGTTTTTCAGAGCATCAGCAATGAAGCGCTCAAAAAATCATGGACATGTCAGGTGTATGATTTTATAATATATGTAATACATTGTTCAGAGGTTTCCAGCTGGAATGAAATTTAGGCAAAACATTGTTCTTACAAGCAATAATTCTTTCTACTTTGTACACATCTTTGACGATATTAGCAAGACAATCAATGGATAAGCCAGCAGGACAATGTATGTTGCTAACAGACTAACTGAACTGTTGCAAAAGAGAATGTCTTCATCAGAAATAGGAACATCACAATGTGTAGGATTAATAAAGTTTTCAACCTTTCTCCCACAATCCTGTACAAGATTGCACTTTATGAATACACGTTGGAGGCTTTCTGGCTCAAAAAGAGCACATATTTGTTTCAATTATCTTCATTTGCACCAACTCTTTCGCGTATAAATGGCTCTGTTCATAAATATATACTAAAAATCTATAAGCCTTACATGGTTTGTGCAGTATCTGTATTTTTAAAGCAAGATGTCCATGAAATATCTGTATTTAGTTCATTCTGCCATATCTGACAAACTGTAGGTGGAGTATCATTTGCTATATGTTTGTCATAGAAAATTTGAGAAAGTAGGTCTTGAAGATTTGAGTTTAGTGAGAGGTTTTCAGTACCTACGGGATCAGATAAAAAGTATTTTTTTCAAGATTTGGGAATATTTATAATCATTTTATTGTACTCTAAAATTGTTCCTTTGGTGCAGTTAAGCTTTTTTTACATCATTGAAAGACAAAAAAAAAAAATGTTTGCCCCATATAAGATTTTCCTTAGGGGGTGATGGTAACACAGAAAATAATATGTACTAAAGTTGATATTGCCGATGTTTTCAAGACTGTAATTTTCCCATGTAAGGTTAGTTTTCTCTTTTTCCAACTAGCAAGAATTTTATTAATTGTTTCTAGTCTTTTTCTAGTATTGATTACCTATAAATCCTCCAATATATACCAAGGATGTTAAAGTCACCTTCATGCCAGTCTAGGCTATTTTCTGCACATAATTTCACTGTGCTACCAATCATTGAACCTATCCAAATAGCTTTTGTTTTTTCAATGTTTATCTTAGGCCCTGACATTTAATAGAATTTGTGTAAACTTTCTACAACTGCTTTAAGGCCAAATATAATTGAGTATCATCAGCATATTGTTCCAATTTATATTCTTCCTTCAATTGAGTTTAATACCTTTGATATCTTTATTGTCTCTTATCATAGTACGCTTCAATTTGTGAAGCGTTAAATTCCACTGAATTCACAATTTCGTCCGTTTTCTTCTGGAGAGGAGTTAGTTCAGTATTAATATTGTCTAATTTGCTACCCATGTCGAGCGTTTGGTCCTGGAGAGATTTTTCATTGAAAGCTTTCATTTCTTCAAAGTCGCTAACCAACATGGCCGCTGCCTTTGATGCAGTTTTACTTCTTGTAACAATAAAGTTGTCTAAACTGTGTCCCTGTTCCTCTTTACCTTTATTTCCACGTGTGGTCTTCCTTGAGATTGTTTTTGTGTCCATTTAAGACAGATTCAGATGGATTTGGCAGAGGACCTCGCCCTGTCGACATGAGCGCCACCGGAAGTGCCGCAAAGCTGGATTTTTACAAAGTCCATTTCTGTCACAGATAAAAATATGAGCAACTATCACCTTTTTCGACCTGAACAATTTTAGTCTACTGTATTTATGTAATAAAGAGATGCACTGAATAATGAGTGTACTTTTCAGGGCTACTGTCGATACTTGGAGAGCCACCTTGCCATAATATCAAACAAAGATGAAGATTCGTTCATCAGGGGATATGCTACCCGTCTTGGTGAAGGTGAGACTTTAATATGACCTGTTGCTTTAATTACACCTTGCACTCCCATGCCTGCACCCTTACCTCATACTCCTCACGGCAGGTGCAGCCTGAGACAAACCGCTCCTAAGGGATGTTTGATGAGACTCTCAGGGCTTGTGTTTTGCAATATTACAGCAATGTGTGGAATGATGTCACTGATTTCTCATTACACGACTGTGTTGTAATAAATAAATAGTAGTCAGAGAAGAAGACATCACTGATATTATAATAATCGATTTCAATATTCTTCTGATATAAGAGAATCGTATGCAGAAACATTGCAGTTCTTACCTTTACCAAACACAGCGGGTAATTCTCTTAACCTATACCTACTCTATTAGACAGTTGATACTAGTTTAAACTTTACATAACACAAGTTTATACAATCTATTTCTTGGTATCGATATACTGAATTCCTTCAGCTGTCCCCTGTTTGCAGCTTTCAATTACTGGCTTGGTGCTTCTGATCTGAACATAGAGGGGAGATGGCTGTGGGAAGGACAACGCCGCATGAACTACACAAACTGGAATCCAGGACAACCTGATAATGCGGGAGGTATCGAACACTGTCTTGAGTTAAGACGGGTTTTAGGAAACTATCTGTGGAATGATTATCAATGTCAAAAACCATCACATTTTATTTGTGAAAAGGAACGCATATCATACACCAACAGTTTGCATGCAAACCTGCAACAGTTTGCATGCAAACCTGCAACAGAGGGACAGTTTGCACAGTTTGCATGCAAAACCTGCAACAGAGGGACAGTTTGCATGCAAACCTGCAACAGAGGGACAGTTTGCATGCAAACCTGTAACAGAGGGACAGTTTGCATGCAATCCTGCAACAGGAGGTGAAATAAAGCCTTCAGCATGTTGTCTTGTGTTGTTGTTTTTCTTTGTCTTGTTCTGCTTATATTGAGGCACTTTTGTATCTAAATGGTATTTGATGAGTGAGTTGGCATGGTTTTACACCGCTTATAGCATTATTCCGGTTATACCAAAGCAAGAGTGAGTGAGTGAGTGAGTACCCATGTCGGGAATAGAAGCCAGGTGTTCGGAGAGACGATCGAATGCTTTACCCACTGGGCTACCCTGCCGCCCCTCATAGCATGAGACAACTGAAATAGGCCTCCCACAATTTATCTGAACTCGGGACCTCTGCATCCGTTATTAACAAGAACTCCTTGGACGATAACCATACTGAGTTTGATAATTAGATTATTGTTAGAACGAACTTATAGTCTCTGAATTTGATTTGAAACCATAACCGATTTAACTGAAGACACTGTGTAATCCGCACGAGGTGCGAACTAAACTCATCTGTGAAAAGGGTTGTAGGTGCCTCTCGTATTTTTCTTATACATTGTAACATAATAACATAATCTGTCCCCAAAAGACAAACAACTACTTCTTCAATGCAATAATTTAGTAGGTAATAACCCTTGTTTTCACCTCTCATGCAGTCATTTTTTTCAGGGTTCAACTAGGATATCAAAAAATGATGATGAGAATGAATAATTCCATATGAAGCCAATTGTAATTGCAAAAATCATTAGATGCTAGTCCAAGATATACGACATATAATAAAGACCCCTTGATATTCGCTACAGCAGTGTGTGAGTGAGTGAGTTTAGTTTTACGCCGCACTCAGCAATATTCCAGTTATATGGCGGCGGTCTGTAAATAATCGAGTCTGGACCACACAACCCAGTGATCAACAGCATGAGCATCGATCTGCACAGTTGGGAACCGATGACATGTGTCAACCAGGTCAGCGAGCCTGACCACCGATCCCGTTAGTCGCCTCTTACAACAAGCATAGTCGCCCTTTGTGGCAAGCATGGGATGCTGAAGACCTATTCTATCCCGGATCTTCACGGGTCAGACGCTACAGCAGACAAATAAGAACATCGTGAGACCTTGGTATTAACTCAGAAATCTTGTTCCACGTTGTTATGTGTTGATTCTCAAGTTGAAAGAAAACAAACAACAAGGAAATGTGATGTAATTAACTGTTGTGTTATGAAATTAACTAAGTTTACTAATTTGTAGCCAATGACTACTAAGGTATTAGAGAAGAAGCAAATATAAAAAACGAAAAAAAATAACTAAAAAGAAAAAAAGACCCCAAAGAATGGCAATACAAACTCAAATGGTACGAAGGAAGTGATTATAGCACTGAAAACAATGATGATAATATTCAATTCATTGCAGTTTCCAAAATAGGCAGAGTATCCGGGAAAAAATTATGTCCACGCTGCTATTCTTCATGTAGGTTGTAAGATGTAACACGGGATTAAGAGGAAGAGGGAGCTCCTCTTACATACCTATGAACATGTCTGCAGGAGATTTACCAACTGCCTGGGTCAGAATATACTGAAACATTCTGTAGGGTCGTACTTCCCTGTGCTAACGTCCATAACCGTTTAAATATAGCACAAGTCGAAATATAGCAAACCATGTCCCTCAACGACTATCCAAATATACAATTCATTACACTTGGAAGATAATTACACAAAGAATAACACTGCCCCAGTTTGTGTTATAAAGTCGATTCTCTTCCATGTGTATCTACGATTTATGGATGCATATTTGAAAAAGGATCGCTGTTCTCCAGAATATCTATGATTTTAGGTACTTGAATCCGTGTTTCGCTAAACACTCGTCACTGATACACAATCAATAGCACTGCCACATATCAGTTTGTGTCCTGTTCCATACAAGCAACTAACCTTCATACTAACATTTAAGTTCTAATGGCTCCAAGAATTAGAAAGAGTGGACTCATTCGAGGGGATTGTGATAACAAACAGATCATACACCTGCACAGGAAAGAGGGTTTTGAAAAATGGTTGTTTCGCTGTTATTGAAGAGATAATATATGATATATTTGGTACGAAAACATTAAAGGGAGAAAGTGTAATATTGTTCTAACACAATTCTTTAGCATTAACTGCAAAGAAGACCATGAGGACTTTTGAGACCTTTAGCAAATTAATATAACTCATTAACTGGAAAAAAGAAAACGTTCGCAGCCAAACATTTTATGTAAAACGACAAAGCATATTCATACGTTATATTTGAGGTTACACTTTCTCAGTAAAGACAGATTTTAGCACATAATCTGTAATTTACTAAGACAATGTAACATGTTCATTTAACCGCTTGTGAATGGCACTGTGTATTTCGTGAGAACGCTTCGTGATCGTTGCCTTTATTGATGTGTGCTCGTGTATTCAGTGCTCAAGGTTAAAACAAAATATTATTTGTGAGTGAGGAATTGTATCATGGCATACATACGTGATGTGTACTTTAACGTGTTTGTTTGATGTTTCAACCAACACATTCGCTCCTAAGTCAGTGGTGCTGTTAAAGGCTGTTGGTTCAGTTTCACTCGATACTGTGTCCGTGTCAAACGCAAATCAATAGATTATCATTATACAACGATCCAACAACACATGTTGACACTGATTTTGTAGCAGACAGTGATGCACAACCGAACTCCACACGTTATCTGCTCACAAAATATACCCAGGACCATCTGTGGGATTTCTGAAACTGAAATTGTACAACTGCTATTTTATGAGTTAATGTGAAGTGAGTGTACATAGTGGTGCGGGTGTCATGTGTCATGAGTATACTTAGTGATGTGGTTATCATGTGTAAAGGGAGTGACGTGAATGTACAGGGTGTCGTGCCTATCGTGTGGAGAAAATGTGAGGAGTGATGTGAATGTCATGTGGTGAGAAAGTAAGGAGTGATGTGAATGTGGTGTTGTGAGAATGTAAGGAGGGATGTGAATGTGGTGTGTCGAGAAAGTAAGGAGTGATGTGAATGTGGTGTTGTGAGAATGCAAGGAGGGATGTGAGTGTGGTATTGAGAGAATGTAAGGGGAATGTGAATGTCATGTTGTAAGAATGCAAGGCGAGCGTTGCATGTGTTGTGAGGAGGGATGTGAATGTGAGGTGCATGTAAGGCGGGATGTGAATGTATTGTGGTGAGAATGTACGGAACGATGTGAACGTCATGTGGTGAGAATGAAAGAGGGATGTGAATGTGGTGTGGCGAGAATCTATGAAAGAATGTGATGTGTTGAGAGAATGTAAGGAGGGATGTGAATGTGTGGCGAGACCGTAAGGAGTGTGAGAATGTAAGAGGGATGTGACTGTGGTGTTGAGAGAATTTATCGGGGATGTGGATGTGTGGCGAGAACGTAAGGGGTGTGTGAATGTCATGTGGTGAGAATGTAAGAGGGATGCGACTGTGGTGTGGCGAGAATCTATGAAAGAATGTGAATGTCATGTGTTGAGAGAATGTAAAGAGGGATGTGAATGTGTGGCGAGAATGTAAAGGGTGTGTGAATGTCATGTGGTGTGGTTGTGTCTATGCCTGCCTGTTGACCAGAA
This sequence comes from Haliotis rubra, assembly GCF_003918875.1. Lineage (NCBI taxonomy): Eukaryota > Metazoa > Mollusca > Gastropoda > Lepetellida > Haliotidae > Haliotis > Haliotis rubra. Next base: position 78,580 of record NW_025767209.1, on the reverse strand, counting down.
GAGCCAAAACCATCTGCTCAACAAACCTACAAGAAGAAATTGAACACCTAAGGAAAGTCTTTGTAGAACGCAACCACTACCCACCTGAAATAGTCAACAGAACCATCGAAGCAACGCTTTCACCTCCTGCCAAAAGATCTAAACCAGAATCAGCCCCCATCAAGATATCCATTCCCTACATAGGTAAACCATCACATCAAATCAGCCGACTCCTGAAACAATAGGCAGGCATAGACACAACCTTCTCAGCGTCCTCCAGCCTCAACAACCTCCTCCATGCCAACGGAAGAAAACAACCCGAAATGTGTTATTTATAAAATAAACTGTGATTGTGGACAAAGCTACATAGGTGAAACATCCCGACCCATCAACACCCGAGTCAAAGAACATCGCACCTCTGTTGCTAACTCCGACACCAAATCAGCTATCTCTGACCACATCAAAGCAAACCCCAATTATCAAATAGAGTGGTCCGACTTCACCATTCTCGCCAACAACCAAACGGACTTCACTAAACGCAAGCTCACCGAAACCATTCACATCAAACGCCATAAGCCCACCATCAACCGTGACCAAGGATAACCTATCTGACTCTTATTCATATAAACAATATAAATCCCTACTGACTGTTGAATACCATCTGAACTCATCACTTCCATCTCGCTTGAAAAGGATCTTATCACGCTTCAGATGCAGTAACTTTAGAATAGCTGTCAACACTGGAAGACATCAAGCTACACCATATGAAGAAAGACTCTGTCCTCTGTTTTATCCCCAAAAAGTATTTTATTGAAAATGAATATAATGTACTTCTAATCTGTGAAGCTTTTATTTTTGTCCGTACTACACTTATTGGTAAATATAGTATGACCAGAAATTATTGAGAATTTTAGGAATATGTTTAATTGGATTTCTAGTATAAACAACCTTGACCAGATAGCAAGTGCTTGGTTTAATTCAAGAGAGACAACTCTGTTAATCTTTTTCATGATTTGTTAAGAGTTATCCCCCTTTGTTTACTTGCTAGCAGACGACATTTTCAGTGCTTCTCAGTATGGATGAGTTAGAGAAGAGGAAGTTGATTTTATAGAGTATTATAACAAGGACATCGGATCAGCTAAAGTGATTTCAAGTAGAACAGGCATCCCTTTGTCTTCAATTTAAAACTTCAGTCTTTTTGTTTAAAGTGCAACAAATAAGGCAATGTAATTTATAATATATTTATATCATGCATATGTACTATTTTATACTATGGAATGTATGTAAATATGTATTATGCGCAGGGATATTTTGTAACCCTATATTGTCTGTATTTTGGGCCGAAGGCCTTATACTGAATATATCTGTCTGTCTGTCTGTCTGTCTGTCTGACAAGTCCTTTCAGTATGCAACTGCTACCATTTAGGACTATCTGCCTTTCGACCTAGAAGTAGTACCAACTCTGCCAAAAGTTCCAACATCTCAGCCTCTTCACTCACATGGTCAGCGTTTAAAACCTTCTGATGAGGACCACGAAGGATGTCCCATTCATGTACACAAGTTTCAAGTGTAGGGCCCGGGGAACTTGAACACTTGGGCATTTTCGATCTCATCATAACGGAAGAAAAAGGATGACCGGGCCTCCTAGGCCCGGATACCGGTTTAATGGGTGAACAAAATCACACTGATTGTATAGCCGATAGTGATGCACAACCGAACTCCACACGTTATCTGCTCAGAAAACAGGACCATCTGTGTGATTGTTGAAAGCTTAAATTGTACAACTGCATTTGTTATGAGTTTATGTGAGGTGAGTGTACTTAGTGGTTCGGTTGTCCTGGGTCATCAGTGTGGCGAGAGTGAGTGAGTTAATATTTATCGTCTCATCGGCAATATTTCAGCCATATCGTGACGAGAACAAGTATTTCCATAAATGTCAATACAATATAAAAACGGGACTAGGGACCATGGGGACTTACAGTGTGGCGAGAATGTAAGGAGTGATGTGCATGTAATGTAGCGAACATGTAAGGAGTGACGTGAATGTCATGTAGCGAGAATGTAACGGTGACGTGAATGTCATGTCCCGAGAATGGAAGGAGGAATGTGAATGCCATGTGACGAGAATGTCTCGAGATGAGAATGTAAAGAGGATGCGAATGTCTCGAGGTGAGAATGTAAGGGTGATGTGAATGTCATGTGGCGAGAATGTAAGGGGTGAAGTGAACGTCATGTCACGAGAATGGAAGGAGGAATGTGAATGCCATGTGACGAGAATTCTCGAGGCGAAAATGTAAAGAGGATGCGAATGTCTCGAGGTGAGAATGTAAGGGTGATGTGAATGTCATGTGGCGAGAATGTAAGGGATGAAGTGAATGTCAAATGGAAGAATGTAAGGAGTGAAGTGAATGTCAAATGGCGAGAATGTAAGGAGTGAAGTGAATCTCATGTGGCAAGAATATAAGGAGTGAAGTGAATGTCATGTTGCGACAATGTAAGGAGTGAATTGAATGTCATGTGAAAAGAATAAGTGCAAGGAGTGTTTTATGAAGGCGGTGTAGTGCGAGTTTCTATCATGGACATTCAGTGATGGTGTGTTGATGTAATTGAAAGTTGGTGACGGTTGTCATGTGACGTGAACGTAAAGTTTTGGTTTTCATGTTATTTGACTGTTGGTGGTGATTTACTTGTCATATAATTTGTGTTTAGCTTTTTAGAGTGAATAAATTCTGATTGATTGATTGATTGATAGTAGGACATGTGGTTTTCATGTGACGTGAACATACTTTCTGATGTGGATCTTTTGTGACGTGAGTGCAGTTGGTGATGTCGGAGTAGTTTTCTTTACAGGTGGGTGTGGTAAGGTGAGGTGGGGTGAAATTGGGTTTAGAGTCGTGCTTGAGAATATTTCGCTCATATGACGACGTGCATGCGTGTGTATGTGTATGTGCGGCTGCTTGTACTAGCCAAGACTGAAGCTGGTTTTATAGTGCTAGCCCACTGAGATACCATGCCGCAGTGAAGCATGAATACCCCACTCAGACACAGTATACTGACTTCGAGACGACCAGTCCTTGCTGTAGCCATTAATGCCGAGCGCCAGGCAGGGACCAACAAGTACCATATTTTATCGTCTTTTGGTATGACGCGGTCGGATGCTCTAACCACTACACCACGGAGGCGGTTTAGTGTGGCCAGTGACTAACAGGGTCGAATGAAGTAACGTGATTGCTCATATGAATGTAGAGTGTGCGTTTACGTATGTCGAGATTGACAGGGTGTAGGGAAGATATCAACTGAGACATCAGTGGCAAACATGACAGAGAAGCAATTCTGTGGTTTTAAGTGCTTCAGTGTTTTCTCGGGAGAAACGTGAACTGACCGTTGCATACCTTTTCCCGGTGCAACTGCTGAAACAGGAAACCTCTTAGCGACCACCGATAATTGAGAGAGATTCATAATTAATCCAGAGCCTTTGAAATTGTCTAGTTGATACAATTGACAATGCAAAGATTTCTTACGACTTCCGGAAAATATAATAACATATATTACATCATATAACTGATTTGAATCAGATATCAGTTTGTGATGAATAAGAAAATGTGGACATGTCCTCTTCATAATTAACATAACTATCTGAAAGTTTTGACATAATTTTGAATGCTGTTATTCTCATAAAAAAATCGTATAAACTCACAATTCATATGCCTGAACAAATGTAGCCGATATTGTCATTGGTATTAAAAAATGAAATGGTATCAAGTAATAACAAGTATGATAAGATAAAATGAAAACTTATGAGCAGGTAATACAACAAACGCCAGTTCAATAATTATTATTTTGTTCTTCTTTTTCTTGCAACACCAATTAAAAAGGGACAATCGGTACGTGCTCCTAAAATTATCAGTTGTTCTGAGTGAGTTATAATTGAATGTCACATCGGCTGTTGTTTAGCTGATGACTGATAAAAACCCTAAAACCAAGCAATATAAATACTAATTATATATGTCAGTAAGAGAGTTGAATTTATAGATTGCTTGATTTAGCCTGGTGTCACAGAATGTTAACTTTCCTGAGACCATCAACATTGTCTCGACCGCGTCACTTGGGTGATAAGAATCTACCCACTCATCCCTTTACTCACGGTATCACAGCGGTGATGCACTCACAGTGACAACGCCATTTGTTACACACCACGGGGTCTTTTGTCCAGCTAGAAATCTGATTACATGTGTTGCGATTACAGTCACCTTTCTGCAATGGATATTGCAAATATCATGTTAGCTTCGTGCACCTTTCCGCAACAGCTGACTTTGTCCCGGACCTACCACGTTCTGCAGCCAGGCATAACATCCGAATCATCAGTCCCCCTTCACACACAGCGTTGTGTGCTGCTGGGTTGGAGTCAACTGCCATGCAAGTCGAGGTCCTGTCTGCCCTTCTTTGCCTCGTGGCCACTACGTATGCAGGTAACTTTTGTTATAATAAAATAATAATTTAGTATATATCTTAACTACGTAAATTCTCATTGGCCATGACATTCAGGTTTAGTTTATGATAGCCACGGACAGACTGTTTAATGTATAAACCTGTTTCCGTGCGTTGATCCCTGTGATCCCTTATAAATTATTGATATAATAAATTGCCTAGAGTCCCATGCTGGAAGGCGGTGGCTCATGGGCCAAACTGCTGATTTCTTGCCATCGGCAGAACCAGCCTGACATATAATTTGCTATACAAATGCTGATATTTGTGTCATATCAATCGGCTTTTCCACCCAACTCTGTGAGCATGGTTCATTTAAGTTTGTATACAGATATTTCACGTGGTTAAACAGAACCAACAAATTTCGATTATATTACAAGTTTGCTCAGAGTCTTGTGTTAGAAGGCGGTGGCTCATGGACGAATCTGGCATCAGGAAAATGAGGCTGGCCTTTTTCTCTGTTTGACTATTGTAGCTACCTGTGTCCTTCCTGCTGGAGTACAACATCCAAGTATTCCTGGTATCTGTATTGTAGTCAGCCTCCGCTGCAGTTGCGTTCTTGATGAGACTCCATGGTGGGTGGGGAGCAGGGTTCTTGTATATGCTTTATCATTTTGTCTAACCAACTACCCACTGGTTCAAGATTTAAAACTAAAAGAATTCAGATGCTGCAGCATCTCGTGATGAGTAATCCAACCACAATATTGATTCTTGATTTCTATATGTGTTATTTTAATTCATGGCTAGATTTATATACAATTGCTAACGTCAGAAGTGATGGTGTAAATCCAACTGGTGTACATGCAGGAAGCAAATATACTGTAGTTATAGTGAGCAACCTTCAGTTGCTGGCAACCTTTTGCCTGTTTATATGATTTTTAATGTTTTCTATATTGAAATGTTTTAGATTTACATAATAGTTTCACATTTGTATCTGGGATGTTCTAGTCATTTAACTGTCTTCGTTGACATGTTTTTTTAATTTACCTTTATTTATGATGAATCTATAATTTTTTTCTGGAAATATATGGCTGAAATACTGCCAATGTGATTTAAAATCGCAACCCACACTTACACACTCCATCTGAACATTTGTAGGAAGTGGATTAAACGTTGATAATAACTGTTTAATCCTGACAAAAGGCATCCCAATGACCGTTATAAACCCTCGTGTAACGGGTTCTTAACTACGACCATTGTAAACCCCGTGTCTGGTCATTATATCCAGATGGTGTGATGGAAGGAATATAGTTCACTAAGAACATTCATTGAAATGGAAAGTCAGATAGTTGTAAAGTTAGGTTTTGCGTCACATCGGCATTATCCCAGCTATTTAGTGACGAGATCAAGCCTGCATTCATAAACATTCTAAGTACAACGTCCAAATGAGTTTTTAAAAACATATATTCATTGCATTATTATTTACAAACAGAATATGTAATTCAAAAACAAGTAATCCGCCATCACATTACATAGTTACAATTTATGATACAGATCAATTTCCCTTAAAGTTCACATGCAATGTAAAACACAACTTTGCAGATTCTGATACCTTTCGGTAAACAAATCATCAAAAATGCAAATTCAACTTATAAAGTTGAAAAATAACGCGATGAAGAAAACCGCGCGAAATCGTAGTTCAAACGATTCACTAACTTTCCCACAGCGTGTGGGGGAATGGAAGTGGTTTCAACAGCTGGGCTGCGCCCATAGCACATGCGCAGTGAAATAGGTTTGCGGAGCTTGGAAGCGGGTTGTCCGGTGAATATTCGGTGAAGGCTTTGGTGTGAGGTATTTTTCTACTGTTTTGTTGATATTTCTCAGGCGCGAGCTTTTTATATGTTATTACAGTAGATGACCGATTTAACTGTTTAAATAATTTCATTTGTCTATTTCACCACACGTTCTTCTTACCGAGTCACTTTCTCAGTTCGATACTTAAAAGCAATCTCATTATTTAGCGTCGACAGAATTTCTAACTGTGATATAGATATGTCGTTGTCACAGACAAAACTCAATGTCTGTTTTACTGGCACCTATGTGTCTGCCTGCCCGTCTGCTAATGACAATATTCAATACACAATTTCAATCACTGACCACATGCAAGTTGACCTATCAGGCTATACACCATAAACAAAATGCATTGATTTATGGCCCGAGTTCGGTCTCTGTCACATTATGTAATTACACAGACAAGCAGGTGTGATACTTGTACACATGACATGTTATGATGTCTGTTGATTGCAAAATGTTATACACAAAAAAAAATGAGCATGTACTTAGAAAACCAAAAATCTATATATATACACACACAATGAGCCGTGAGTGCATCTGCAAATGAACCAGCCGTTACACTTGAGTGCACACCCACCCGCTCTGCCTGGGTTCAGTATCCCGGCTGCTTCGTTTCTTGGGAAGTAAACCCAAGTACAAAATTTTGCACTTTTGATTTGCGATTGTACGCTTATAATTTTGTTTTTATGTTTTTTCATAACCAGCAATGTATATTGGTGGTGGCGCGTGGTCCTGTGCTTAAAGCTCAGGTCACAAATCGGTGAAGTTAAGCAGCGTCGAGCTCGGAGAGTCCTTGGATGGGTGACCGTGTTTGGCAGCTTGACTCCTGAGAGTTTCTAGGACTTGAGTCCTGCCCCACAACGAAGCACATGTGACACATGTGGTCTCACCTTAGGCAAGTGAGTTTGTTCAACAGTGTCTCTGTTCACCCAGCAGGAAAATGGGAACCCGGTGGAAAAAAGTCATATGACTATAACCTTCTAGCGCCTAACAGGCAGCTTGGGTTATCCGGGGTAATAATGGCCTTGATTGTTAGCGCTATGAGCATACCTAGTGTGGAGTTTGGCGCTATATAAATGGACACATTATTATTATTATTATTATTATATTATATGTCATGAATAAGTGATAATTGTGTTTTAATTATGTTTGATTTTTTGGTTGCATGTGACCTTTAAGTAGTTCAAATGAGAGGCCCGCTGACGCGGGATATTTCAGAATTCCTTATAATGTCAGTCCCTCGCAGTTAAAGAGTCCGCACAGTGAAGCAGAACACTGTGGTGAACAATTGGCCTCAAGAGACACACAAAGGTCCATCTTCATCCATTTTCAGTAGATGATTTGCCTACGTGACCCGGCAACCAGCAGAGGACGATGTCACATTGGCCAGTAGAAAGATCGTTTTCAGGTTTTAAAATGTCCAGGACGATAGGTTGACTCGAAGTGGCATTTTGAAGTGCTTGAAGGCAAGACAATCTGTAAAAGTTATTTGTTTGAGTGGCATTTAGAAGTTGGTGTGATGAACAACGAGGAGAGTTCTATGGATATACAACTTGTTTAATATAATATGAGCGACGTTTCAGTGTAGCTACTAACACCGTTATCACATCATTGGCTTGATAACGGTGTTAGTTGAGTTGAGTTGAGTTGGGCTTTACGTCACATCGGCATTATTCCAGCCATATAGTGACGAGAACAAGTTTGCATTAGTAAACATTGTAAGTACATACTCGGAATGAGTTGTATTTCAAGAACATATATTGATTACATTGTCATTTAAAAGCAAAGAAAGTTATAGCATCAAATTTATAGGCAGGCAATTTGTTAGTCACGTTTCATAGTTACAATTTATGGTTGTTACTTTTCGCAGTTACAATTTGTGATACAGATCAACTTCCCTCGGGTAGTTCACTATCAGATGAGCGCTCACGCGGGAGAACAGATCTTTTAGGTTTGTTGCATCATAATGTGAGTCCCTTGCAGACGATAAGTCCACGCACTCAAGCAGAATATGCTAGATGGTGAAAACCTCACCGCAAGAGACACACAGGGGGGGTCCATCCCTCTCCGTTTTCAGCAGATAGTCATTTGTAAATCGACTGTGGCCAATACGACATCGTCGTAAAATTACCTCATCACGTCTTGACTGACAACCCAAGTAGGTATAACCGATTGTTGGCTTCAATTCATGGAGTTTGTTTCTTCCTGCTTGAGTGTCCCACCTTTTTTGCATAAGGTCCAAGTATAGCTTTTGATAGTGGGTTTGAAATCACTGTACGGGATTAGCAGTGGAGATAGGGGCTTGTCAAGAGCTGCTTTTGCTGCCGCATCGGCCTTGGTGTTACCTGCTATACCGAAACGTCTGTCATATTATATTAAAGAAGGTGTATATCCATAGAACGCTCCTCGTTGTGTAGAAATGACGACGTTTTTAGAATAACTATTGTCGTTAATTCGGGGGGGGAGACAGTCTTACATTCAATGACAGTGACAGTGGCACTGACAACTTGGCCATCATCCTAATGCTTCGTTGTTCAAGGGGAGGTTCGTTAGCATACAGACTGGCTACCGGAGAGATCCTATAAGCTCCCACACAGAGTCTAAGACCTTGATGTTGGAAGGAATGTAATTTTTCTAAATTGCTTTTGCAGGCTCCACCACAGTGAGTGAGTTAATATTTAACGTCACATCGGCAATATCTCAGCCATATCGTGACGATACAATAAAAAAGTGAAAATAGTTTGAAGAGTAAAACCTGTCGACGATGGACAGTAAAAATACTAGACAATCACAGATATGAATATAAAACTAGCGAACAAAGCTAAAACATTCCAATTAAAGAAGACAATACAATATAAAACACGGGCTATAGATCGCCAACAACTGAAGTTAGATCACCATACTAGGAACCATGGGGACTTACATTACTTTCGCTACCTGCATGGAGCCTAGCTGGATTTACACCATCCCTTCAGCCGCTGGCGATTGTAGGATAATTTAGCCGAAATTTAAAAGAACACAATACTACGTTTAAAAACTTGGTATCTGAAAAATTAACTTTGAAAGTTTTTGAGACTTACGTACCCTGTCAGGAGGACAATAATTTTACGCTACTTCAACCCCGTTTGAGGATACAGCCACTAACAATTTAAGTTGATAATCTTTAAAAAATCAATGATTAATTAACTTTATTAAAAAGATCCTTTACTGTTTTGATATCGAAATAATTATCCCTTATGATGGAGAATTCAACACAGTCAAGCAGGACATGCTTGACCGTGGTTCTCTCATCACAAGGGATACAAAACGGAGGATCCTCACCTTTAAATAGGTATGCATGTGTACATCTTGTGTGGCTAATGCGACGACATCGTCGCATAATGACCTCCTCTAATCTGGACTGACACACCAAGTAGGTTGTTAACCAATATAAGGTTTTATTTCATGTAATTTGTTTATACCTACTTTGGTGTCCCAAATCTTCTGCATCAAATCACGGATGTAAGTTCTAATGCTAGCTTTGTAATCAGAGTATGGAATAAGAAGTGGTGTCACAGATTTGGTGAATGCCTTTTGCCTTAGCAGCTGATCTGCCATTGTGTTCCCAGAAATACCAACATGGCTGGGTAACCAACAAAAGACGATGTCGCATTGGCCAGTTGCAAGCTCATTATTCAATTCAGTAATTTCTAATAAAAGTGGATGATTGCAAGGAAGATTTTTAACGAACGAGAGTCAGAAAAGATTATCTATTGTTTATATTTTGGGTGTCTATTGATATATTTAAGAGCTGTTAGTATTGCGTTTGCTTCTGCTGTAAAAATAGAGCTATTATACGGCAGTCGAGAAGATATTGTTCTGGATCTAATGACAGTGGCACAAGCTATTGCACCACCATCCTTGGACCCATCTGTAAATAAGGATTTGTAATTACTATATTTACTTTTTAATTGATTATATTCTTGTTTACATTGTAAGTCATTTGTTTATGATTTTTTAAATGAAGTTAATGTTAGATCGACTTGTGGCCTAACCAATTGCCAAGGAGGAGAAGAAAGAAGACGGGAAGGAGATATATGTTCAAGAACAATGCCGGCAGCAGAAATCAATGGTTTAATTCTGAGCCCAAGAGGCGGAACAAGAGAAGATTTCTTGGTGTATAAATCCTCACAGAGGGGAGTGAAGACACAGTTATATGCAGGGTTAGATTTGTTAGAGTACAGTTTTGTAATTTATTGTAAAGATAGTTTTATACGGCGTTGTGCAAGAGATGGCTCATCTGCCTCAACATAGAGACTATCAATAGGAGAAGTTCTAAAGGATCCAAGACAAAGTCTTAAACCTTGGTGGTGGACAGAATGAAGAAGTTTAAGGTTGCTTTTACAGGCTCCACCATACACGATGGAGCCATAATCAAGTTTGGAACGGACCAGTGATCGATATAGATGTAAGAGGGTAGCTTGATCCCCTCCCCACTTTGAATCTGACACAACCTTCAACAAGTCGAGTGCCTTCAGGCATTTCGTTTTTAAATATTTAATATGTGGTAAGAAAGTCAGATGAGAGTCAAAAATAAGTCCCAAGAACTTGGCCTCTTTGACAACCCTGATTGGTGTGCCATTTAAAAATAGTTCTGGGTCTTTATGCGGTTTGTATTTTCTACAAAAATGTAAACAATTTCTTTTAGATTTAGAAAATTTAAAACCGGTTTCAATTGACCATTAATGAAGTTTATTGAGACATAATTGTAATTGTCTCTCTATTGTATGCATATTTTTACCACGACAAGAAACATTAAAATCATCCACGAAAAGTGATCCATCAACTGAATCATTTAAAACCCTTGAAAGGCTGTTTATGTTAATACTAAATAAGGTTACAGACAAAATACTGCATTGTGGGACACCCTGATCCTGATTATAATGATCAGACAAGGTTGATCCCACTCGGACTTGAAATTGCCTGTCTGTTAAAAACTGAGATATAAAAAGAGAGGTAAACAACCCCTTAAACCAAAATCATGTAAATCTTTTAGAATGCTGTGTTTCCAGGTAGTATCATAGGCTTTCTCCAAATCGAAGAAAATTGATACTACGTGTTGTTTACTTGCAATCGCATTCTTAACATAGGATTGCAGTCGTACTAAATGATCAATAGTGCTACGATTTTTCCGGAAACCACATTGTAGATTTGTAATTAAGTTATTGGTTTCAAGATACCAAATTAATCCGTTATTTACAATTCGTTCCATGTTCTTACAGACGCAGTTAGTTAAAGATATCGGCCGGTAATTTGATGGATCTGTGTGATCCCGGCAAGGTTTTGGAATGGGTACTACAATTGCATTACACCAAGAAGGAGGAAAATTCCCAGATGTCCTTAGGTTGTCAGATATATCTAAAAGGGTGATCAGGCATGGTTCAGGCAAGTGTTTCAGTAGCTGATAATGTATATAATCATCACCCGCTGCGGTGTCATGTAGTAGTAGAGTAAAGGACAGTCCGGGACCAGGTCCAACAAAAAGCCTCTGCAAAGCCTTATTTCACAGATAAGGCTTTGGTCGGACCCTTAGCTCTTGCTACCATTACTCCTACTACTTTCCCAACCTATAACAATTTCAAGCGAATGTGGGCTCCGTCTATGACACTATGCCGTGTTGACTGGAGGTAACATTGTGTCGTACGGTACGATCAATAGTCCTCTGTCTGGCTCCTCAGGTAGGCTCGTCTGCTTTCATTTTCACTTTATCTATGACACTATGTCACGTTGACCTCGATGAAACAGTTTAATGTGAATCGCCTATGATCTCTTTGGTGTTCGTAATAAAGGCTTGCTGGGCTTTTTTCACCCCTTGTTCTATGTACTTTTTTTTTTTCTCGTCCTCGCTTATAGCAGACTTACGAGGTGGATCGAATCTCTTGTTTCATTCTATGATATTTTGCAAGTTCAGAGAGGACTAAACGAAACTCCTCCTCTGAGATCTTACTGTCAGTGAGTGCGGTGGAAATAAGATCGCTTATGGTGTTAAGCTTTGCTTCAGCTAGAACCCTGATCTCATTATGCTTCAATGCTTTACGATGCTTTCTGCGGGATACAAGCTTAAGCACCACCCCCAACACCCCTGTCACCCCAGCTGTTATTTCAAGCCCCATCACTATAGGTGCGGCCACGATGGTAGCTAACAACCCAACACCTGTCACCCCTAGGCCCATGCTGGCTGTCATAAGGGTAGTATCAGTCCCGTCCACGGCATTGAAAGCTCTATGGTACTTCTTATATAGTGTTTTCTGCGTGTCGCGGTCTTGTTCTAGTTGACGTTTTACATCACATAACTGTCTCAAGCGGAACCCGTCTACGGTGTCCAGGGTCTTCGCTACTTCCTCTACGACTGGGTACAGTCCCATCCTATAATATATATTACAAAAGATATTTTAATTGGGTTTCAGTTAACAGTCGATCAACGTACTTGAGGCTTATAAGGTATAAATCCTCATGTAGGAGAATAGGTGAGAATTCAATAGGTAACTTTGCATCCACACGACCCCCCATGGGAGGGGGTTATTGAGGAGGTTATAGAACCCGTTGAGGGGTCCGTTTGTATGATGATACGGTAACGTTTACCATAGTTCTGGGGATCCCAGTGTACTGTCACCCCAGGTAAAAGTTGTTGTTTTATATTATTACTATTAACTCTTTCTAGATCGACTTCTATGATAAGTGTGGAGCCTGGTACCATAGATGGAATCCCTGTGTGCCCGTAGCAGTTATACCTTAACTCACCCCCGAGGAATGACTGTAACATATTGGGTAAACTAAGGCTCAGTAATCCTTGTATTTGGTCCCGGAACGAAACACGCGGGCAAGATACCGCTGTTCTTAATTTCAGAGATATAACTTTGTTCCTTTAATGTGATATAAGGTGAGGTGAGGGTTAAGTTGACTAACCATTCAGGCTCTTTAAAATCTGATAACGACACCTGTCTATACACGTTGTCTTTCAAGTGTAGGACGTACAAGGCGCCTTCCTCACCAGGTTGATCGAATCCCTCCGTGTCCCCTAGATCGTTAAGTGTAGTGTTGGGCCGAAGCCAAGACATTGTTATAATACTATTACGATATAATTTCCAACTGGTTTTCTGATAATAGTTCAGGGGTGAAGTGCACCCCCATGAAGTGTATGTTGTCGGGTAGGAAGATCTTGGTTAGTGATATCGTGTCTTCCACGATCACGTTGACTCCCTGCAGACTGGTTTTGGAGTTGACACCCACCCGCACGTAAACGTTACAAACGTGATACTGTTGTTGTTTCCCCCACCGGAGTTTGACCCCCTTCACTATCTCGACATCAGCCTGCGATGGTTCCCCTAGGTAGACTTGGATGATCAGTGTTGAGTTCGCCGGTAGACTCTCCAGTATCTTGACAACGCCTTCGAATTCAGACACCAACTGCAATACCACGTTTTGTATGCCTGCTTTACCCGAGAGCATGTGGGCTGCCATACTGGAGAGTGGGCTGATGACTACGCTACGTCTCTGAGTCGGGACGTAAGCCACGAGCAGGGTTCCGTTGTTCACGACTTTATTTAGGTGGTTGTCTTTGTTATCCGTGAACACGTAGGGGGAGCCGAGCCTAATGTTGAGAAACCAGTCGGTCTTATCGGGTAACAACACCCACTTGTCATCGTCGGTGAAGACGAGCGTATATGGCTTGTTTCGGGCGACGGTAGTGCGCTCAACATCGGTTAAGTCGAACAGTTTGCCACCGAACGATTGGTATATTATCCAGTTATCATCACCGGTGTTGACAAGGGGGTACTTAGTGTTGACGACCGCTCTTGTGGTATCTACCATATCGCTTAGATTGCTAGTACCACCGGAGGGGACTTCAACGCGTTTGTAAATGCTGTTTTTCAGTTGCAAGGCGTACAATTTACCATCTACTCCGGGGTCGTCGAATCCGCGTGTGTCCCCGAGGTCGGAGATCCCTACATTGGTGCATTTTTTCAACTTCATCCCGGGGCCTTGTGCGCTGGTCATTTTATGTGCAGCGTTACGCTGAGGTATCCTATATTCACGAGATTATGATTTATATCTAACACCGATATTATCAGCTCAGGTATGTTACCTTGGATTAACCTCTTATACTGCCGAGGTGAAAACGACTCGGTTCTACCGTCGTTGTATTTCTCCGTTTTCACCGGTACGGCTCTCAGTATAGTGGAAGGGTGGCCCCCTTGAATGTTGTCCGTTGTGCTCACCTGGCTGAGATGAATGCACAGCTCTCGGTACGGTACTAGGTCGGGTAACTTAGTGCCTGTGGCGGTAGCCGTTGTTTTTATCTCATCAGGTTGCATACCGAGTGTCCTCGCCAATGGTCGACCGAGCCTCAAGGATTTTCTTCCGTTGTTGATTAACACCACTGTGCCGTTTGAGTCGTTCATCTTGAGTTCGGCTCCAAGGGGTTTGAAGACCTCATCGCTTAGAGAGCACACGCTGTAGTATCCGTCAGTTATCTGGTTGCGAGCTCCACCTACGAACAGTTTATTGTTGCTAGCGTTGATGTTAGTCCATCGCGGTAGGTAGGTGATATCGCACAGTGCGACTTCGAGTTGACCCGACGTGTTATCGATCGCATGCGCCAGCTGAACAGCCTCACCGCTAGTTATTCCTGGAAGCGTTATGTACATGTTAGAGTATATAAACTCATTATATAATAGTTTTAAAATGTACTCCCACATGAAGATCGTGGTCGCTGATGGGTTGTATTTCAACACCCAGTTCATAGATGTGTTCGACCGGGTATAAGTTTTCGGTGACTAACGCTAAGGTAGTTCACGCTTGGTTCAACAACCCGATGCAGTTCTGGCAGAATCAACTCAACTTTGCCGTGTGGTGCGCTACAACGGGGTGTGGTGTGGCATTGACCGACACTAGGCGTGGACCGCTGAGTCAGTCTGTGTTCACGTTTCATGTGTACTACCAGGTCAGGCGTATCCTCAAAGAGATCAGCGCCCCGCTCCCACTGGAAAAGGTGTGGAATGCAGTAAACAACCAGTACGATAGACGGGCCTACGAACGTATTTGTAACGAATTCGAACTAAACACTAAGACGGATTGGCGTTTGCCGGGACCGAACCACGGGTTGGGTATCCCCATCATTCACAACATGCACCTTGTTGATGCCAGCGAGAAGTTGAAGGAATGGGGATACGAGTCGTATCATCACCTAACAACCAACGAGTGGGATGACCGTTACATGGCTTTCGACGACAGTAAGGATTACAGAGTCTGGAGGTTCGAGCAGGGGGAAGATGACTGGAAAAAGTTTATGTTGGACACGTCGAAAGGGTTTACTCGTGCCGGGGTAATCAGGTTGAACGACTCGATTCGAACGTACGTGTGGGCGCTGTTGGGTGCGCAGACGCAAACGCGTTCCAACATCCTCGGTAAGGGGACTGCTTACGACGCTCAGAAACAGTTCGTTGTCAACGTTGAGGATGCTATCAATGCTCCAGTTGATCTACCGAGTGCCATCAAACGCTACCAAAACGTGTTGGAATATGCCAGGTCGAAAGTCGACTACGTGTTCGACGTGGGGTTGTACATGGCTCCGAGCGATATGCAACTGAGAGTAAAAAAAGTGGTGGGATACAACAATGAAATAGCCATAGCCACGGTGGGTCAAAAGTTGGGCGTCAACCTCGATGTTAACATCCCCCCACGTCCCACCACCCACGACCGGTGAAACGGGTATAGTGGCGCCACCTCCGGAGCGTAGGGTTCATGTGGGGTCACCCCCACAGCCCCAGCTTGCAGCCTCCAATCAGCAGCACATCGATCGTAAAACAGCCCTGGTGGTTAGTGGGGTAGCTTTGGGGCTTATTTGGCTAAAAATTCCTTAGCCGCTACGTACACCAGACCCGCTACTGCGACGATGGCTGCCCACAGGTTTTGACTGAGCCATGTGGCAGTTTTAGCCAGAGCGCTCAGCAGCCACGAGACGATGCTCCCCAGGATGCCGGGAAGGGCTTCGGCGGCCTTACCAGCCAGTTTAGCTAGGGCCTCCCCTAGTTTTTTTATCCAGGCTTTGACACCCACACCACTTGGTGTGCCACTGCCGCCGGCAGGCGTGGCGGTACCCCCTGTCAATGACACCACCAGGGTTGATATGATGAAGCCCAATGCAGTCAGAATGCTGGCGATGGTGATCCCTTGCTCCCGGAACAGGATTCGGATCCTGTCAGCTAACGTGGTGTCTTGGTGGAGGACTCGATCAACGGTTTCCCGCGCACGGCTGACCTGGGATCGAAGCTGGTCTCGGAAGGAGGATGCGGTTTCCAGCCGGGTCTTCCTTTCATCTTCCAAATTACGTATTCGTTCCTCGATAGTGGCTTTCAGAGACTCGTCCTCCATTTCACCGAGTTTGACCTTTTCATGGGCGATGTCGTCGTCTATCGCGTCCAGTTTGGCCGTGTTGTTCACGAGATGTCCGCGAATGGTTTGCATGGCCTTGTCCAGCCCCCGCAGTTCCCGAACGGTAAATTCGAACCCGGGTAAGGGTTTGTTGTGGTAGGTGGTCAACAGCTTTTCAATGTTATCAGTCAAGTCTTGATCCGATGTGGCGTCCCTGACGTCTTGCAGATCTTGAATGGGAAGCTTAGGTCGTGCGCCACCGTAATCTACGAAACCTAGTTCATCGCGGAGCAGTTGGCCCCCCACCAGTACGCCTGCCCAGTGTTGATAAGGCAAGCGGTACTCTCGAGCGCTTTTTCATGAGATCGATCTCCGGGTAAGCCCTCAATCGCAGCGTGCCATTGCCATCGACAAAAAACTTGGAATAGTCCCTCCCCAATGGCTACGTACTTTCTATCCTTTTTCAAAACTATCGTAATAATCATCGACGGCCGACTGTATAAGTTCGTTGCCTTGTGAGAATGAGGTTTCATCTTCCTGGGTATTATTATCCCACATATCATCCATAGGTATGTCTTCATGACCGCCTTCAGCCATTATTTAGTATTACAACTTATATATTTAATTTATATAACAATGTACGGTAGAAAACTAGATCCTTTCAGAAGATCGAGAGAGCCCCTAGGCATCAAAGCCGTGCGCCAGTCGGTGACCATCACCAACAATCCCAGCAAGATAGACCAGAATCAAACTCTGCTGGTTAGATTTCCAAACCTTGGCGCGAATGATCTCATTGTACCAGGCACTGTTCGACTGGCGTTCAACATCACGTTGACCTCCGACAACGACAAACGCGAGCTAGTGCGGAACGTAGGTCGAGCCATCATCAAGAAAACGACCATCAAGATCGCTGGTAACGAGGTGCTGAGCATCGACAACAGCGACGTCTTTCACTGCTACAAGGACCTCTGGAAAAGCGAGGGAGAACGCGTCAATGATGTGTATCAGGGCATCAGCAAATCGACCAGGTCGCGCATTGGGTATGCCTTCACGCAAGACCAGCTAGACAAGCTGTCGGACGGTGAAAAGGCCATCGCTCAAGCGTACGGGAACCGGTTCTGCGTGCCGCTCGACTTCGAGTTGCTCACGGAACACGCGCCGTTTTACCAGGCCGCGCTGGGTGATAGGCTTGAATCCGAGCTCACGTTTAACGACTACAGCAAAGTAGTGCGTACGCCGAACGATGATGAGGCCAGTTATACCATCGACAACATCTCTCTGGAGTTCGACATGGTCACTAACCCGGAGCTGGCCAGGCAGGTTCGAAGCCGGTACTCGGGGAACGTGGCCATCCTGTACGACCGCGTGCTGAGGCATAGATCTATCGTGCGGGATAAGAGCGACACTGTGTGGAATATCAACCTGAACGTGCCGGCGCGATCGATGAAAGGCATCCTGGTCGTCCCCGTGGAGGATTACGAGCCGTTCCTGAGGGACAGCTAGAAGTTTTTCAACCCCGAGATTGAAAAGGTGGAAGTGACCATCGAGGGCGTGCCCAACCAGCTGTTCAGTCATGGTATGAGGGCATACCAGCAGTGGGATGAGATAAAAAAGCTACCGGCCAAACAACACCCATACGTAACCAAAGACCTGGACCTATCCTCCGTGCAGATCGGTGAATACCTAACCAACAAGTACGCGCTGTGGTTGGACATGCGATCCACGGATGACGATAAACTACACGGTAGCGGACGCCGCATAGATAACGGCAGCGAAGGGATTACTATCCAGATTACCAAGAAGGCTCAACCCGCTGGCAAGTTGAAATTATATCTGTACGTTATTATGGACGCGCAACTTAATATAGACAATGGGAGATTCGTGCAAGCCATCTACTAATGGGTGCAAGCTATTGCTTGCTGATTTACCCCGCGACCCACACTGCGCCATAGTGTGCGGGCAGACTGGCTGTGGGAAGACCGTTTTCGTATTGGATATGTTGGATGGGTACTACAGGGATGTGTTCGACCACATCGTTATCATGTGCCCTACTCTAAGCATGAATAAAACGTACACGGAAAGGCCTTGGGGTGATGACCGACCCGGACGTACACAGAGTCGACCCGGGAACACGCCTGCAGGACTGGTTGAAAGCTCTTCACGAGAAATTTAAAGGGGAGTCTACGCTGTTCATACTGGATGACTGCAGCGCTAATCGCGAGATAACAAAAAAAGAGAGACATGCTATCGTACCTGGCCTTCTCCGGCCGACACGCAAATCACAGCGTATGGGTACTAACG
This sequence comes from Haliotis rubra, assembly GCF_003918875.1. Classification (NCBI taxonomy): domain Eukaryota; kingdom Metazoa; phylum Mollusca; class Gastropoda; order Lepetellida; family Haliotidae; genus Haliotis; species Haliotis rubra. The sequence continues at coordinate 59,608 of NW_025767209.1, read as the reverse complement.
CAGAAGTTCAACTCGGTGTTGAAAGACCTCAGGGAGCAGATGCGATGGGTGGCCTTATTTCACTGCAAGGACAGGGATTCGTTCGAAGAGTGTTTGAGAGAGAACGATGTGATGAGTAAATTAGAACGGGAACGTGTGAAGAAACAGCTCTCTGAAACTAAACATGCTAAGCTCGTGCTCAAGACTGACCAACCCGTGGCCTATAGGGTGTTTTAGCTTAGCAATGCTTAGTAAATTCTTAGCAAAGCTTAGCAATGCTTAGTATAATGCTTAGCATTTAGTTATAGCTATGGTATTTGAAGTGTTCGTCGTGTGCAACTTAACCTTCATTTCTCTGTGTTTCGCTTATATCGTATATTATATAGTTAAAACTAAAACTTACTTATCACATTATAAGATGGAGTGTGAGGAACTGCTCGAACAATTGTCGGTACCAGTGGACGATGATAAGCGAGAGAAACTGGTGGCGTTGGCTGTTGGTGGCAAAGCCAAACATTACTTTGGGGAGTACACTCCAGATAAAATTCACAAAATGTCAGCTGAAGAAATCGATAAGCTGTACGCTAGATACGAGTCCCGGCTCGGTGCAGAAATGACAAAAACAATAGGATCGGCTATGACCCAGATATACACTAGCATTGCGTCGTACTTTCTTCCCATTCCCCCGGAGCGCCGACTTTACCTGTGGGAAGACCTCGAGAAAGACCCTTTTATCGAAAACGCCTTGAGCTCTATCAGCTGCGAGCTGTACCACAAATACGGTATGTTGTTAGCCCCGGTGACGGCGGCGATTATCACGGCAAAGCATTGTCAATTTGAGAGGAAAAATAATAATAATAGTATAGATGGATGCTGCACAGACCCAGACCCCTTCAGAGGAGACGGTGGAGACCCCACCCCAACAACTGGAGGAAACCTCCAGGGAGGTGAACCCACCCACAGTCACCAGGCAGAAGAATCCTAAGAGAGTAGCTGCCGGTAAAAAACGGTGGTGTAACCAACATAAAATTATCAGGGTGACCCACCCGTCTCGACTCTTGTTGGTTGTATGCGCAACTGCTGCCGTGGCTATCTCGTGGTTATATACACGACCGAGGGAGGGAGACCCACACAGGGAACCCCCACAATTAGAGGTCAACCCACATATCATGCAATAAAATATATATTTTTATGTCATATACATAATGTCTGAGGGGAAAACGTTCGTCAACGACGCATACCACGCCACAGTGGTCGCCAGTCTAGCCGTAGGGTACGCTCGGTTAACCAAAATGGTGCTTAAACAACCTACTATCAAGCTAGATTTCAACCTGCAGGATATGGGTATGCTCATAATGAACCTTGGTATGGCGATGGCCACAAAAGACATCCTAGTAAAACAAGGGATAATACCTGAAAATATTATGAAGTAAATATAGGATGGCCACGATAGCTATGATGGTCGGTGGTGCGTTAGTGAATGCCCTAGCATTTTCCGGGAGTAATTTCCTCTTTTCGAAACTACGAGAGTCACACGTGGCTGAAATACAAGTCGAAAGAAAACGGCACGATCTCGCTATTGAGAAATTACAGGCCGCACAATCCGAGTACGCTAAAAAACGCCTCCAAAGGATCGATTACATTAACGAACAACTCAGGCATGAAAACCATGCCGTTCAAACATTCCACGATGTCGACGACGCAGCGAGACAATACTTCTTATTAACTGGTAAACGATTGGAGCCACTCAATAAACCCACACTCGCTCAGTACTACACACCATCCAAGGGGCAAATGGACCGTGAACTGACCTTCATAGCGCTGGGTATAGCGGCGACTGCGTTGGTTGCGAAACAAGTAGACTAAGTACTCATATAAGTATGCTAAACATGAGACCTGCTCCATACCGATGCAAATACATTCTTATGGGGAAGACAGATCCCTGCGGTAAGAAATGTAGGAATGAGGGATACTGTTGTTTCCACATGGGAAGCCCTAACTACTCGTGTTCTGTGTGTGGCATAGGGGTCAAAGGGCACTACTGTTTATGTAAAGCTCACGGAGCGAACGTAGTCAGACATCACCTCATCTACGAGAATAAAAAGGCCTACATAAAAGAACGTAGGCGGCTTCTCAAGATAACAATGTAAGGCGGGAGGAGTTTCCTCCCTTTGCCAGTGACCCAATTAGAGATTATACACACCTACGTATAGCTATGTTTGTGGAAATTGAGATCGAATCTCTGGTTAAAAACATACTCAAAGATGAACTGAACTTATGGGGACGCTTCAGATTTCAGGTCATATTGGAAGTGGTATGGATTAAGGAGGGTGTTAAGTGTACTCGCCCCTTTACATGTGAGGGGGATATCACGACTCAATACCAAATCAATTGTTTTACAAGTATACAGGAATACATGCACAACTTCAAGGAACACTATATCCAACAGTGTAAGTACTGGGTTGAAACAGCCCATCTAGTGATTTTATGATTTACCTCACTTTACTGTGGCCCAATTAGACATTGATCTTCATAGGTGTGTACAAAACTATGACTACTGTTGGTGAACTTAAGCATATCGCCAGAAGCCGTGGTGTGATCGGGTATTCTCGAATGAGGAAGTCAGCCTTGTTGAGATTACTAGGTTTAGAAGCCCCTCCCACGGTAAAACAATTAAAAGCTCAAGCAAAACAGCTTGGGTTCACGGGTTATTCAAACCTGGGGAAAGCCGGGTTAGTCGCATTGTTATCACATGCCCCCGTAGCAAAACCTCCCACTGTAAAACAATTAAAAACCCAGGTACGCGATTTGGGGTTAGGGGGATATTCCCGAATGAGAAAGCCACAGCTTGTAGAACTATTACGGCAGAATAGAGCTATTGACCTACAGTTCGTACCCACTGAGCGCGCTGTAGGTAACTATTTGAAAGTGAGTGAGTGAGTGAGTTATTATTTAACGTCACATCGGCAATATTTCAGCCATATCGTGACGAGAACATTTGACATTGTAATAGAATATATATAGTTATTATAAAAACCTGTCAACGAAGGACAGTAAAAATACTAGATAATCACAGATATCAATATAAAACTAGCGAACAAAGCTAAAATATTCCAATTAAAGAAGACAATACAATGTAAAAATGGGCTAAAGATCGCCAACAACTGAAGGTAGATCACCATACTGAGGCCCATGGGGGCTTACATTACTTTTGCTACCTGCATGGACCCTAGCTGGATTTACACCATCCCTTCAGCCATTGGCGGTTATACTGAGATTTAGCCATACATTAAAATGACAAATATACTACGATTAAAAAACCTGGTAGACTGAAATTTACTTGAAATGTTTTGGGACTTACGTACCCTCTCAGGAGGACAATAATTTTACGCTACGTCAACCCCCTTTGAGGGCACAGCCACTAACGATCTAAGTTAACAATCTAAACTACCAATCATTAAAATACATCTACTTACAGAGCATATTAATCAAAAATCAGTGATCAAATCAATTTCTTTTAAAAAAAACCAAGTATTAAATGAACATGAACAGTGTTAAAAAGATCCTTAACAGTTTTAACATTAAAATATTTATCCCTTATGATGGAGAATTCGACACAGTCAAGCAGGAGATGCTTGACTGTGACTTTCTCATCACAAGGGATACAAAACGGAGGATCTTCACCTTTCAACAAGTAGTTGTGAGTATACCTGGTATGGCCAATGCGACATCGTCGCATAATGACCTCTTCAAATCTGGACTGACAACCCAAGTGAGTGTAACCAATATAAGGTTTTATTTCATGTAGTTTATTAATACCTACTTGAGTGTCCCACTTCTTCTGCATCAGATCACGGATGTAAGTTCCAATGCAAGCTTTGTAATCAGAGTAAGGAATAAGAAGTGGTGTCACAGATTTGTTGAGTGCTGCCTTAGCAGCAAGATCAGCCATTGTATTCCCAGAAATGCCAACGTGGCTGGGTAACCAACAAAATACGATGTCGCATTGGCCAGTAGCAAGATCATTATATAATTCGATTATTTCAATTAAAAGTGGATGTTTGCAAGAGAGATTTTTAATCGCCTGAAGGCAAGAAAGAGAGTCAGAAAATATTATATATTGTTTATGTTTGGGATGTCTTTCAATATATTTAAGAGCTGTTAAAATGGCGTTTGCTTCTGCTGTAAATATAGAGCTGTTATCAGGTATTCTAGAAGATATTGTTCTGGATCCAATGACAGTGGCACATGTCACCGCGCCACCATCCTTGGACCCATCTGTAAATAAGGATTTGTATGTATTATAGTTATTCTTTAATTGATTATATTCTTGTTTATACTGTAATTCGTTAGTTTCGGATTTTTAAACTTTGTCAGTGTTAGGTCAACTTGTGGCCTCACTAATTGCCAAGGAGGAGAAGAAAGAAGACGGGAAGGAGATATATTCTCCAACTCAATGCCAGCAGCAGAAATATATTGTTGGATTCTTATCCCAAGAGGTGGAACAAGTGAAGGTTTTTTATTATACAAGTCCTCATAAAGAGGATTAAAAACGCAAGTGTGAGCAGGATTGGATTCATTAGAATATAACTTTGTGAGAGATATGTAGGGACAATTTGATACGGCGAAGTTTTAAAGATGGCTCATCGGCCTCAACGTAGAGACTGTCAATGGGAGAGGTTCTGAAAGACCCAAGACAAAGTCTTAGACCCTGGTGATGGATAGAATCAAGTAGTTTGAGGTTGCTTTTACAGGCCCCACCATATACGATAGAGCCGTAATCAAGTTTCGATCGGACCAGTGATCTATATAAATGAAGGAGGGTGGCTTCAGGCATACTATTTGAAAGGCTGGCGCATGCATGTTGATAGGAACATAGACATTACAGATATTAAGCCACTGATAGCTGATAAAATAAATCAGGAACTAACCAGTCTGGGAAGTATCAAGTTTCAGATCACAGTTAAAATGTCACTCGATAAGCAAGTTGGGGAAGGGGTCACTGAGTACGTTCAGCCTTACTTCAGAGGTAGGCAAGAGGTCGTGACCCATATAGAGACCATAGACGCATCGATCGATACCAGTTTTCAGCAGATACGGGAATACCTAGAACGCTACACACACTTGGGGTCCGGGTGGGCTGTAGATAAAATCGATAATGTCTATCTAGACATAGCTAACTACGTGCCGTTCAGAGGCGGGTCATACCTAGACTTGCCCCCCTACTATAGGAAAAAACAGGCTATGGTAAACGTTAAGAATAGAGGAGACGATTGCCTGAGGGTAGCTATCAGGTCAGCCTTGTTTCCAGCTGACACTCATTCAGACAGGCTTTCTAGCTATCCCCAAGATGATGGGCTCAACTGGGGTGGTATAGATGAACCAACCCCCATATCCCAGATCACTAAAGTAGAAAAACAGAATAATCTAGCTATAAATGTCTTTGGGCACGAAGGTAACACAACAATAGTACACAGGGTCAGTCCAGTGTTGGGGGTCCAAGTTATCAATATATTCATGATCCAACGAGGTGAAAAGTATCACTACACGTGGATAAAACATCTCAGCCGGTTGTTGCACGACCAGTCGAAACACGATGGGAAAAAACACTTTTGTGTGCGATGCCTACACGGTTTCAGCCGAGCTGATTTATTGGAATCCCACCGGGAGGATTGCCAAGGTGTGGGGCAGACGGCCATACGCGTCGACATGCCTAAGGAAGGTGACAATATCCTAAAATTCGACAACCACAAGAACCAAATGTCCGTGCCTTATATCATATACGCCGACTTTGAAGCCTTGGTCAAACCTGTTACAGGTGGGACCCCAACCACACTCAAAACACATGAGCATGAAGCCTGTGGGTTTGGATACGTGGTCGTCCGATGTGACGGGGAAACGAAATCTCCCGTAGTGTACAGGGGTCCCGACGCGGCTGAAAGGTTTCTTAAGTGTTTGCAGGAGGAAGAAAAAATTATTAGGAACGCGTTGTATAGAGTCGCTCCCATGCGTATGACCCAAGCCGACCGGTTAGCTCACGCCTGTAGCACTAATTGTCATGTGTGCGACTCACCACTTAACGGTGATTCGGTAAGAGATCACTGTCACGTAACTGGTAAGTATAGAGGCGCCGCTCACAGCGCGTGTAACCTCAAGCTTAGAATCAACCCTAAGACAATTAACATTCCCACTGTCTTTCACAACTTGAGAGGGTACGACTCTCACTTAATCATGCAGGCCATCGCGAAAATCGATGATAATATAACGTGCATTCCCAACAACATGGAGAGATACATCTCCTTCAGCTTAAACGGTCTTAGGTTCATTGACTCGTGTCAATTTCTATTGTCTTCATTAGACAGTCTGGTCAAGGCCAACGATACCTTCCCTATCACCGATCGATACACAGACGCCGAGACTAGACCCCTGCTTATGAGGAAGGGTGTGTATCCCTATGAGTACATGGATAGTTGGACCAAGTTCGCCGAGACCAGACTACCCCCCCATCATAGAATTTTACAGCAATCTGACCGACTCAGAAATATCCCAAGACGATTACTCGCACGCTATTAATGTATGGAATAAACTAGGTTGTGAGAACCTGGGTGACTATCACGATCTGTACTTGAGGACGGATGTACTGCTGTTAGCCGACGTGTTTGAGACGTTTAGGCAGACATGTTTCAAGCAGTATTACACCAGCCCAGGTCTGTCGTGGGATGCCTTGCTCAAAAAGACCGGAGTTAAATTGGAATTGCTTACGGATTATGACATGCACCTATTCATTGAGAAAGGCTTGCGAGGTGGGATCTCCATGGCAACCAAACGATACGCGAAAGCAAATAATCAATACGTGAATGGCTACGACCCTAGCAAGCCAACCAATCACATTCTCTACCTCGATGCCAACAACCTGTATGGCTGGGCCATGAGCCAGTATCTACCCACAGGGGGGATTCGAATGGGCGCCACAGGAGGTCGATGTTATGAGCATCGCACCAGATTCGAACAAAGGTTATATCCTCGAGGTTGACTTAGAATACCCCAAGGCATTACACACATCACACAACAGCTACCCCCTGGCCCCCGAACGTATGAGGGTTAACCCAGACTGGATGTCTGAGTACCAACATAACTTGTTAGGTGGGCGGGTGACAGACGTTGAAAAAGTCGTACCCAACTTAATGAATAAGACCAAGTACATCGTTCACTATCGCAACCTACAGCTGTACCTGTCGTTGGGTATGAGGCTGACCAAAATACACAGGGTGCTCGTGTTCGACCAGAGCCCATGGATGGAGCCCTACATCAGAATGAACACAGACCTCCGAAAGCTTGCCACCAGTGACTTTGAGAAAAATCTCTACAAGCTCATGAACAACTCGGTGTTCGGTAAGACTATGGAGAACCTGAGGAAACGCGTGACTGTGAAGCTGGTTCGGTCGAATGAAGAAGACAAGCTCAGGAGACTGATAGCCAGTCCGGCATTCAACCGTAGCAAGATATTCACCGATGACCTAGTTGCCCTACACATGAAGAAAAGCCACATAAAATTCAACCGGCCTGTTTACGTGGGGATGAGCATCCTCGATTTATCCAAACACCTGATGTACGACTTTTACTACAACGAGATGAAGAAACAGTACGACGACAGGTGTGAAGTGCTGTACACTGACAAGGATTCACTGCGGATGGAGATTCGAACCGAGGACGTGTACGATGACATGAAAAAAACACCTCGATTTGTACGACACCAGCGATTACCCCAAGGACCATGCCATACACAGCACGGTAAATAAAAAGGTCCTAGGTAAGATGAAGGATGAGTGTGCTGGCACGGCCATAGCCGAGTACATAGGGTTGAGGCCTAAGATGTACTCCATACTGAAAGCCGACGATAGTGAGATCCGGAAGGCTAAGGGTGTTAAGAAGTACGTGGTGAAACAACACATCAAACACGCCAGATTCAAGGAAGCCCTGTTCAAGACCCGTACCTTTAGGCATAAAATGAACACACTTAGAAGTGATGGGCATAAGATATACGGACTGACTATAAACAAGACATCTCTGTCGCCTATGGATACTAAACGTTGGATAGCTATTGATGGGATAAACACGTACACGTATGGGCATGAGAAAATTAAACCAAGACATGTCACGGAACCAGAGAAAGTTTGAGGCTATTTACTATAGCCCGCGTGGGTATTGGAAAGGAGCTAGCGCTGTAGATAAGCTGGCTAAAATGGCGCGAGTATCCCCGGAGGAGGCCAAAGCGTGGCTTGAAAAACAAGCCCTGTGGCAGATCTATTTACCGCCACCACGCTACATGCCTAGAAGGAAGTTTGGTATTAACATACCTAATAGCGTTCACCAGGCAGACCTACTGTTCCTACCCCACGATAAGAGGTACAAGTATGCATTAACCGTAGTGGACGTAGCCAGTCGCTACAAGGAAGCCGAACCCTTGACCACGAAAGATTCTGCCCAGGTAGCCAGAGGATTCGAACGCATATACAAACGCAGTCCGCTGACGTGGCCAACAGAGCTGCAAGTTGACCCCGGGCGGGAGTTCATGGGTGCCGTGTCACAACTGCTAGCCAAACACGATACAAAGGTCAGGCGTGGCACGGCTGGAGCCCATCGCAGCCAAGCCATAGTTGAGAGATTTAATAGGACTTTAGCTGAGCGTTTATTCGGCCATCAGTATGCGAGGGAGATGGCCACCCCAGGAAAACGATCGACTGAATGGGTCACGAGGTTACCTAAGGTGGTGTCGGCAATCAACCATGAAGTCACCCGTCTCACCGGTAAAAAGCCGGCAGACGCTATCAAACTAAAATCAATAGTGTCAGAGTCAGCCGCTCCATTGCGTGGGAAGGAGAAACAGATACCAGACAGGGCCCTAGTGAGATATTTATACCAGCTGGGGGAACACGAGGGTGATAGCCGTAAGCGAGCCACCGATCCTATATGGTCAGTCAAAACTTACAACATAGATAAAGTGGACATGAAAGCAGACGAGCCTAACTTGTACTACTTGAGGGATGGGCCAGGGAGGGGTTTTGTGAGAGAAGAATTATTGATCGTACCGTACGACACAATGTTACCTCCAGTCAACACGGCATAGTGTCATAGACGGAGCCCACATTCGCTTGAAATTGTTATAGGTTGGGAAAGTAGTAGGAGTAATGGTAGCAAGAGCTAAGGGTCCGACCAAAGCCTTATCTGTGAAATAAGGCTTTGCAGAGGCTTTTGTTGGACCTGGTCCCGGACTGTCCTTTACTCTACTACTCATGTGCTTGCTCAAGAGCAGTATGTAGCTCATGTAATGAAAAGACTTCATTATAATCTTCACCGTTATTTGATTCGAAATTAAATTTTCCTGTTGTTTCTGATACCTCTGAAACTCAGGAACATAATTTTCCGATGAAGACTTCTTGGCAAGCGTTTCGCTAATTTCAGAAGCCCAAACACTGTCAATGGTCCGCAGCGGAGCGTTCGGGCATCATGAGCTTGGGTAGCTCCAATTTAGGCTATTCCAATGGCTCTCTCTTTTTTTTTCCTGGGTCAACCGTGGCATTCCTGTTGCGTGTTTTCACTTGCTGTGATACTGAAGCATTCGGCAACCCCATTTCAACCCCATTTCGAAACGTGCATTTAAGGAAATTGAACTTCATCACAATTCACACTTTTTCCGCGTTTTAGACCTCCAGCACCACAAGATGCGTTTCTGTCATGTGTACAATACTTTTGGAACGTGTGCAGTCATGTCTATAATCACTCACATTTGGTTTTCTCAAAAACGATCACTTCATAACAATTTGAAAAGCCTATACTTTCTTTTGCCTGCTAGTTTAGTTACTGCTCAGATTAGGAACTATATGGTTTTGGAGGGAGAGTGAGACAACTAAGTCCTGTGATACCAAGATATTGGTATAACCGTCAAGTCCTGTAGGGGTGTAATGGTATTGACACTCTTCACACTCTTGATCGCAGTACTGCTCTGTAATGTCAGTGGTTAGCTGACCAATGAGTGCAACACTTTTCTCTGATGGGATGATTGTCGAAGGTGAAATGGGGTTTAACGTCGCACTTAATAATATTTCGCTCACGTGACGTCGCACATGCGTGTGTGTGTGCGGCTGCTTGCACAAGCCCAGACTTAAGCTGGTTTTATAGTGCTAGCTCACTGAGATACCATGCGGCAGTCAAGCTTAAATAACCCACCCAGACACATTATACTGACTCTGAGCCGACCAGTCCTTGTTGTACCCATTAATGCGGAGCGCCAGGCAGGGGCCGACAAGTATCATATTTTAACGTCGTTTGGTATGACACGGCCGGGGATCCAACCCGCGACCTTCCGCTCTCCGGGCGGACGCAGTAACCACTACGATACGGAGTCGGTGAGGATCGTCAAACTATCTATTATTATATGATTTTTTGGTTAGTGTGCAGTAAAAAATGAGAATCATATGCAGCGGGTGACCAATATTTCATTGCATCTGTCAACCTACGAGAGGGAATATCAGTTTTAACATGATAATCTTTGCGCTGTCAGTCGATGTAGTCGTGGCTGTTTCCAGATTAAGAAGTGACTATTGTCTTTTTAAGCATACTTGGGGCAGTTTGCACACATATTGCATTCTAGATGCAGTATTAGACGTGAAAAGGGAATAGGAATCCCGATAGCATTCTGACGTCGGCCAAGGGTCGGCAAAAACACGTTTGTCCAACGTCTGTTTTATTCCGCAGTAGCTCTCACGTAGCCTGAGTAAGTGAGTATGGTTTTATGGCGCTTTCAGCAATAATCCAGCAATATCGCGGCGTTGGGCACAGGAAATGGGCTTCAAACAAACCTGGGCTACCCTACTGCCCCTGAAATGTTTGTACAAATTTCGCAATGCTATGACATAACAAGCAATGATGCTTCAAGTTCAATGGTGTTATCAATGAAACAGCAAACTCAATTGCGCACTCTCTGTCTTCCCTGGACATCTCTGGATAGCTTGAAGGCCCAAGAAAAATGTTTCTAGATGTTTCTGAATATATTATATTTATATTTTATGCATATTTCAAAACATTTTCAAAGTCATATTTGTCACAAATGATTCAAAACAATATTTAAAAAAACTTTAGAGCAGCAAATTAGCCTTGGCATTTGATGTCCCACAATCCATATTTGTTTATCAGTTAAAAGTTTCATTATGACAGCAACGTAGTAAAGAAAAGATTCTGTTTAAGGTGGCCTATATTTATTTCCTAAATAACAAGTCAGAACTTGGGCTGATTGGCAGAAAAGCATCATACTCTCAGTTATCAAATGAAGAGACAGAAAAAATATTTACAGGAGATCTTCATATGTATTGACTGCTCTCCGAGTGTCAAATGGTTCAAACATTTCCTGATCTTGGTCACATGTCTCCAACATATCGTAATTGGGAAAATGCCGGGCAGCAGTGATGGTTACTCACCCCGTTTTAACTTTTCAACTGTTTCAATGTAGCATCAATGGATTCTGCTTAATGCCTTTTTATCGTAACCCGGGACATGCCGTCACCGTTGCTCGCAGCATCTCTATTAAGCTACTTTAACTCACGACAGTATGTCTCCATTCCGTACCTAACCGTTATCACTCAAGCGCAAAACTGCAAATCTAAATACGGAATCTGGTGTAATGATTTAGTTATGCACTTTTACCTCACAACAGAATCACCACCCCAATATGTTCTGTACTTCAAGTGAATATGCTGCTACAAACTGTAAACATCACCTGCAAAGACACCACAAGCTATTACATTCTTAATTAACCAAGTAGATATATTAACCCTATTTATCAACTGGTGTCAGTTTTAGTAGAAAGGGTGATTACTGTAAAGCAGTAAATTTAGGTTTCTATCGTATCTCATATCCTATTAAAAACTGACCAGTTCAAATATAAACTGACCGGCAAAAGAAAGTATACATCGACTTTGACACCAACTTTTCTATGAAGAAAACAACAGCAGAAAGTGAAGGTGTGATTTATATTCAATAGCAAACATTGGATATAATTAATGACAAAAATCCGTATTGTGCCATAGACAGACGGACATTATATGAGCATTTATGATCATGAACCCTTACATTTTAAAAAAAATAAAAAACACACACAAGAAACAATAACAAAAAAACAACAAAAAAACAAACCTTGAATTGTATTGTACCATAGACAGGCGGACATTTTATGAGCATTTATAATCATGAACCCTTACATTTTAAAATACAAAAAACAAAACAAAACACCCCCCCCCAAAAAAACCCCTGAATTGTTGGATACATCTACGCAGATATGCAAACGTTCATTGTTCGGACACAATATATTGTCAACAACGTGTATGACGACCAGCAGCATCCATACCAGCTCGAACACGCCTCCTCATGGACGTTGTGAGGCGTCGGATCACACTTTCATATATCCGATGCCACTCTTCTTGTAAGGCAAGAACCAGCTCTTGTCTCGTCTGAGGTGCTTGTCTCCGACGACGGATTTGTCTGTCTCGGGAGTCCCACAAATGTTCTGTTGGTTTCATATCCGGGAGCATGCAGGCCATGGCGGAATTTGAACGTTATGCTGGTGCAGAAAATTACGGGTCACTCTTGCAACTGGGGTGTGGCGTTGTCGTGCTGGAATGAAATACTTTGTTGAAGAATACGGTGGAATGGGAAGACAACATGCGTTAAAACTTGGTTGATGTACTCATTGGCTGTCAGTCTTCCATCAATGATCACCAGACATGTCTTTTGTTTGCCACACATGTCTCCCCAAACCGTAACTCCGCCGCTGCCATAAGGAAGTATGTTTCGGATACACTGGAGTGCCAGACGCTCACCTCTACGTCGATATACCCTCTCTCTGCCATCAGCCTTGTGCGGGGAGAAACGACTTTCATCTCCAAACAAGACTATTCTCCAATTACGGACTTGCCATCGGTAAACGTCTTGCCCAAGCCAGTCAGGCAACACGATGTCTATGAGCCAGGGCCATTCCACGGAAAGGTCGATAGGCTCTAATGTCGGTCTCCCGAAGTCTCCCGGTGACTGTGCGTGGACTGATGTGACATTCTAACGCCGTCTCTGCTGGTGCCGTCGCCGTCACAAAATCGGTTACGCAGGTGAATAACCCATATGTAAGGGTCCTTCTGTGGCGTTGTCACACGTGGACGTCCCCTTCTTGGTCGGTCCTGGGTCCTGCCAGTCTGCCTGAACCATTGGAACAGGTTATCCACTGTCAAACGTGTGCAGTTGAACATTGTAGCAATATGAGCCTGTGTTGAACCCATCTCAGCCATATCAACAGCTCTCCCCTTCTGCTCTTGCGTCAAACGTGGCATTATTCTGGTGAGCTTTCACGTGGTGTGAGTCAGAGGAATATTTCAACCCAACTTATACTAAAATTCTGCGCGTGCAATTCATGCACTTCAAGTTTTACCATTTTTCGTGCTATAACTCCCGTTTACGATGCTGTTCTTTGGCGACATAATTTCCATTTTGGGGCAATTTCATTTTACCAAGAAGCATTCAATCAAATTAACATTTTTCGGAAACAAACAACCTTTTCCAATGTATTATTTCTTTTGCCGGTCAGTTTAGAATAAATGCAAAAAATGCATGGAATGATTTAGATGTTGGTGGAAATTTTAAAGTATGATAGCTTAGATGACATCAGAAAATGCTGAAATAAAAATGCAGTCATATTACCTAAACATGTTTTTTTTCACAACTGGACATGATTGCATAACCACTTTGTTCCTAGTTTAATTAATTCAAACCAAAGCGCAACGTTACCCACAACGGTAGTTTTAGATTGCGTAAAATTCATAAATAATTTCAATAGATTATGTCACTATTGGCCAACAGCAGTGAAGCTCCGCACACCGATTACAACGATGAATGCTACATATTAGTTACAGTACACGGAAACCAATCTTTATTAACAAATGCAAATATGGGGATCGGTCCATGGTCATGTAGGTGGATGGGATGGCCGTTGAACTCTGGCCTGTAGAACACATATCCACACTACAACGTATTTACGCGCGACATAGCGAGGTCAATTGGTTGGTACTAACATGCTCACCCGATGACGACCAACTACTGACAAGCCAGAATTTGTTTGGATGCTGTAATTCTACATCACCCGTGTAATCACATATACCTGTTGGGCTTCTGTCATGAATTTCGTGAACTCAGTGTTTTCATTTTCAAGAAAATACTCATTCATGTTGATGTTTCTTAAAGAACTATGACTGTTTTTGGTGGGCATATTTCGGAAATTGAGTTGAGTTGGGTTTTATGTCACATTGGCATTATTCCAGCCACATAGTGATGAGACCAAGTCTGAATTAATACGCTTTTAAGTACAAAGTCCAAATGAGTTTTATTTACAAAACCCCATATTTATATTAATTACATTATTGTTTAGAAACGGAAAATGTCACAGCTCTAAATTCAAAAGCAAATAATTCGTTATTCGCATCACATAGTTACAATTTATGATACAGGCCAACTTCCCTCAGGTAGTTAACAATGAGACGTCCGCGCACGCGGGAAAACAGATCTTTCAGAGTTGTCGCAGCATAATGTGAATCCCTTGCAGTAGAAATGTAAACACAGTCAAGCAGAATATGCTTGATGGTGAACACTTCATCGTCAGAGACACACATGGAAGGTCCATGCCCATCCGCTTTCAGCAGTTGAATGTCTGATGATCATGCTGTTGATCACTGGATTGTCTGGTCCAGACTCGATTATTTACAGACCGCCCCCATATAGCTGGAATATTGCAGCGTAAAACTAAACTCACTGTAGCATCTTAGTTATCTGTCATGACTATGCCTGCACTTGTAAAGTTTCCTCGCTTCTGAAATTTCTTGACATATGTGTAAAACATACTTGACTTGACTTACTTGACTTGATTTGCATGTGTTTGTGATAGTTGCTTACCAAGGTCCGATGATACAGAGACACAATCTATGAAACAGCCGGAATCGTACAACCTACTGTCAAAGTTTTGATTAACACATATGAGTTTTCTGGCATTTGTCTCCGTCAATTCATATATAGCACTAAAGCTGAAGGGTTTATATATCTGTAAAGACATACATGGAACTTTCTGAAACGAACCAGTACTACATTACAGTAAACCAATCACAAAATTATGACATTGAGCCATTCCAGCTTTCTGTTTCCAAACATGTTCTACTTTGTTTCCCGGTAATGCCATTTTAAATTGATATTATTTGTTTTCAGGATGCCCGTTAGGGTTTCATCTCCACAGACGTTCGTGCTACTGGTTCTCAAACGTGAAAAGTTCGTTTCCAGAGGCACATCTAAACAAAACTTAAAGCTCTTGTGATCTTGAAAAGCATTGGGCTTCAAAGTTTCACGCCATCTCAAGTAATTAGTCTGATAAAATGCAAGTTGAAACATTCCAGTCACCTGTGAAGATCCAAGTTAGAATTGTTAAACTGTGAAACTTATATCTCTTCTGCACAAAAATTCAGTCTTAGCCTGATGAAGATGTTAGCTGTAAACAAAACCGTAATTAGTCATACTAAATTCGAAAAGTAGTTGACATTCCTAGAAAGTGGTATTCAATATCACTTTTCTTTCACGATAAACATATGTGCAACATCACCTTTCTATACTTGAACAAATTCAGTCTTTCACATTTATGTAATAAATACTGATGGTAGCTGTCACCTAGGAAAAGGAACTGCTTCTTTCTATTTTAATAATGGAGTTTACATTGCAGACCTACTGTCGTTACTTGGAGAGCCACCTCGCGACGATAGAAAAGAGCCACCTCGCGACGATAGAAAACAGAGATGAAGATTCGTTCCTGAAGGGATATGCTCTCCGTCATGGTAGAGGTGAGATTTGATTTTGACATTTTGCTTCAAACATATATTTACTTTTGCTCTTTACCATACCCCGAGTCATTTGTCTTCAATGTAATATAATTTCATTGGTAAAGTTTAACACCGATTCTGTTTGTAGGTTCTGTGTCCCAATAACGTTTGTCTTTCAGTATGTTTATCTTTCAGCCTCCCATGCGTGCATATTCTTCACCGAAAAAAGCATTTTGTTGAAACTCCAGTTTATTCCAGTTTTGCTGCAGTAATACCACCATGAAAGATCTAGGCAATAAACTGTTTTTATGAATGTTACAAAAACTGAGACCAACCTGTCGTTCTGTAACTTCACGATTCTGAACAATGAAAAGGGGATCATTCCACAATTCTTATGAAAAATGATTGATCTTCCAGTACTATGAACACAGCTATACACATTGTAGACGTTTGGTGATTTTCAAGCTTGGCACCTCTGGTAACACAATGGCTAAAGCAGCTCTCAACAAATCTGTGACGCCACATTTTATTCCATAGTATGATTATAAAGCTACATTCGATCTTACATCCGACCCAAGTAGGTATAAATAAGTTAAAATGAAACTAAACCAACTATCTGTTACACCTACTTGGATTATCAGTCCAGATGTAAAGAGGTCATTATGAGACGTATTCAATGGAGACAGATACAATAATTTACGTCACGTACCATTGTTTTTCACCCCCTGAGGTTATGACTCCTTAAGGCTATTTCAGTGAGGGAGGGAGTGGTCCAGAGCCCTGTCTCACTGCATGTTAATCTTCAAGCTGTTGCTGTGCGAATTACATTGCACAGTAGGTTTACATTGTGCTCTTTTTATATTCAACCTTCTTTGTTCTTCAACAGTCTAATCTCCAAGCACTGTATGATCAATTACCTAAGCCATGTATCATCTTAAATGTAAAACTACATTAACACCCGAATTGATTTTCAATGTTTGTGGTCCTGTTAAAATCTTTTTGGACAAATCGAAGGAAGTGGCTGATAAATGCTTTCCTATATCCTCTACCAATCCACATATACGATAACCATGGTATACGACTGCAAACAAGCTAGTACAGCAAGGAAGAAAGGCAGAAAAGTATTTCCGATATCACCCCACAGTTCATAGTTTAAATAAATTCAAGATATTAAATGTTTAGGCCCGTCACATCTTCAAGCAATTTAAATGAATGTCTCTCCTGTATATTGCTAAATTTCGTTCAAATCCGTCAGTCTTCTCTCCTTCACTTATATAGGTCCCTCATTCGCTCGAAGCTGGATTATGGCTCCATCATATATGGTGGAGCATGGAAAAGTGATTTAGAAATATTAGATCCATTACATCACCAAGGCCTGAGACTCCTCCAAGTGACCCCTCCCAGTGACAGTCTGTACGTGGAGGCTAATGAACCTTCTCTCCAGCTGCGTCTTACCAAATTATCTCTTCATTAAAATTAAATTACGTTCTAATCCATCAAACCCCGCTTACGAGTCACGTTTTGACCCACAGTATGAAGCACTATTTCAGAAAAATACTAAACTAGTTCCTCAACTCGGCATACGACTCATGCCACATCGACCTTGACCTAATTGCGCCATTACCTACTCCTCCTTGGAAGTTAATCAGACCAAACGTGGACCTCTTACTCTTAAAAAGCAGACACAAATCAGTTGGATCATAAACAGGAATATCAGCAATTTAGAATGAAATATGATTCTCATCGTTCTGTATTTAACGGATGGATTCAGTGATGGTGGCAAGGTTTCAAGTGCCGCTGTCTTTGGATCCAAAACAATATCTTTTAGAACACATGATAATAGCTCAGTTTCCACTGCTTAAGCTAAGGCTGTTCTGGCAGCCTCGGAGGGTGATTTCCCATTTTGGGGCAGTCTGTTGTGCACTGGATCATGCAGGTGTTGTATATCCCTGCCAAAACTGGGACAACTGGTGTGACCAATTAAGATCAATTAGGCCTCGTCAGTAAGGTGGTAACTATTGCTACTGGGGCAATTAGGATCAATTAGGCACTGAGGACGTTTGTAGAGTAGACTAGTAAAAGTAAAGAGGTTAGAGTTGGATGTTTGTAGAGTAGACTAGTAAAAGTAAACAGGTTTGAGTAGTACCAATAAAGCACTGAGGTTGTTTGTAAAAGTAAAGAGGTTAGATTTAGGGAAGTTAATCTCACATACTAGAAAAGAAGGATGTTTTATTTAGATAACTAATTTCCGGAGTAGATGAAAGAGGGAGGTTACACTTGTGCTCACTATGGAAGAGAAAGGATACATCCTGGATGGAAGAAAGCTAGGTGCCGACATGCTTTTGGATGGCTGTCGCTATCTCAGACGGAAAGCGAACAAGAATGGCACAATTCCATGGAGGTGCTAGGCTGTAAAGGAAAAATGTCTTGCTACAGTGACCGCAACTGATGATGGTACAGTCATCCGCCGAGGCAAGGAGCACACCCACGCTCCTGACCACAGTGTTATTGGTGCACACCTTCTTGCCAGTAACACGAAGAAGTGAGCCTGGGAAGAAGTGACTACCATCCCACTTATCTACGAGGAGGAGAGGAAGAAGCTCCTGACTGGTTACAAGTCTGATGCTCCAGAAGAGACTGCTGCCCGTCTTATGATGTTTGGAGGTATCAAGTCGAGTTTGTATAGACAGCGAGCCAAGACGCTACCCCAAACACCCCAGACTGCGACAGACTTGAAACTTAGTGGTGAGTGGATGAAGACCGAGACTGGTGATGAGTTTGTACTTATAGACAGTGAGGTGGATGGAAACAGAATTCTTGTCTTTGGAACCAGTTCAGATTTTGCATGAGTGTCTTAGCGAGACTGTTTCGATGGATGGAACCTTCAAGATCTGCCCTAAGAATTTTTACCAACTCTATGTTATCCAGGTTCCAGAAGGATATCAAGCTGTTGCTGCCTGTACACCTTCCCTGCCCCAGTGTCACAACTTCGACAAATACGTCCTAGACACGTTGATCAATGTGCGATTTCCCCTCAACATCTGCAATTAATTCAGACGTGAAACACACAGAACGAATAACAGTTGTGAGGACAGCGTTTGTCCAGAAGAGCAGTGAAGACTCACTTGAACATTTTTGAATTGATCATTCTCTCCAAGTCTGAACACTCGAATAAAGAAGTATATGTGATGCAAGAAGCTTGAATGCGGTCACAAGCCAACCAAGCGCCGACGAGTGGAAGAAACCTCTGCCAGACTTTTTAATCTTGGACTTGAGTTCATGATGTGTGGAAGAGCGCTGACATATCTTTCTGCTTGTGGCAATGTGCTGGCTGGCGTGACTGAACATTAGAAATACTTTGGAAATGCCACCAATGTTTGTGGCAGTGTGCTGGCTGGTGTGATTGGACATTAGAAATAATTTGCAAATGTATTGTGAATAAAATAGTCATCATTAATAAAATTCTTTGTTATTCAGTTCTCTTCTTCACTCTACAAAGGACTTCATTAAATCAATTAAGACTCATTAACGAGGTGTCAAAGGGCTACTTATGAGGTGTGAGTCATAAACTGCCAAAACCGGGACAACTGTTCTAGCTCGATAGCCAGGTGTGAAAATTGACTGCCAATAGTGGGACTGCCAAAAGTGGGAATAAATCCCTCGGAGTATATTGAACATCAATCAGGTAGTAAACAAGTTATGACATTTTCCGATTCGTTGTCATGCCTTTATGCACTAAAAATGTATCTTATAGTCATCCACATGTTCTTGATATTTTAGATGTCATATTATGATCTTTCCACTGGCCAGTTCGACATCGTCTTCTGCTGGTTACCGAGTCATGTTGGCATAGTTGGCAATACAAAAGCTAATGCTGTAGCTGAAGCAGCTCTTGAAAAGCCCGTTTTCCACTCATGATACCACACTCACACTTGAACCTTATATCAGATGGTGCATGGCTATTATATGCAAACAAACTGTAACGTCCAAGTATGTATAAATAAACTTCATGAAATTAAACAAACCTCGGGATATAACAACTTGGGATGTCAATCCAGACATGATGAAGATGTAATGAGCCGATGTCGAATTGGTCCTACTCGTTCTACCCATGAATATTTGTTGAGAGGAGATGATGCTCCTTTCTGCATCCCTTGTGATGAAAGAATCACAGTCAAGCACTATTTCCTTAACTGAGTAGAATTTTCTCTCACATGGGATACATGTTATCAAGTTTCAAACTATGTGAAAAAGAGCACAATTCCCAAATTTGGGGGTCGTAACGGACATTGCACTCTAATTGCTACACATGGAATGTTTTCTGGGTATTGAGATATGTAATGCAGAGAGATATTCTAAACCTTAAATAATGACAAGTACCATTAATGTAAAGCTAAGTTGTATTCATTCAAGGTGACTTGGTAGGATTATGCTTTGGTGTACACATGTACAGGTCCTTAACAAATTGTATTCACTTTTGTCGTAAATACAAACCACACAAGGATCCAGACCTAACTTTAGATGGTACTCCCATCAAAGTAGTAGAAGAGGCCAAATTCCTTGGACTCATATTCGACCGCCACCTGACATTCTTACCACACATAAAATATTTGAAAACAAAGTGCTTGAAGGCTTTAGACTTGCTAAAAGTAGTTTCAAATACAGAGTGGGGAGGGGATCAGACCACCCTCCTTCACTTGTACAGATCATTAGTTCGCAGTAAACTAGATTATGGCTCCATTGTCTACGGTGGAGCCTGCAAAAGCGATTTAGAAAAATTAGACTCTATCCACCACCAAGGACTGAGGCTCTGCCTGGGAGCTTTTAGGACCTCTCCGGTAGACAGTCTATATGCGGAGGCCAATGAACCTTCCCTTGAACAACGCCGCATTAAACTCTCACTGCAGTATATCACTAAATTACGTTCAAATGAGTCCAATCCAGCATACAATTGTGTTTTCAACCCGCTCTATGAAAACTTATTTCCTAAACTGCCAAGCCTGGTTCCACCACTTGGAATCAGGATCAAACCACACATATCTGCAGCTAAAATTGATCTCAACATCATTGCACCATACCGACTTCTGTCCTCACCACGCTGGCAAATGGTGAAACCACAGGTCGATCTTACCCTCACCAAACTGAAAAAGTCTGAAACAAATCCCTTGATGTTCCAACAGGAATACAACCAGTTACGTTCGAAGTGTAACACTCACAGATCCATATTCACAGACGGATCCAAGGACGATGGCCAAGTTGCCAGGGCTACAGTCATTGGAGCCAAGACTGTCTCCTCTAGGATCCCCGACAACAGTTCCATTTTCACCGTTGAAGCCAAAGCTATCTTCTCAGCTTTGACATATAGTCAACAGCAAAATCAGTCCAAAAACTTCATCGTATTTACAGATTCATTATCCTGCCTTCAAGCACTTCTAAACGTGACTTCAAGTCACCCAATCATCCTGGACATATTAGAACTGTACAACGACCTTTCTACTAGCCAATATGACATCATCCTCTGCTGGTTGCCGGGTCACGTCGGCATAGCAGGTAACACTAAGGCCGATGCTGCAGCAAAAGCAGCTCTTGAAAAGCCCCTATCTCCACTGCTAATCCCGTACAGTGATTTCAAACCCACTATCAAAAGCTATACTCGGGACTTGATGCAAAAGAGGTGGGACACTCAAGTAGGAAGAAACAAACTCCATGAATTGAAGCCAACAATCGGTTATACCTACTTGGGTTGTCAGTCAAGACGTGATGAGGTAGTTTTACGACGATGTCGTATTGGCCACAGCCGGTTTACACATGACTATCTGCTAAAAACGGATGAGGATGGACCCCGATATGTCTCTCCTGCCATGAGGCTCTCACCGTCAAGCATATTCTGCTTGACTGTGTGGATTTTGCATCTGCAAGGGACTCGCATTATCACGCAACCAATCTGAAAGATCTGTTCTCCAGCGTGAGCGCTCATCTGATACTAAACTACCTGAGGGAAGTCGATCTATATCATAAAATGTAACTGTGTAATGTCAATAACGAATGTACCTGCTTTTCAATCTAGTTCTATGACATTCTCTGTTCTAAAATGACAACGTAATGAATGTATGTCTTTGAAACGAAACCACTTTGTACTTACAATGTATATTAATGCAGACTTGTTCTCGTCACTATATGGCTGGAATAATGCCGATGTGACGTAAAGCCCAACTCAACTCAACTCAACTCTATGCATCTTCATCGATGTATCAAACACTTCCACTGAAACATACTCTGCTCTTGATCTATCATTTACAGATTCTAATCTTTTAACGAGTTTGAATGGTCGGTCCATGATGACCTTTGTGGAAGTGACCACTTCCCAACAATCCTTAACCCTATCAATCCCACGGATGAACTACCTTCAACAAGATGGAATTTTACTAAGACCAACAGGCCATGGCCATTATTAGAAACCCTGTGCTCCGAAAAATTAAACCTGAAAATTTCCGGAATGTTCCTATTTTCACGCGTCCTAAATGACATTTGAGACAAAACCATTCCTAAGCCCTCTGCAAACCTGCAAATACGCAAACCATGGTTTGAAACACACTGCAAACGAGCTAGAAAAAATAGGAAGAAGGCGGAGAAATATTTCCAACAACATCCTACTGTGCATAACCTGAATGACAAATGCCAGGGCAAGACGCACCTTTTAACAACTAAACGCCGGTCATGGAGGAAATATGTGTTAAATATCAAACTCCCGCACACCCATGTTCGAGGTATCAAAATATCAAGGGCAAAAGATCAAAATCTGGTGTTCGCCATCTCAAAGATGGATGGTGACCCTTTTAACAAATAAATTTGAAATTGTAAACAATCTTGGCGAAACCCTCAGTTCCTCAAAATACCAAACCCAACAAGAAAAGAAATCAGTAAATTTTAACTCTGATAATGGTGAGGATTACCATGAAACGTTTTCTCTCCATAAACTACGTACTGCCCTGGGGCAGGCTCACGACACTGCAGCAGGAGCTGATGATATTCACTATGAGCTTCTGAAACACCCCCCTGATTCAAGTTTTGAAACACTATTCAATATATTGATGATATTTGGACAAGCGGAAACTGCCATCCTTCATGGTACAATGCCATTATCACCCCTATACCAAAACCTGACCGGGATCATACTGATCCCTCAAACTACCGTCCTATGTCACTAAATATAGTCCGTTTGATTTCAGTTTAGACCGGTGAATTGCTCACTAACACAAAATCTAATAATTGCAAAGAAACCAAATTTCTGCACAGTGCCATGAAATTGACAGACCAACTCTGATGATTTGTCTCATAATTTTGGACACCCGAATAAAAATGTTTAACAAACCATCATTATTTTGTTGTCACTTTTCGCTATTTCTTACAAGGCGGGACCACTTGCTGGGTGGACAGTCATTCAACAATCGTGTGTAGTGAAATTTCAATTTCACGAGTGCATCTCGCAGCCCTGGCGTTCTACAAGTTAAGCTGGTACTTTGAGACCAATAACATACTCAATGACCTCAAATGTGGTTTTAAGAAACCCGAATGTTTTGAATCACGTTCAACCCCTTCGACATGGGTTTGGGGGAGCTGATGTTGGATACATATTTCCTCTATTAGCGACGTTTAGTTTGTTTAAAGGTACCTTCAAAGTGGTTTCTGTAAAAACCGAAGTATCATTGACCATCCGGTACCTCTGAAAACTCTACTCAATATATTTGATGACATTTGGACAACCGGCAACTTTCCTCCTTCGTTGCACAAGGCCGTTATCATCCCTTTACCAAAACCTGGCTGGGATCATACTGATCCCTCAGACTACCGTCCTATATCACTAACTAGCTGTGTTTGTAAAACCATGGAGGGATTGAGGGACAGATTACCTCTGTTCAAATCTCACTATATAAAAAAAGACAATTTCAAGTACTGGTAGGTTTCACATTGTCTGATTATTTCCATCCAGATCAGGGCGTCCCTAAAGGCAGCATCCTGCCTGTCACACTTTTTAGCATCAAAATTAACAGCCTCACTAACATCCTGAACAGTTGTGTTGATGGGTCCCTTTTCGTGGACGATTTCAATATTTCATGTCGTGGTAAGAACATGCACGCAATAGAAAGGCAGCTACAACTCTGCCTTAACAAAATCCAAAAATGGGCCAGTGAAAATGGCTTTAAGTTTTCAAAATCCAAAACAAATTGTATTCAATTTTGTCGTAAATACAGACCACACAAGGATCCAGACCAATTTTTAGATGGTACTCCGATCAAGGTAGTAGAAGAGGCCAAATTCCTTGGACTCATATTCGACTGCCACCTGACATTCTTGCCACACATAAAATATTTGAAAACCAAGTGCTTGAAGGCTCTGGACTTGCTAAAAGTCGTTTCAAATAGAGAGTGGGAAGGGGATCAGATTACCCTCCTTCACTTGTACAGATCTTTGGTTCGCTCTAAACTAGACTACGGCTCCATTGTTTATGGTGGAGCCTGCAAAAGCAATTTAGAAAAAATAGATTCTATCCACCACCAAGGCCTTAGGCTCTGCCTGGGAGCTTTTAGGACCTCTCCAGTAGACAGTCTATATGCAGAGGCTAACGAACCTTCCCTTGAACAACGCCGCATTAAACTTCACTGCAGTATATCACTAAACTACGTTCAAATCAGTCCAATCCAGCATACAATTGTGTTTTCAACCCTCTGTATGAAAACTTGTTTCCTAAACTGCCAAGCCTGGTTCCACCACTTGGAATCAGAATTCAACCACACATATCTGTAGCTAAAATTGATCTCAATAGCATAGCACCTTACCGACTCCTGTCTTCACCACCCTGGCAGATGGTGAAACCACAGGTCGATCTTACCCTCACTAAATTCAAAAAGTCTGAAACAAACCCCTTGATGTTCAAGCATCAAGCTACGTTCCAAGTATGACACCCATAGATCCATTTTCACAGACGGATCCAAGGATGAGGGCCAAGTCGCCAGTGCTACAGTCATTGGATCTAAGACTGTCTCCTCTAGGATTCCCGACAACAGTTCCATTTTCACTGCCGAGGCCAAAGCTATCTTTTCAGCTTTGACCTATATTAAACAGCAGAATCATTCCAAAAACATCATCGTTTTCACAGATTCATTATCTTGCCTTCAAGCACTTCAAGTCACCCAATCATTCTGGACATTTTGGAACTTTACAACGACCTCTCTACTGGCCAATGTGACATCGTTCTCTGCTGGTTGCCGGGTCACGTTGGCATAGCAGGTAACACAAAAGCCGATGCTGCAGCAAAAGCAGCTCTTGACAAGCCCTTATCTCCACTGCTAATCCCGTACAGCGATTTCAAACCCACTATCAAAAGCTATACTCCCCCACACTTATAAATTGCGCACCCGAGTCGTCCACATTTGGGACGATCACAGGGGTCAACCAAGCCGATGTGCAATGGAAAGGTCTCGCCCCGGGCCCACAGCCTTGCGGATCACTGTAAAGCCTGTGCTAGGTAAGTATGCTTTTCCCTGGTCGGAGTTTTCATTTACATCATCCTGGCGTGAACGCTCATCTGATAGTGAACTACCTGAGGGAAGTTGATCTGTATCATAAATTTTTACTATCATAAATTGTAACTGAAATGTGACAAACAAATTGCCTGCCTTTAAATTTGATGCTATGACTTTTTCTGCTTTTAAATGACAATGTAATGAATATATGTTTTTGAAATAAAACTCATTCCGAGTATGTACTTACAATGTTTATTAATGCAAACTTGTTCTCGTCACTATATGGCTGGAATAATGCCGATGTGACGCTAAACCCAACCCAACTCAACTCAACTCAACTCTAATTGTCTTCTGATGGCTCTCAAGGGTTGAACCATCCTGACTTTTCCTCAGTTTGGCAATATTAGCTTCCTGCGTCTGTATTGCTGGAGTATAGCACCCCTGTAACACTGAGTATAGCACCCCTGTAACCCTGAACCACAAATTATGGCTACCCAACAACTAACTGGTTCTGGTTCAAAAACAAAGAGAAGACATGTTGACTTAAGACACTGTTTCATCTACTGATGATGAATCAGGCGCAAACAATTTGGATTCTTGGCCACGCTTTTTGGTTGTAGAGGGAACTGAAGGACAGCCGCTTAAATTGATTCCAAATCGATTCAAGGAATATGTGGTACTGTGAAGAACGTTACTCGTCTGTGGTCCTGATCGCTGCTTGTTGAATGTGCAAAGAAACAGCAGTCTCTTAATCTGCTCAATGCACATAGGTTTGCAAATACTGAGATTGTTGTCTCAGCACATAGAACATTGATTTCATGCAAAGTGCCTCTCAGACATTTCAGAAGAGGAGATTGTATCAGAAATGAAATCTCAGTGTGTAACATCAGTGAAGCGGTTCAACAGAAAAGATGGTGAAAAATTGATTAAAACCAATACCTATCTTTTCACTTTTGCACTAACAAAGGTTCCATCGTCAATCAAAGCTGGTTATTTTAAAATATGGGTTGATGTTTATATACCTCACACTGGAAAAAAAATCCATCTTTCCAAGCTTGGAAATGTCTTGGAAAGATGATGTTTCCAAGACATTTCCAATTTTGGAAAGATGATGTTTCCAAGACTTTCCAATTTTGGAAAGATGATGTTTCCAAAAATTTCCAATCTTGGAAATATCCACAAGGGGAGATAACTGGTGGGTGATGGTAAATTATTGTTCTGCATGGGCTAATTGCAATAGTGGCATGGGGCGGCATGAGTGTTTCATGGGGTCGTTAAGGCGACTGGCGGTAGTCTTTGATGTTTGGTGTTGTTTTAGTAATGATTGTTTAAGGGGTTAACGAAAGGATTATCGACTTGACTGGTCGAAATTGCAGTGAACACATTTTAAGTGTTCAATGTTGTGGGTGAAAAGTGAATTTGTCACGTTGAGTTTAAATATGTATCATCATAAGCTTATATCTAGTCAGTGAGAGTTAATTTCGTACAAGGGCCACCGACCCGTTTTACAATTATAAAGATGAAAATACAATCCAGCGCCATATATAATATTAAGCTGTATGCTAACGTGTACAATGTCTCATTTAATCTTATACTCTATATTCAAAACTTCGCTCTTTTGTCAATGTTTCACATGGATTATTTATGTAGTATTGTGGGAGAAGGCTGTTTCTCAGATCACAGTAAAATGAACATTCAATAAAGAATTGGTACTCTGATTCAATGGTAAGTACAATACACAGAGGGTAGAATCACTCAAGTTGTTTTATATTTACTTTTCGCCCTTATTCCAACATTAAAGGATGGTCTGAACAACGAAACTTACTTAAAAGCAAAACGAATCGTTGCGTTGCTGTCAATCGTTGCGTTGCCGTCCTGGGGAGTCGAGTGATGGTGTCACCATGCACTAATTTCCACCGGACCCCGCAGTTCGTGCTAAATCATTTAGTAAATGGTTTATGTTTGTGAGAGTGCGAAGCGAGCGTTGTGGAAGCTTGGAACGATATCTTAAATTTGTCCAGATCGCTTCGCGGAAGTTAAAGAATCAAACTACTTACTACTTGTAGTACAATATATATATGATTGATGACCAACAATATTTTCCATGACACAACTTGAAGCATAAAGATTTCTTTCTCGGCAGCGAGGTCGTGGTGGAAGTGACAATAATATTGTAAGTAGTGTTATATTGACACCCACCTCGCTTCCAAGAGAGAGAAATTGTTATGATATAAGATATGTCACGCAAAATCCTATTGGACATCAATCAAATACATATTGTACTACCAGTAGAAAGTAGTTTTGATTTTGTAACTCGGTGAAAACAAACCTAAATAGCATTTATTCTCAGACTCGCGGATGTTCGCGACAGGGCGCTGCCATTTTGAATAATCGTAACATGACGGGCTAAAGTCTGTTAAAGAATTAATGAGATTATGGTTTGTTTTCATCAAGTTAGAAAAGCAAAACTACTTTTTTAATCGTAGTTAAATATGTATTGGAATCATGGCCAACAGGATTTGGCATGACACAACTTATAACATAACGATTTCTTCCTCGGAAGCGAGGTGGGGGTCGAAGTGACATACGGCGCAATAAATATCTTGCTACATTCCCATGGTTAATGTCCACTCACCAGTATGTAGATACTAGTCAACGTGCGTCTTTCTATTTGGTCTTATAATCCTAATTAGTTTATTATCATACTTATGTGCATTTTGAAGCTAAATAAAAATCAGGCGATCTGCCTTTACTTATAACTTGAATATCTAGACATTGTAAATCATAATTCGCACACGCCCTAGTGTATGTTCTCTGTCTCATTACTTCACGACGAAATCATGGATTCTGTGGAATGCTGCGACAAATGAATAAAACAAAATGCAGTTATTAAAACTAAAACAGGTAGTTATAATGATGTCAGGCTATTATTTTGTTCGAGGAATGTATCCATCAATATCCACAAAACGATCCGTATGCCATTCACCTGCAGCTGTTCCAAATGATGTGTCTTTTAACAGTTTAATACATGTTCACGAAAAGTGATATATCGTTTCAGGTATTTTACATAGGTATATAGTCTCATTGGTCACCCAAGATAGCACACCTGGCCACTAGTTGCATAATGTCTGCCATTCTTTACAAAAAGTAATTTAGTTAGCCAATAATGAGCAATCAATCAATGTCTTGGCGGTTAATCCTTCGAAAGAAGGAAGTTGTTTTACGCAGACACAGACACGACAGAGTGTATTCAGTATTGATTAGTTAATCTACATACATAAACAATACCTTTTGACAAATCCGCTGTGTAAGATAAAAGTAATTAATCAGTCAGCGTGTTATCCGTTAATCCTTTGATCGATGTATATTATATTGGGTATTTACTCCAGACACAAGAAATGCAAAATGGGAACCTTTGTCGGGTTATCTAAGTGGTGTTACCTGTTTTAAATTCATTAACTGACCATCAAGTGAATGATGACTAATAACATGTGTAGGTTTATACCACCTAACACGGGTTAAAACATGGGAGTATTAATTGCTGTATTGCATGTGTAAACCTATGGGCCGACACTATTTTGAGAATACGGACAGAACTTCATTGTTGCATAAGAAATACATATAAGCATTTGCTGTGTGCTATAACTGTATGTACCTATTTACCTAAGTAAATTTTCAGAGCCTTCTAGCAATGGCAAAGTGGGGTTGTTTAGTTTACGGATTCAAATGGATCAAATGTCATTTTTTAATATTATACGTCATATTGTTACATGACGTGAATAAATATCGAGGTAAAAAACCCACAGAAATGGGATCAATTATGATGAGTCAATATACCATCCACGCATTAGAAAACCTGCAAAAGCCCACACTGCTTTGATACTTTAATACAATCAGACAAGAACTACCGGGGAAATGTTCAAATAACGGCATCTGATGGGCATCCACCCTTCCTACTGTCGCACTGTTTAGGTTGAAAAATTAACCGTAACCGAGATGAGCGAGGCTGATCATAGTTTTCACTATCACTAGCGACTGGTCTCGAACAAATAAGGCCCAGCGACACCAGGCAATTACGACAGAATCGTTTATGAAAACAAGTTGTAACTCGGAAAGGAGCAGGACAAAGCCACCCAGTTATTTTACAGAGAGACAATTACCACCCATATTGATTTTAATGTATACTTTGATGAATAATTTGGTTTCTTAAAAATGTATTCACTTTGATAAACATACAGCTTTCATTTTCACAACAATTGTCACGATTTCTGTTCCTGCTGAGCTGTAGGCTCGTTCGATATCTCGCGATGTCATTATCGCGATAATGCACCGAGGAGATTATCAAAGGAGTGGATTGCTTAAGCGGTGCAACTTGTATTGTGTTGGATTTAGTTGATTGTGTGAATAAGGAAGTTATCATAATATAACACTGAAATCAAGTTGATGTTAGCTTGATAGTGTTCCATGGTCAACATAGCAATGTTGATGAAAATGGTATTGTATTATACGCAATTTACTTTAATACTCCCGACTTTCATGCAAATGAAAGGATCCAAAAACAAACGGATAGTGTCATACTTAAAATTGATGTTTATTTATATTCGGAAAAGAATTTTCAGATTGCACATATGTTGCCAAGAAGACAGAGAAAGATTAAATTTCATAAAAACATACCATGTACAAATTTACAAAAATATATGTTACACAAATTTACATTTTCTTCAAAGCATACCGAGGCGGTTGGGGTAGGGTACATGTATAATTGTCAATTACTATTTATGCTACAGACTCAATGTATTTACCAACAAAACAATTACTTGATAATTACCGGAGAAATTATCTCTAATCAAATGTCAGCAAGCTTTTATAAACATGACTGTAGTTCAAAGTTGAAACAAATGGTTTGGGTAGCCTAGTGGTTAAGGCGTTGGCTCGTTACTCCACAAAGACCCGGTTCGATTCCCCACATGGGTACAATGGGTGGAGCCCATTTCTGGTTTCCCGCATCGTGATATTGCTGGAATATTGGAAGCGGCGTAGAACTATCCTCACTCTAAAGCATTCCATATTCCGTGTTGACCCATGAAAGATCCTTCTTCATGACCGGTAATTCTGATTTAGATGGCGGACCACGCACGCGTCTGGTCTTTGGGATGGCTCCTTGTCCTTCTAATGTTCGAAAATTTGCATCTGCAAGCCGCTGTCATTAGTTCCCTTGATTCCACCTTCGGTCTTACTATGAAGAATTTGACGCCATCGTCGTTCATGTCACTTTCCTCTGATGACATCAATTGCGTCTTCTTTAGGGCTTGTTCATATTTGGCTCTCTTGTATTCTCTTGTATAATATTTAACATATCTTATTAATGACCTTCAGCTGTAAACAATCAAATATGTCCTTCTTTCAAAGGGTTAACTGCCAATAGATTGATTGCTCTTTTTTGGCAAGGGTGTTTTCTATTATCTACATAATAAATGATACAAATATATAAAACATAATATATACAAACTTATAAGAAGTTTATAGCACTAACACAAGCAAATTTGTTTTGAACGTTCTTGATAAATCGTATTGTTAAAGGTCACATGCAACCAAAAATCAAACATAATTAAAACACAATTATCACTTATTCATGACATATAATATACATTGCTGATTATGAAAAAACATATAAACAAAATTATAAGCGTACAATCGCAAAATCAAAAGTGCAATATTTTGTACTTGGGTTTACTTCCCAAGAAACGAAGCAGCCGGGATACCGAACCCAGTCAGAGCGAGTGGGTGTGCACTCAAGTGTAACGGCTGGTTCATTTGCAGACGCCCCTCACGGTTCATTATGTGTGTACTGTATATACCGAGATGTTGGATTTTGTAAATACATCCTCATTTTTTGTGTATAACATTTTGCAATCAACAGACATCATGACATGTCATGTGTACAAGTATCACACCTGCCTGTCTGTGTAATTACAAAATGTGACAGAGACCGAACGCCATTAATCAATACGTTTTGTTTATGGTGTATAGCCTGATAGGTGTTAAGTTCAAATTGCATGTGGTCAGTGATCGAAGCTGTGTATTGAACATTGTCATTAGCAGAAAGGCAGGCAGACACATAAGCATCAATAAAACAGACACTTGTCTGCGACAACGACATATCTGTGTCACAGTTAGCTATTCTGTCAACGCTAAATAATGACATTGCTTTTAAGTATCGAACTGAGAAAGTGACTCGGTAAGAAGAACGTGGTGAAATAGACAAATGAAATTATATAAACAGTTAAATTGGTAATATACTGTCATAACATTAAAAGCTCGCGCCTGTGAAATATAAACGAAACATTTAAAAAAACAGCTCACACCAAAGCCTTCACCGAGTATTCACCGGACAACCCGCTGCGCGAACCTATCGTTTTTTGTCATCGCATTATTTTTGAACTTTATAAGTTGAATTTGCATTTTTGATGATTTGTTTCGGTAAATCCATACCGAAAGGTATCAGAATCTGCAAAGTTGTGTTTTACGTTGCATGTGACCTTTAACATAACGCTAGGAACACTACTTACATTTTAAAAAAAAATTGTTGTTTTTGTTACAATCTATTTGAGATTTGATTTTCCTTGACTTCGTTGTAGAGATTATGTCGTTCAATGTTGAGACTGTTGCTCTGCATGCGCAGTCTTTCTGACTCCATCTCCATGAGGTCCATTCTCTCCTATCTCTTGTTCAGAATGAACATATACCGGTAACCGTTTACACATAGATATCGTCAACCACGAAAAGTAGGAAGAAACTTCATCTAACTGTGCATTTAGCACAACTGAATTTGTGGAAATAATGGTGAAAACTGTCATTTCCAAAGTTCTTATAGCAAGTTTCTGCAATAAAATGAATACCTCACAACTTGAGTGAACTAATTTATAAATCAAAGTGACTGTGTGAACTCACTAACATGGATTCAATCTCATACTGGTAGTCTGGTATACATGTCTTATTTCTTTCCTTGAGTGAACACGTTTTTTCATCTTGTAGAATCCCTTAAAACAACACCGTAGTCAAAACATCAAACCTTTTACCTTGACCCAAATGTCTAACGTACCATTAACCTCGATAATGATACAAGAATGAATATAGGAACCCTTACTCTATGCATCGACAAGAATACCTGTCAAACAAGCATGGAGTTGCTATCGGCGTGGCGTCGTGTTCTCATTGCACGTTTTAACATTTTCAAACGTATATAATTGTCACCACAGCGACAAACCTATTTTACAGTTGAGTAGAATGCATCCAACCTGACCTCACAATGAGCGGTGTGATAATTCAAGACATAGATAATCACAAGCATCTAGACTTGACCCTTCAAAATAACTGTAACTGGGATATTAACATAAATTCCATTGGCTGGCTTATTATGAAATTAATCTCTTGTATAAACTGGAATCTTTCAAATGTATATTTGTCTCTGGAATCATATCTTGTGGGCTTGTGGGCTGATTACCTTGATCCAAAATGAATGTTTTATTAAAACATTCTGTAACGTTTTGCTTGTAAATGATCACATTAATCTAGATAGACTTATGATTCAGTAAAAAAGGGAATTCATTTGAGTATCTGCTTCAATCCGCACATGTTTGGACAACACAACCAATTTTCTATTGACAAGTTAAAGAGATTTTCGTGAATACGCCCATTGCATAACACCGTTATTGAGCACAAACTCAAATGGCCTCTCCCTTGTGGCAGGTGTTAATTGGAGAATGTATTCTACTACGATTAGTTCCCATGAAGTAGACTTGTAAATATATAGAGTGATTACCTCCAAGACCTGGTGATCTCGAACAAAGGCCAGTTAATGTTTTAAAGGTCACATAAACCCTAGGGGGTAAAAATACATAAATCACTAACTGGCATCGTTATAAATGAAACCCCGTCATTAAAACTACTCATTTCGACCTTTAATTGACTTAAATCGACCTTTTTGACAACAGTGCACAATTCTCACCCGCGAACGAAATTTCAACCAATCAGAGCGGCGCGACTCTGTGACGTCATATGAGGAATAGCTTTGAGGGCCGATGCAGAATTCATCTACATTTTAGGGGTTAAATTATCTTGTTTACAGGCTTGTATAAACCTGAAATCGTGACAATTGTTGTGGAAAATGAAAGCTATATGTTCTCACAATCTACTGGCATTTAATTTTGTCTCCTGCTTTGCCTAGTTTCCGAGTTACAACTTGTTTTCATAGACGCTTCTGTCACAATTGATTGGTGTCGTTAGGCCCTATTTGTATAATGACTGATCCAAATTGATCCCATTTCTGTGTTTTTTACCTCGATATTTAATCATGTCATGTAAAAATCTGTTTGTATTCTCAAAACAGTGTCGGCCCATAAGTTTTCACATGCAATACAGCAATTAATACTCCCTCGTTGTAACCCGTGTTAGGTGGTATAAACCTACACATGTTATTTGTCATCATTCACTTGATGGTCAGTTAATGAATTTATAACAGGTATAATTAGTGGTAACACACTTAGATTACCCGACAAAGGTTCCCATTTGGCATTTCTTGTGTCTGGAGTAAATATTCAACATTATAAACATCGATCAAAGGATTAACCGATAACACGCTGATTGATTAATTACTTTTATCTTACACAGCGGAATTGTCAAAAGGTAGTGTTTATGTATGTAGATTTACTAATCTATACTGAATACACTCTGTCGTGTCGGTGTCTGCGTAAAAACAACGTCCATCTTTCAAAGGATTAACCTGCAATATATTGATTGATTGCCCATTATTGGCTAACTAAATTACTGTTTTTAAAGAAAGGCGGACATTATGCAATTAGTTGCCAGGTGTGCTATCTTGGGTGACCAATGAGACTATACACCAATACCTGAAAAGATTTATCACTTTTCCGTATATTAAACTGTTAAAAGACACATCATTTGGAACAGTTTTGTGGATATTGATGGATACATTCCTCGAACAAGGTAATGGCCTGATATTGTTCCTATAACTTTAATCTGTTTTAATTTTAATATTTGCATTTTGTTTTTATTCATTTGTCGTAGCATTCAACAGAATCATTGTTTTCAATGAGACAGACAACATGCACTAGGGTGTGTGTGCGAATTATGATTCACATTGGCAAACTATAAAATGTCTAGATATTACAGTTCTGTTATAAATTCACTATAAGTATCAGCAGATCGTCTGCTTTTTATTTAGTTTCAAAATGCATACAAGTGTGATAATAAACTAATTAGGATTATAAGACCAAATATAAAGAGACGCACATTGACTAGTATCTACATACTGGTGAGTGGACATTAACCATGGGAATGTAGCAAGAAATTTATCGCGCAGTATTGTGACTTCGACCCCCACCTCGCTTCCGTGGAAGAAATCGTTATGTTATAAGTTGTGTCATGCAAAATCCGTTTGGTTATGATTCCAATACATATTTAACAACGAGTAGAAAGTAGTCTTGATTTTCTAACTTGATGAAAACAAACTATAATCTCATTAATTCTAACAGATTTTTTTATTTTTAAAAATGGCGGCGCTCTGTCGGGAACATCCGCCAGTCTGAGGATAAATGGTATTTAGGTTTGTTTTCACCGAGTTACAAAATCAAAACTACTTTCTACTGGTAGTAAAATATGTATTTTATTGATGGCTAATAGGATTTTGCATGACATAGCGTATATCATAACAATTTCTCTCTTGGAAGCGAGGTGGGTGTCAATATAATACTACTTACAATATTATTGTTACTTCGACCACAACCTCACTTCCGAGGAAGAAATCGTTATGTTACAAGTTGTGTCATAGAAAATCTTTATGGTCATCAATCATATGCATATTTTACTACAACTAGTAAGTAGTTTTGATTCTTTAACTTCCGTGAAGCGATCTGAACACAAGTAAGATATCGTTTCAGGCTTCCACAACGCTCGCTTCGCACTCACAAACATAACCCATTTAGCACGAACTACGGGGTCCTGTGGAAATCTGTGCATGGGGACACCATCGCCCGACCCCCTAGGAGCAATTGACGACAAAGCAACGATTCGGCATGTCGTCGTTGATGTCGAGAAATCATCAAAATGATGAGCGTGCTACACATTTTCTATACAACTAACTGAAAATCGTTCCTCATATGACGTCACTGCAGTGCTCTGGCGACAGAGTTACGTAATCTGTCTGTGGTTTCGTTGGCGGGCGAGAGGGAAGCAGGCGACTTTTCGGCCACTTTTAATCGCTCGGTATTAATTAACCACAAGTTTTTAAAGAATAAATTTGGTGTTCCGCATAAGACTAACCACACATCTTTCTTATGTAATGGTTAAAAGAGTAACAAAAAAACAAAGTTTAGTGGTTCTTTAACAGGCACAAGGTTGATACAAAAGTTGAAGGGGTAAAGAAATGAAATAAGCCTAAACTGAATTTGACATTTTCATGACATAATATATTTGGTGTTGCCACAATTAATAATCGGAAGATGAAACATATCATGTGAAATATATCTCAACTATCATTTGGAGGGCCTTTAGCGATCTTCTTAAATCTGCCATGCCAACACCCCAAGTAATAATAAGATACATAATTTTGAAATCATGTACGACCTATTTCAACTTATTACTGACCCTACGAAGGTCACCCCAAACTCTTTGTTAGATATTAGCAGATTAATCAATAACTCTCGCGAGACGTAGACCGTATCATCCCCGTAGACGTTGAGTGAACACATGAATCAGTATCATTATAATCTCAGTGAGATAAACTCAGTAAATTCGATCACATTTCAAAACAAGTTCAGATTTTTATAGCACCCAGTCTCTTATTCCCGTATAACAACACCGACGCAACATGAACGAGATTATACTGTAATAACAAAATCCTACTTCACGGGAATACCCCATTACGCCATGGCACGGGTTCACTTTCATGGCATGTAATACGCTCAGTCAGTCACTGTCATATAGTCCATATAGCTTAGGTGTATGGAATTTGTATTCATACGAACATTGAAAGGGCTGGGGTGGGTGAGTTGAAATTAAACATATTTGCGCGTTTGTGGATAACAACTAAAACATACACTTGAAACTGACTTTTGAAAATGCTCGCCATACTAGCGGTAAATAGAACAGTCAACATCAATTTTTGACACATAGAACAAGAAGAATGCAGATGGGTGAAGTTAAACTAATATATAGAATTGGTTCCTAGTTGGTCGCATAGGACGGCGAATAGTAAACACCTACTCTATATCCCAACTTTAAAAAAAATTATCACTTCACGCGTGAAACACAGTTGCATTGATATCAAGCACAAAGGGATAATATGAATATATGGCGTATTCCTGCAGTTTTCATGAATAAATATGTCACATGCAAGATACATTATCAACAATAAGAACTCTAACAGATCAAAAGATTCGTCAAATAGTTCAGTCTATACACTCATGGAACATGTGTTATATTTGGGATTACAGTTTCTTAGTAAAGTACAAATTCTAGTACTTTTTGAGTTGAGCACCATCCGGGATACAAACTCACACCCTCAGTCAGGCACCCTATCGCCAGCACACAAAATCAGCCTCCTAACCAACTCAGCTACCGCGACTTCCACAAAAAAGGGAAGTCGGACAACTGGTAATCTAGACTGCGGGCTTTGTGTACCCCTCTGATAAGTGTTAATTGGCACGGCTCCCACGGCCGAAAGCTATGATTACACAATGCCATACACTCATGGGCCGGGGATCCTTGGGGAAAAGGAGAAATTGAAAGAAGTAGTGGTAAAATCCTTCCTAAATTTCCAAAAATTTCCAAGCCTTGGAAACATCATCTTTCCAATTTTGGAAATTTTTGGAAATACGATCTTTCCAAATTGGAAATTTTTGGAAATCACCATTTTTTTTTTCTTGTGTCATCCACTGTGTTGTTTCAAATGTCAGCAGTTTGGGCATGGGGCTAAATCCTTTCGCAACTCACCGGGTTGCTCCCACTGCAGTAAGACACATGAAAGCACTCACTGCACCGATACCATCATATGTGCCAACTGCAGTGGTGAGCACATGTGCTCTTCAAAATCATGTCCTGTTTTTCTTTTACAATCTGAAATTCTCAAAGTCAAATATACCAATGACATATCTTTCAATGAAGCTAAGAAATTGGTTGCCACTGACTCTTCAAAATCTACTACTTCACTGACGTCCTCTGATGCAGTTTCCTCTCCTGTAAAATATGATACCGGGAGTCAAACATCTATCAGTTGTCTCATGAACAGACAACCCTTTATCCAATTGACACAGAAGACAACATCGTCCTATCGAAATCTGTTTCATCAGCGTTTCAGACTGAACCTTTTCACAAATTCTTTCACGGTTAATGAAAAGCAATTTTTCCCTTAACGAGAAAAGAAAAAACAACAACAAAGGAATCCAAGGCCTTCGCTATGACATCAATACTAAAGGGAAATTACTTGAGAAATGGTTAAAAATAACGATTTATGCATTTTCAATGATGGTCCACATACGTTTCTACATCCTGCAACTTATTCTTGTCTAGATTTGTAAAAATATGCATACTTTTGAACGGCAAATGCAGTTGTGTTTTGGCCACAGTCGGTTTACTCATGACTATCTGCTGAAAACGGATGGGGATGGTCCTCCAATGTGTGTCTCTTGCGACGAAGTGTTGAAGCATCTTCTGCTTGACTGTGTGGACTTCGACCGCAAGGGATTCACATTATGATGCGACAGATCTGAAAGATCCGTTTTTTCACGTGACTGGGCATCTCATTGTTAACTACCTGAGGGAAGTTGACCTGCATCATTGCTTTTGAATTTGGTGCTATGATATTTTCTGTTTCTAAATAATAATTTAATGAGAATATATATATATACTATCCTCAAAAAGAAACGCATAGGCGTTTTGTATTGAAAAAAAAATCTATTAATTACCTATTGTGTTCAAGCAATCGTTAAAATATGTAACAAAAGTGTTGATAACCTGATTTAACACAATTGTAAAGTGAAAAGTCGACTGTTGGCGTTGCCATACCACGTGCCTTTGTTTATAAACATGGCCTTGGCAGGCGCAGCTGCAAACACACGACATCACACTACGCGACAGATAAGGGTGAGTTACATCACTTCTCACGTCACCACTTAATTTGCCTGTCGCGCACAGCTATTAACGTCGCCGCCAAACAGTGTAACCACCGAACAGCTATTAACCCCTCTTCCCTCCCTGTGCTCACTTGTTCCCGTTATCTCATTGAGTGTAGATTGTAGCCGAGGATACTAAGTATTTATACATTGTACCTTTCTTCATTGTTCATGGATTAAAACGTCATGGTTTGTATGACCTGTTTTGGGGTGAGAAGCTCTCAGTCGCTGTGCCGCTGGTTGTCCGCCATTCTCTTACCACAGAGGTTACTTGTCATATGTTCCTACGAACCTGTGTTCTAATACGGCCATATTTCCCAGTTCTTGTAAAATCCCCTAGTGGGAAAATTCGCAAGACGAATTATCTCCCTTCTTTCTATCCGATCAGAACACGGTTTACATTGACTTAGATCCAACTTGACTAATGCAAGCAAATGTGGGGACACAGATATCCCTCCTCTACCGGGAACTTGTGTTGATGTGACACACGAAGCATTTAAATAGCTAGCTTGACCGTTGTCAACGCGGGCGATGGAGACTGAGTTGCGTCTAGAAGAACCGTTTGGGCATCGCGCAGGGGAAGAGGTTCTAGTATTCCCGGAAATTACCGAGACCTGACGTATGATCAGTTTTGAAACAACGTCGGTAACTGCACAGCTAAATCTGATTGCAGCCAATCACGAATCCTGAACACTCGCACCATGAAAGGGTGGTATTAGAACAGAGGTTCGTAGGAAGATATGACAACTAACCTCTGTGGGAAGAGAATGGTTGTCCGCTTTCACAGCGGAAACCGATAAACAAAATTCCAGCCTGCTGCACAGTGGGCGGAATTCATTCGCTCGCTATGCTCACCTGGTCTTCTTGGTCACAGCGGAGAGGTGATTGTGGAATATGCTCTCGCTGCTACTTCTCACCCCTATATGGCCATCCAAACATATTGGCCTATACTTCCCAAGAAAATATCTTCCTTGTCTATGATCATAGCGCTAGTCAAGCAATAAATATGTAGTCATAGAAGTTGTTAGTGATGACGTATAGTTGTTATTATCATCAACTTCAATAACTTCTGAGTTTACATAATCATAACTGCAGAACAGATGTGGCATAACTCATAGCAGTTTTCTAACCTACCAAAACTGTGTACAACCCTACCAGATAATACCTACAACATACATACCTTTCGGGCATTGGAAATTTGATCCTTATCATGTTATATATTTGGTTTATACTACTGCCAAACATTACATAGTGATTTATACAACCTATTTCTTCACACCACCCATGCTATCAGTTGTTGCCTTTTTGCAGCTTCAAGATACCGGTTTGGTGGTACCGATCTGAACATCAAGGGGAGATGGCTCTGGGAAGGACAACGTCGCATGGACTACACACGCTGGCCACCAGGAAATCCTAGCAATTCGAAAGGTCACGAACACTGTCTGGAACTATTAAATGAGCACAGAAAAGAAATCTGGAACGATAACCGATGTGACGTTCCCTTACATTTTATTTGTGAAAAGGAACTTTAAAAGGGGTGTTTTCAACAAATCAAACACCAATAGATTGCATGTAATTCTGCAACAGTAGGTGAAGTAAATGCTAAGCTTACTGGTTTTGTTGGGTTGGTTTTGGTTGTTGTTTTCTTGTCTTGTTCACGCAATTCATATTTGGCATCTGGCGTTTGAAAGAGTAGGGATTTGCACCCGAATTTAGCATTATTTCGGTGTCAAAGCGAAAGACAACAGAAAAAAGTTTTACATAATATACACAGGTGGGGTATAGAAACCGGAATCTCCGCGTTTGCTGTTTGTTTGTTGTGGTTTTGATTTCTTTTGTTATTGTTTTGTTCATTATATACAATTGCAAAGTTAAATACAACCGTCTTATATGTGAAGAAGGTTATGTGTTGAGCTCACACCAGCTCATATGAAGCAAGGGGCGGTGAGGTAGCCTAGTTGTTAAAGCGTTCGCTCGTCACACCGAAGACCCGGGGTCGATTCCCCATATGGGTACAATGTGTGAAGGCTATTTCTGGTGTACCCCGCCGTGATATTGCTGGAATATTGCTAAAAGCAGCGTAAAATTAAAACTCACTCCATATGAAGCAAATATGAAACTCAAGAGTATAATATATCAAACTTTTGTGTTTTTTGTAATTTTTCTGTGCTTCAAGATTAGGATCATGGTGTAATACAAACAGTGCATGCAAAGTTAGCTGCTTTGGCTTATACCATGTTATTCCTCGAAAAAAACTTGGTCTATAAACAGAAACGTATGATCACAGAGAGAGCCGTGAAATACCTTAATGCGTCAATTTGGTGTCATCACTGATTTTCAGTGGTCATTTTACCGCTCTTTGCAGCTTTGAAAATGTATCAGTCGTGATTATTTCATTACCCTTTTTACGTACGCATGGTGTTATCGCTGATTTTCATCGCAGTCGGCCCCTTGTGCCAGCTGGAATCTATTAGCACATGACTGAGACTGGCGAAGGTGTTTCCTGTTCTTTTATCCGTGTCAATCAAACATAAACTAGTCGTGATGTTGAAACATTAACGTATGAAAAGTTAATGCTAAACGTAACATGTCAGTGCAAAAGGATAACCAATTTCGACTTTTCACAGAAACATTGTTCATTTCCTGGTAAAGGGAAAAATAGCTGTGAAAGAATGACTTACTGAGAATCAGTGGTTTCTCCTGGTATTTGGGAAAAGGGTACCCTGTAGTACCCATAATTCACAAAGTTTATATATAGTGGGTGAGTGAGTTAAGATTTGAAGTCACATCGTCAACATTTCAGCCATATCGTGACATTAACATTAACTATATTATCACAGATAGAGAATAAAACTAGTATGTAAATACAAATTCTATGAACAATACAACATAAAAACGGGCTAGTGATCACAACCAAGAGAAGGTAGATCCTCCATAATAGGGACCATGGGGACTTACAGTGCCTTTGCTTCTTGCGTGGATCCTAGCTATATTTACACCATCCCTTCAGCCGCTGGTAGTTTATCTATAAATAGAAGTACTTTTTGATTGAAGTCGCACAGCAGTGTCCTATTTGTAACCGCCTATAAACAAAATCTGAAAATCACTCGGTCGATGGACCGGAAAAGACAACAATTGTTCTGTAGAGATACAGAGATTCTGGAGTTAAACTCAAAGGAGACGGTCTCTACATTTTAGACTTCAGTACACGGAGATGCGAATTAAACTTGTCTGTGAAAAGGGTGGAAGGTGCCTTTCGTAGTTTTTCTTATACACAGTAATATAATAATAATATTATACAATCTGCCCCTAGTTCAAGCAGTCCAGATTGGTAATGTGCAATCTGACGATATGTCTCTGACCAAATGTTTTCCCATAGACCTCTATAGTAACCTTATATTTTTTTAAAAAATATCCAGGCTATCACCAGCCAATCCATGTACACATGGGTACACTCTGGCCTTTAAACTATCATGAAACAAAATATCAGGCCAACTTGTCCCGCTCGTTTTGCGAGCACAGGAAGCGGAACACAACAACCCCAGTTCCGCACCAAATGTCACCTACTGGGAAATATCTGTACACAAAATAAGCATAAACGATGGTGATAAATATGACAGCACTAAATACTTTAAATTATGGTCAGTTTTAATTACTGGTTGGATGTGCTTTTAAAAAAAATAAACATATTACACTATTTCATCCAATCACAGCTGCCACATGTCTCTGTCTCTCTTCACTTGTTTACATACGGCTCTCGCTCAGGCAGCATGTGATACTGATTTAGTGTAGTGGAACCTATAGGAACATTTAGAAACAATCTGTGATTTATATACTGTATGGACATGTAAATTCTCAATATAAAATTGCATGACGCTTCAATACGTTTTCCTGTCCAACATATCTATATGGCACAAGAATATAGAGATTTGCTGCACTGACAGAGCTGTAAGAGTTATATCATGTCTATTTCACCAAAGCTATATAAAATGCACTTCTGCATTAATAGGGAAAGTTTTCAAATCATACATACACCATGGGAGTTTACCCTTATTTCACAAAAGAAGGGGGCCATGGGTTAATTCCATGCATGACTGGGACTTCCTTGATCATATCAATCCAAAAATCATGGAATTCAGGCCAGAAATTGGACAGGTTTAACATTAAGCAGCTTTAACATCCTGACATATGTAAGGCCGAATGATGAACTTTGCCAGAATGTAATAAGTGAGGGTTTGGATTATGCCTAGCAGTCAGAAACACTGACTACAGTACCCTGCTGTCTGTTAGTCGATCAAGGCAAATGACCCCTTCAAAAGATGAAATCACTTTTAGACCACAGCATGATAAGAACTTACACTTGAATCTATTGATTCATCAAGCTAAGACTTTGAAATACTTCCAGAAAATCTAAATTATTATTTACAATGTATACGAGAGCACTTGTACGTATCATCTCCCAACAGCAGGATGCCCATCATGTTTATGCTGATGACTCACAGCAAGTAGATCACTTTAAAACAAACGAAGAAAAAACAGTTATTTCCAAGGTCGAGAGCTGTATCTCAACAATTCAACATTGGATGTCATCGAACATGTTGATG
Organism: Haliotis rubra; assembly: GCF_003918875.1. Lineage (NCBI taxonomy): Eukaryota > Metazoa > Mollusca > Gastropoda > Lepetellida > Haliotidae > Haliotis > Haliotis rubra. The sequence continues at coordinate 16,418 of NW_025767209.1, read as the reverse complement.
TTGAACGATGACAAGACAGAAGCACTCTTTATAGGACCACCTTCAAAACTGAAGAAATGTGACACAAAGCAGCTTCACATTGGTCAATCTGCAGTGGATGTGTCATCTTCACTCAAAACCTTGGGTGTTCATATTGATTGCCAACCTTCTGTGGAAACTCAAGTTTCACAGTTATGTAAATGCTGCTTTTTCTATTTGAGAAACATTGATCCATTTGTCATCTGTTGACACAAGATGCTACCGCATGTCTCATGAGAACTTTAGTCCTCTCTCGCCTAGATTATTGCAACAGTGGCTGGAATATTGTTGAGTGCGGCATAAAACAAAACTCACTCACTCTCACTTCTGCTTCATCGATCATTTGATTGATGAATTTGTGTCTGGGATGCAGAGTCACGAAATAACACGTACACTCTGCAACGTGTATGAACAGCGGGCGTTGCCTGTAGGGTAGAACATACTTTCCTTTTACGAACAGCCACTCGTAAAGATCCGGGCTGGATTGGACAGACAATCGACAAGGAGCAAACGGCGTGGACAAGCGTGAACAAGACAGCTCAGATTGACTTCAGACTTTGATATCCAAGTCAGTATAAAAGGACTCCAATTGCTGTGTATAGAGAGTATTAAATGCGACATTTCATAAGGTTTTATAAGTGAGGTTTAATATTAACAACGATGAGGGTATACCGCGCAATACTCAACACCACAAAGGGACATGCTCAAAGTCCTCACAAACACTACAATAACCCAAGCTGCCTGTGACTCAATAGAAGGTTAATAGTCACATGGCTTATCCCACCGGGTACCCATTTTCTCCTGGGTGAACGGAGGCAATTTGAACAAACTCACTTGTCTAAGGTGAGACCACATGTGTCACATGTGTTTCGTTGTGGGGCGGGACTGAAGTCTTAGAAACTCTCAGGAGTCAAGCTGCCAAACCCTGTCACCCTTTCAATGACTTCACGTTGCTTAACTTCATCTGATTTGTGACCTGATCTCTATCCACAGGACCACACACCACCACAAGAAGCGTTAAAATTATTTGAACTTATGAAGTGACGTGCATGCACGTGTATGTGCATCAGTGTGTAGATGATTCTACTAATGAAAGGCCGTGGATGCACGTTCCTGTGTTTGTATCTGCTTGTACTTATGAAGCTACGTCTATGCACGTGAATGTGTATCGGTGTGTGGATGCTTCTACTAATGAAATGACGTGTATGCACGTGCATGTGTATGGATGTGTATCTGCTTCTACTAATGAAACGACGTGTATGCATGTGTATGTATATCGGTGTGTGGCGGTTTGTACAAGGTCGGTCTTGTGCTGGTTATATGATGTTTGAGTACTGAGTTGCAAACCGAAACATGAGTCTCATTAACCAATTCAGACTATGAACTATATTTCAGCCGATCCGAATTTCCTCGTTTGAAAGTGAAAAGAGACACTACAAACAACTATGGTTACACTGAATTCCAATCCCTGGTTTCATAAGAAAATGGTATTTGCAAATTCATTTTGAAAACTTTTTAAAGTTTGAAGAAAATATCGTATTTCTATATTTTATATCTAGGTTTAGGCAGAGGTGAGGTGAGGGTGAGGTGAAATTGGGTTTTACGTCGTAAAATATTTCGCTCATATGACGACGTGCATGCGTGTGTGTGTATGTCCGGCTGCTTGTACTATCCCAGACTTAAGCAGGTTTTATAGTCCTTTACGATAAGGGTATTACCTCCCTTGGGTAAATTACCCCTTGGCACTGGCGAGCAATCCTCAGCAAACATGGCTGCCATAGTGCAAACAATGCTTGGTAAACAGACCAAATCAAATGTATTTGAAATCTATACAGTGCGTAGTCTGAAGGCACACCTGCGGGAGCGAGGCTGTCATGTATCAGGCACAAAGGCTGAGCTGATAAAACGTGCTATGGGATTGAGGTTCCTGGCTGAAAAGAAATCGTGCAACATTGACCCTGAAGACGAAGACGAAGCCTACCAGGTAGGTTCATAGTTGGAACAAATGAACTTAAATATTCCAATTTAACAATATTTTTTCTGATTAGGGAATTAGTGTGTAAAATCAGCCATTACCCATATTTACATTTAACCAAGCCCAAACACTACAAATACCACTGACTTGTATTACGTGGACGAACCCACGTGGACAGGCACCCCGACCATGGCGTTGCCTGTATTCAAGTCCGTGCAAATACTTAGCTTCAGTTTTAACCATTATGATACCTAATTATTACACCAAATCCATTCATATAGCAATGTGAATAAACTCAAATTCCTGTAAGTGTTTATTTCAATGACTAGCATTACATTTGTTATCAGGAATTCTTAAAAGAGGAGGCAAGGTTTACATCATCTCACAACCTGAACCTTGGACAATACCCAACTCTGAATGGACTGACAGTGAAGAGGACATTCCTATTATAAGATCTACAGATCTCTACAATTATCTTGTGCTTAACAGAAGGAGAACTTTCGATAAAAAAACAACAAAAGCAATCCGTCAACTGAAGGCAAAAGTCTTATTTGAGGGACATGTGCACACAATTAAACATCACTGTATAGCAGATGAATGCTCCCACTGTTATGTGAAGTGTAATGTTATACCATCCATACCAGGTACCAAGGAAAATCAAAGACCCGATTATAATGTTTGGGTATCACTTACCAAGATGTCAGGAAATGTGCATGCAGCTGGTTGCACATGTGCAGCAGGGTAAGTTTATATTTTCCTTTTTCACATTGTTAAGGTAAAGTACAACAGAATTCTTCTTGCCATGTCACAATGAAACATGTAATACACATTATACAATACAGTCAGTCTGAGACAAAATCTCACCAATAAATTGCTCTCTAACTCAAAAACAAATAATCATAAATATCTCAAACCAAAACCAAAGTTAATAATAATATAAAATACACACCAACTTGACAGAATTTTGTTATACTTTTTGTCAACATAATTAATTTAACTATCATTAATATTTGTAGACATTTCACGATTTATGACAAGGGTGAATTGACAGCTGATGTAACAGTCAACATCGCTCACAATTCTAGCTAACTTGACTGTTACCAACAGGTTACATCAGCTGTCGCTACACCCTTCTCACTAATTGTGACATGTCTACTGAAAACAATGATAGTTTCTTAAAGAACCTTTTTTTTTTGCTGAAAAAATGATACCAAAATTCTGCAGAGTTGGTGTGGTTTTGTTTTATAACTTCTTGGGTTGGTTTGAGTTATTTGCAGTTGTTTTGGAGTTTGAATGCAATTCATTTGGGAGATTTTGTCTCAAATGGTTATGGAGATTTTGTATCTTTTAAACTTTTGATTATTGTTTGAAATGAACTGTATCATTACTGCTATGTTCACACAATGACAAAAAAGATAATTTATTTGTGAGTTGATGATCAAGCAGTCATGATGATATACAGTAACAGTATTAATACCATTAATATTTTCAGGGAAGGGGAGGCTTGCAACCGTATTGCAGCACTGCTGTATGCTTTGGTCGATTTGAGTGAGAAGAAGGAAAAGGGACTAAATGCTTCCAAATCTAAGAAAAATAAGTGGATTGAACCACGAAAAAGGAAACTATCACCCAAGAAATCTCAACACCTTGTTTTCAAAAAGTACAAAAGCAGTGACAGAAGAACAGAAAACAATCTGTCATCTTCAACAACTGCTAGGATATCGGATTTGGAGAAGATTACACCTGTGAATGTGTCAGTTTTTAGTGACAAGTTGCACGAAATCGCACCTAATTCAGGCTTTCTATTGTCCCAAGATAAATATGCAAAGCTTCAAGTTACTTCCCCACCAACACTTCCAAAACTGCAAAAAATTGATTTTCATTACAATGACAGTGTTGATCTGAAGTCTCAAATGTGCACGCTTGAATTTCAATCTTACTTCAATACCCTTCATGTAAATCCTGAAACATGTAGGAATATTGAAGCAGCAACCAAAGGACAAGCAAATAACCCAAGTTGGTATGACGCCAGAGAGGGACGAATAACGGCATCAAAATTTGGAAGGATTTGCTCAATGAGAGACCAAACACAACCTGATTCTACAATTTCTCAGCTTCTAGGCTACAAGACATTTGACAGTGTTGCATTACAGTGGGGCAGGACTCATGAAGCGGCAGCAAGACGCACTTACTTGAAATATAGTCTTTGTGGACTGATCGTCAATCCATCATACATGGGATGCGGTCCAGATGCACTACTTGAAAGTGCACACTGTTCAGATTCACAAGGGCTGTTGGAAATCAAGTGCCCTTATTCAAAGCGGTTTGTGACACCTTTGGAAGCAGCTTCAGATAACACATTCTCTTGTGGTATTGTGAATGGTGATTCGAAACTGAAGCACATACATAAATACTACTACCAAATACAAGGACAGTTGGCAGTTACAGAGAGGAAATGGTGCGATTTCTTCATATGGACTTTAAAAGGATATTCTGTTGAGAGAATATATTTTAACAATCAATTTTGGCAGGCCATGCTTTATAAACTCAACAACTTCTATGTCTCTGCTTTGATTCCAGAACTTTTCTCACACAGAGTAAAACGTAACAAACCTCTCTTTCAGTAACTTTCGAACCACTGCGTCTCGAGTATCTTAAAGCATGTAGACAATCTTATGCAGATTCCTCCTGTATTATCCCTACTGATGGATTAAGAACAAATACATTTTTGATCAGTGAAGATTTTAACTTTATTCTTCATATAACACAATGAAATGGTAAATCAGCAACATTTTCATAATAACAAACATCAAGATGAATGTAACAAGTGTATCATAAAATTCCAGTGTCTAACTCTAGAAATGTTTGTATTGCAATACATAACTTAATCTTCTTCATCATGTGTAAGTGGTGGTTGCAAGTTTGTCATGGCAGCACAAATTTTCCACACATGTGATGCAAGATGAGCTGTAGTTATCGTATCGGCATAACTCCTTGAAGAATGCGAAAAATTTTCACTCTTGAAATTGCTCTTTCAACATCAATCCTTGGATTTGCAATCCTCCTTGTTACTTCCACTTGTCTTCTGTCCAACTGTCTTTCTCGTTTCAGCGGAGGTACGATAAGTTGAAGACATCTAGGTCGGAGATAAGGAATCCCTTGTCAGCCATTATTGCATCACCTGGTTCACACAAATCAAGAATATTGCATTGCACAGTCAACTGTTTGTCACTTATAGTCCCTGACCACAAGTCGGAGACAAATGTTATAACACCTGCAGGACTTATGCCTATAAGTGCCTTGTAAGTCATATGAGTTTTGTAATGTGAATACAAAAGTGATTTATTAATATTTCATTGTGGGGTCTCAGTAAATATTTCAGTGCAGTCAATTATTACACGACATTCAGGATGCACTCGTTTGAATTTCTGTGGCATTGAGTCGATTATGGCAGACTTTGATGGCCAGTGTATCAAAAACGAGAGTTTATGTGAGAGGTAACAAATCCAGTGGTGTGGTATGGCACTACAGGTAGAAACAAAAACCTTGAACCGATATGACAAGTCCTCAAGAAGTAGTCCAAGTCTCAACCGCATCATACCAAGAACAAATTCATCAACTAATCTCAGACTCCTTGGTCGCCCAGCATTGCCTCCACTGCCTTTGCGATTTTTATGTTCCGTGGCATCAGTCATCTGATCAAAAAGTAGATTAAACATCTTTGCTGTTGGAATTCCAGTATAGAACATACATTTTTCATCATTCTGAATGACATCTTCATATGCTATATCTGGTCTTTCCACCTGAATACCAACATCTTGGAAATATTTCATATTCACCACAGTGTCAGTGCTCTCAGTTTGGGTGGCAGTTGTTGTTAATTGAACTTCATGTTGCTCTGTTTGTGTACTGATAGTAGTGACAGTTACACCAACCTGCTCACATTTATTAAGTGTTAGGAAAGGCGCTTGCTGTACAACTGTACAATAGTCATGAAATGCCAGAGACATGTTTTCATGTGGAAAGTTATCAGAACTAATGAGTGGTGTAACACAACACGTTTCGCTGATTCAGGAAGGTACTTTTATTAAAGTATAGAGTACATCTAACTGGATTGGCTCTGGCTCTGGCTCGGTTCCCTTTTTCTGCTGTGTGCTGCTGGAGGAGTTGTTGGTTGTGCGTCAGTCGGCCCTGCTGTCTCGCCGTTTCTTGCTCTCTGCTCTTCTCCAAAAAAACTCGTCTTTTTAAAGGATCATGACTTGCCTTTTAACTCTCGGTCACGCGGTCTTGACAGTTCTATCACGATTAGCCTCCGGCACTGGAGTGAGGACACTTTCCCCACAGCCTCCGGCTATCGCACCTGGTTATTGGCACTTGACCTATAGCCCCTGTCTAAAGTATCTGGTCATTGTCTTTCACCTACTGTTTTTTGGCGATGTACTGTGACAGTGACCCATAATTTACTATGTCAGCTACGTCTTTAAGCTGAGGGTCATAGATTGTAACTTTCCGAATAATCACGCCGAATAATCACTCCAGTAACCCCCTTGGGGTATGAGTGACCATCCTCATGGTAGCTTGACCCTCTTAACAGTTTTTCACACTATAGCTGTGTTACACTCGCCCCCTCCTAATAAGAAATATCCGGAGGAGATTTCTTCAGAACCGAAAGTCCCATCTGAGCCAATTTCAGAGCTGATAACCACTTCCAAGCCAATCACAGTTTGTTTATATGCATATTATAGGCATGAACACATCTACATTATCAAATACCATCATGGATCTATTATCAGTACAAATTCATATTTATGTTACCAATACGATCACAGATCTATTAACAACAATTCATATCTATATCATTAATACAACCATAGATCTAGTTATTGGTACAATACATGTACACAACAGTCAGTGTCCTCGCATCTATTGTATCGAGATTATGTTGGTCCGCAGGGTTTATCAGCAGTCCCGATCACCACACTGATTTATGTACCCGTGTTGACCATTATGTACACTGATGGAGAATTTTCTCTCCAAGGATTAAAAAGTCAAAAGGGTCCTTTAACTGGAGTGGACCCATTCCACTTCTTTAAAAAGGAATATCAGCCGATATTCCTCTGTAGAACTGGGGAATCCATGCCACCCACTGATTGCACTGTGGTGGTTCCCCAATTTATATACACGTTAGGACGCCTGTCTCGTATCACTCCCCAAAGGCACACACCGTCGTACTGTTAGACGAAAAACACTTTCTACGTTTCCTGGCCTTTCCCGGACACCCTGTCTCTTTCTCATTCGAAAGCTGGATAGAGGTGACGCACTGCACTGTTCCTAGATTCGTCTTCCTCTCCTTTGAATGGCGCAGAGGGTGTTCCCCCTCTGTGGGCAATATCCCTGCCCTCTGGCTCGGCCGTCGCCACCCGGTGTCCCGTGACCACTCCTCTTTCCTCGTCTTGGCGTAGAGGCGCAGAACAACCACTGTGTCTGAAGGTAGAAACCTCTCCTCCCGAATTAATCGTAACTAGCAGTGCCCCTGGTATCTCTCCAACCTCTCAATCTCCGGATTAACCATTTCTTAAACCTACTGTATCCTAGGACTATCCCTATGGTGCTAACCGTAATTGCTATTGCCAATATGGCATACGGCCATTTTGGTTTCCTATCTTCTATGAGCTGATTCTGCATACCCCTGAGTTCATTTACTAACTGGTCCATAGATATCGTTTCGAGGTCTCTCAGCTGATTTGGCAATTTCGTTGCATTCGTTTTACTAAGGGCAGAGTGAACAGGTTCCCACCATTTTAGGCTTGTAACATTAAATGCCTTAACAGTCTCAAAGAAGGGTTGTTCAATGTTGAACTGACTCTGCTTCTGGTAATGTGGATGTAAGGTTATGTGATCATTCGAGGTGTAACAACCCATATTAAGCCTGACTATGCCTAATGGCGGTTCAACAATGACCGTCGAGGCTACCACTGCATTATCATGGCAGATTACTGAGAAGATTAGTTTTATCATTGTTGTTACCACCCATACGCCATCTGACAGATATTCTGCTAAAGGCAAGACAGAATTTAACCTGATAATGGCTTTGCATTTGTTTTCAAAGTCAACTTTTCTGTTCACGAATAAAGTAGTTATACACAGCTTACTTAGGTTTATAGGATAAACAGGACTTTTAATAGAACAGTAACCATTTACCGGCTTAGTGCATATTTCTAATTCCTCCGAGGTTAGTAATACGAATTTGGTTCCCTCAACATTTACCGCAAGCGACTCGGCTTCGAGCTGGTATTGTGCAACCATGTCACCTAATTCGTTAGTCTGTAGTTTCTCTATAAACCTTGGTACTGGTAGATTATGCACCTTATAAATTTCATATTTCCCATTAACATCTAATAAGGCAATTTTCAAAATCACTAAGATTTTATGCTCATATATAACCGTAGAACTTTGTGTAGGTCCTATAAAACGCCATAACTCTTTACTAGGATCTCCTGGCAATTGTACCGTGCGAGGTAAATGGTTACTAATGTCAAGAAGTAATTTCTTCAGATTAGTAGGTGTGATAGTACTAGGTGTCAATCTTCCTAGTGCCAGAATGTTTAACTGTAACTGAAGATGTTGTAGATAAAACATCGTTTTCTGAATAATTTCCCGAATTTCTCCCACGACCAGAGAACATCCCAGATACGCTATCACGTAATGCTCAAACTTTAGCATTTTGTCTTCCAAAGTTCTCGTGATATTAAGGAACTTCATATCTACTTGGTGTAAGTCAACTGCCAGTTCATTGATCATATGCCTACTTTCTGAAATCTCAACCCTAGAAGTGTTAAATATGGATAGACTTTCTTCGACAACATGAGTTAAAGATTTCTGATTCTTAAATAAAATGTCCACATTTTTGTGTATTGCTTCCAGGTCTTCTTCCGAGACTGTGCCGAACAGAAAACTCAATGCTTTCCCCACAAATGGCAATACGGATCGCTTAGATCTACCTCTACTTAAAGTCTGAATGTCCTGGAACATTTCCTTCAGCTTTACTTGTGTAGCTTTTAGTGATGAAATGTCACTGCTTAAACCACTGAATAATACAAAAATATCCTTCTTCGTAGGATTATAGTTGCGACTTATTATACTACTTGTAACTCTTTCAACACCCTCTATATCTGTTTCTAGCTTGTCAATAAGCCGTTCATAGGGTTCTAGGTCTATGACAAACGTCACCAGCCAATTTGACCTCATAATAGAAATGTCCTTTACTTTCTGGAATACTACATTTTCACGGATTAGCGATGAATTAACCATGGTTAACCCTAGGAGAAAGGAGATTACCATTGCTGTCATGTTCCTGTGAACACAGAGAGATAAAACAAAAATAACCTATCATTCCTTTTTGTTTCCTACATCCCATTCCCAGGATGATTCAACATTACAAAAGGCCTACAATTGCCTCCAGTAATCGTGTTGTCTTTGCGTTGTGTTCTTTGTGACCGTCTGTTTCTGTGCGTTGCCTATTACCGTCAATAACATTGATCTCCATCAATTCAGTGTCTGCGTCATCTAGTTCATCACTATACTCATCATTGCTAAGAATAGGGTCATGTTTTGTGGGTCCAGCAATTCTTACCCTTTTGTTTGTTATTTCAGCATTACTTTCAGAATGTGCTTGTTGTAACCGACTCCTCATACGTCTAGATAATTCCATGAGGGAATATCGTCTTCGTCGGAAGAGTCATCTCTTTCTTTCCTGTATCTCCTAGCTATCTTTATCTAGAGGTGTGTCACTGTCATCACCACTGTCTGTTTCACTGCTTTCTGGGGATACTACCAAAGTTGCTTTTCGACGGGCCCTAGTGTTTCCTGATTGTGGAATTTCCCAATCATCTATTTTAGCTAATCTCAAGTTTCCTGCATGTGCTTCGATAGTCAAGCCATCTAACTGATTTCTGATGACAAACGTAAGAGGGGACTTTTGTTCAACGACTCGATAGTATGGAACCCACTTGCTTTGCCGTTGATGGCGTTGATAGTAGACAGGGTCACCTACTTTTAATTTCAACTGGCTTTGCATTCTTGTCTGCATAATGCTTCTGCCTACGCTTTGATTTCTTCAAATGTCTATGCACTAATGTGAAGGCTTTGTGCTGTTGTTGCAAAGCTATCTTGTGTTCTTCTTCGCCTGCATACTTTCGCCTAGGCTTCAGAAGGTTATCTAAGGGTAACACAACATCCCTATTGTATTGCAGGAAATCTAAGGGTAACACAACATCCCTATTGTATTGCAGGAAGTAAGGAGAGAATTTGGAAGATTCACTAATATTAAAGCGAACTGCAGCCAATGCTTGGTTCAAATATGAGTCCCAGGTAGTGAGGTCATCTCTTAACTTTTGGAGAGCAGGTCATGAAGGGTTCTGTGGAATCTTTCTACCCTAGCATTTCCCTGGGGTCGGTAGTAGGACGTAGTGATGTGATCAATGTTTAGTGTCTCCAAGGGTTCTCTCATTACTCTATTCACGTTTTCAGTGCAATTATCTGTGACTATTTGTAAGGCAGCCAAATCTGGGGAAAATCTCTTCAATTAACAGATGCGCTACATTTTCTGCACTTTTTGTCAGGTACAGCAAAATCCTCTGGCCATCCACTATAATGATCTACAAAACTGATGATGTATCTATTCCAAGAGAGAGACCTCGGATAGGGTCCCGACAAGTCTAATCCTATTTTTTGCGAATGGGTGGGAGGGATGTCTGTTTCCTGAACGGGTGTTTTGTTTCCTCATTACTCTTTTCCTGACAAGGGACGCACTGACTGATGTGTTCATAAAGGTGTTTATACATCTTAGGCCAGTAATATTTTTGCTCGATGGAGTCATACGTTTTGTCAATACCATATGCCCATTGTCATCATGGTATTGCTTCACAACTAAACCCCTGAAGCTGTGTTGGTACCCACAGGCGTATGACTGGGTCATCATTAGGGTCAGATACATAGTATACCACATCATTCATGATGATTACCCTATTCTGCTCTATCTTGCCTGCCTGTCCTGTTTGAAGAGCTCTTTTTGCCTCCATAATCCTGACATCTTTTGCTTGCTCGGTTTTGCCATGTCATATATCCCGACATTCCTACTTTGGATCTAACAGGGTTTCCTGTGTTTCAACTTCGCAACTAGCATATGTCTTTGGGGCAAATCTATTCGAATTTAGTGCATTGATTTGGAATGTGTTTGTCACTAATTTCGATCTCGTCCTGGGGTCTTTGGTCAATGTCATACACCCTATCTTCTACTTTTGGTTTGTCCTCGGGCAGCCTGGACAATAGGTCAGCGCAAGTATTCTCAGTGCCTGCAATATATTCGATCTTGCAATTATAGCCATTAATTCCAATTGCCTGTTTGAATCTTCCTGTTCTGCGTTGGAGATTCTAGTAGATACATTTTAGTGGTTTGTGGTCAGTTCTAATGATGAATTCTGCATTGTGTAAGTAGTGATCTAGCTTCTGTAATGCATAATGAATAGCATAAGCTTCCACTATTATGGACCATAGTCTGGGAATCACTTTAGTTTATGGGACAAAAAGTAGATTGGTTTCTCATTGTGAATACCGGGAGGAGATCCGTATCTCATCACAGGTCCTGGAGTCGAACACGCTCCAGCACATGTGTCACTAGCATCTGTGTATAACACATATGGCTTGTTCGTGTCAGGGTATGCCAACAATGGGACAACAGTCAGGCTGATCTTTCAAGAAGTCGAACGCTTCTTGACACTCTGTTGACCATTTGAACTTGGTATACTTCTTTGTCAGCGCTATTATGGTTCAGCTACTTTTGAAAAATTTGGTATAAACCTCCTGTAGTAGCTGCACATTCCCATAAAAGCTTCTGACCTCCCTAACCGTGGAAGGAGGGGGCATTGACCTTATGGCCTCCACCTTTCTCATGTCTGGTTTCACTCCATCCTTGTTGATAATGAAACCAAGATAATTCGTCTCTTCCTTCATAAAGCTGCACTTACTCAACTTTAATGAGACTGTGTTCTCTAGCAGTTTGTCAAGCATTATTCAATGTGCTTGATGTGCTCATCCTTGTTTAATGAGAATATCAGTATATCATCCAGATACGCGATAGCAAAAGCTTCGCAGTCCTGGAGTACAATATTCATGAGCTCCATGAATATAGAAGGTGCATTGCTCAAACCAAAATGGCATAACTGAGAACTCAAAAGACCCTTGTGGCATGAAAAGCCGTCCTTTCACTGTCCTTCTCCCTACGTCCATTAACACCTGCCAATAACCTGATTTTAAATCCAGCGAACTGAAATATGTGGCATCACCTAACAATGCCAAAAATATCGTCAATAATCGGCAGAGGATGCGATATCGGTTTCACGATACGGTTCAATGATCTAAAAGTCCACTCAAAAGCGTTTACTTCCGTCTTGCTTGTCTACTACTACAATGGGAAAACTCCATGGTGACCTGTAGATCTTTTGATAAACCCTGCTGCTAACATGTCATCTATTGCTTTATCTACTATCTTTCTTTTGTTCAAGGGGAGTCCTGTAAGGTTTCAGTTTAATTGGGGCATGGTCACCTGTGTCTAATTTCATCTTAACTGTGTCAGTATGACTCAAGTCCATGTCCGTCAGTGCAAACAAGTCCTTGTTCCGGTTGAGCAGTTTTGTGATATCTTCCCTGTGTTCGCCAGGTACATTAATCTCTGCCTCAGCTGTCTCATTAAGTAGTCCTGTCGCTTTGGGTTTCGTCCCATCTATCATATCTTTCAAACCTACAGTAATTGCCTCAGGCACGGCTTCCTATTTTCCCCAGGCACCCATGAAGGGCCACCTCCTCGTGGTGGGTGCTGGAGTACTTCGCTAAGCCCTTCAGCCCCGTTGTGGACCCGGGGAATATTTGGTCAACCAACCTGTTTGCCGTGGGTTGCGCCCCTGTGTCGGTGGAGGCGATATGGCTGAAATATTGCCGATGTGACGTTAAATATTAACTCACTCACTCACTCGGTGGAGGACGGGAGGCTGGTGGTTGAGGGCCCTGGTTCCAGGAACAGGGTTCCTTTGCCCAACACACCACTTCGCCCCTTACTTCACCTAGACGGGTTCAGTTGAATGGGCCCGGTTCAACCAATCGGCTGGTCATGCCGAGCCCCGATCACTCAATTTTCATTGCTCTATCATTTTTGGCTTGGTTCTGTTTGGACACAATATTGAAATGTTATATTCTGTTTTATTCTATTACATGGATTTTTCTAAAATTTGAAAGAAATTTCCCCTTAGATGCCAGTGCCAGAAGGCGATGGTAGGACTTACTACTGGTGTATATCATCCCTATATCCTGGTGTCTGTCTGTTGGATATCCACAGGCAATGGGATACTGCCTTTCTTGGCACTTTCGGTGGCGGGTGGGAGTAGGGATGATGAACCTTAATCACAATAACCATGGCTTTTCAAACCCCATAAAAATCAAAACGTACTCTAGAAGTTGATTCTGAGAACGATGTGAACCATATTACAAAACCAGTGGAGTTTTGGCCACGATTCTTGGTGATGGAAACACCTAATCAGACACCAATCAAATTGAACTCTTTGCGGTTTACAAAGGGTATTTATGGAATTGCGGGTGATGTCAAAACTATCAAACGTTTGAGGACTGGTTCTATTTTAATTGAATGTGCCAAGCGACATCAAACCACAAACCTACTGTCAGTAAAGGAATTTGTTGGAATTTCTGTGTCAGTCTCTCCACACAGATCCTTGAACACCAGCAAAGGCATCATAAGAGATCGTGATCGACTCTCTGATGACATGTCAGAGTTGGATATAGTTTCAGAAATGCATGATCAAGGGGTTACATTTGTGAAAGATTTACCAGGCGACAAGGCACTGAAACGTTCAAAACAAACACATATTTATTTTCCTTTTCATCTCCAACGGCACCAAAAATCAGTTAAAGCAGGGTATTGCAATATGCATGTTGAAATGTACATCCCTAACCCATTGAGATGCTTTAAATGTCAGAAGTTTGGTCATGGATCTAATTCCTGCAAAATAAGATCACGTGTGCACACTGTAGCCAAACTTCTCACGTTACAGAAGATTGTAACAGTGATGTTAAAAGTGCCAGAATTGTTCTGGCGCACACTCGTCATCAGTAAAAGCCTGCCCAGTATGGAAAAAGAAATGGAAATAAGTAAAATAACATGTACAAAGAATATTTCTTACACTGGAAGCAAAGAAATTGGTATCTACACAGATCAGACTGAAACGTATGCTTCTGTTACCAAAACGTCGACAGTTTCCTCAGCTACAGTTCAGTGTCAAACAGATTTGACATGGATTAATTCCTGTTAATCCTGAACCCCACTGTCCATCTGATTCTTTCACTCAGACTGCGGATCCCTTCCCAGCTGAACAGATTCCTTTCACAAACTACTTCTGTGACACCATCTCAAAGGTCAGGATCACAACATGACTCCTCGACAAAATTACAATCTAGGAAAGAAGGAATAGTTTAGCAAGCGCAAAACCGCGACTCATTGTCTTGCAACAAACAGACTGATAGGATTCCTAAAGGATCAAAATGATCATATAAAACTTCACAACAAGTTTGGATCTCTGGAGGAGATGGACGTTTCGGAAAGCATCCATCACAGGACAACAAGTTTATCGCCCTAAAAGAAATGGGCGAGCCAGATCTCCAGTCAATCCGCCAAAGAGATGAATAGTTCACAACGATTGATTGGAATTATAATGATTTTCAATTACTGACCCAAGACTACAAACCATCAGCTTTTCTGTCTCCAGGAAACGCGTATTTAAAGCAGACAGACAAACTTAACTGACGTCAGTACAACTCATATCATTGTTTTTCTCCTCCTGGCGATAGGGCCACTGGAGGTTCTTCACACCTTGGTGAGGAGAGGTGATACACAGCCCTGTCAAACTGAACAGTAATCTTTCAGGCTGTTGCCATTCGAATTACATTAAATATGGTGTTTTACATTATGCTCTTTGTATGTTCCTCCTTCTTTTTGTTCTTCGGCAGTCTGATCTTCAGCCATTATATGATCAATTACCTAAACCATGTGTCATCATGGGTGATCTGAATAGCCACAATCCGCTCTGGGGAGTGGTCTCCACACCAACTCTAATATGAGGTCCTAGAGATTTTTATTACCAATAATGATTTATGTATTTCTAATGATGATTCCCATACATGTTTACATCCTGCAACAGGCACATACTCCTCCTTGAGTTTGTCGCTGACTAGATTCTGGACTGCTCAATGAGTTCCGAAGATGGTCAGTTCATCCTGACCTTTATTGGAAGTGATGACTATTTTCCAACTTTACTTTCCACTCGTTCATCCAGCTGATGCCCACCTTCATCCAGATATAATTTTACAAAGGCAAATTGGTCTTTATTTGAGACATTATGTCCAACGGACAATTACACCTAAATTAATGTTTAATACTTCTGACCAGTTCAGATCTTTTCAGAAGAGAATTACTGAAAATTACTGCCAAAATGAAACTATTCTAAATCCTCTACAAAATCCACATATACGAAAACCATGGTATACTGACGACTGTAAACAAGCTAGAAAAGCAAAGGAAGAAGGCAGAAAAAATATTTTCCGCAATCACCCCACAAATCCACAACTTAAACAAATTTAAGATATCAAATGCTACTAAAGCCGACGCACCTTCAAAACAATCTAAACGCCAATCCTGGCACAAATATGTATCTAAAATTGAATTCCAGAGACTCCAATGTCCAAGGTTTGGAATATGATACAAAAAATTAAAGGAAAAAGTTCGGATCTCATGTTCCACCATCTAAGGAGGTAACACATTACTAACAGATACAGCGGATATCATAAACAAACTTGGGGAATCTTTATTACCAAACATTCCTCCTCATCAAATTACACACCAAAATTTCAGAAATTTAAAGACCAGGAAGAAAAGAAAGAAACTTGAATTTTAATTCTGCTAACGGTGAGGACTATAATGAGCTTTTTCTCCTTACATGAATTGCACACTGCTTTAGGGCAAGCACACGATACAGCAACAGGGGTGTGATAATATTCATTATCAACTGTTAAAACATTTACCTGATACTTGTCTTGAAGTGCTACTATGTATGTTTGACAATATATGGACTATTGGAGAATTTCCCTTCTTCATGGCGGAATGCTGTCGTCATTCATATATATAAACCTTGACCGGGATCATACGGATCCTTCTAATTATAGGCCAATATCTCTTACCAGCTGTTTATGTAAAACCATGGAGAGAATGGGCAATAACCGACTGGTATGGTACCTGAAACAAATAATCTTATAACAAATATTCAGTGTGGTTTTTAGAAAAAATCGAAGTACCATTGACCACGTA